>NW_022681449.1:0-329374 GCF_009764315.1 Trachypithecus francoisi | reverse complement strand
TGGAGAAACAGGTACCAAGTGATATTCAGGAGTATGTTGATGCCAATGGTGAAAAGGAAAATAGTCTCAGACAAAACCTGGAAAGAAGCTTTCTAGGAAACTATTCTGTGATATGTGTAATCACCTCTCTAAGATAAAGCTTTCTTTACATTACGCACCTTGGAAACTGTCATGGACGGATCCACGAAGGGACATTCGGGAGCAGATTCAGGACTATAGAGAAAAAGGAAATATCTTCAGATAAAAACTGAAAAGAAGCTTTCTGTGAATCTGCTTTTTGCTATGTTTATTCATCTCACATAGATGAAGCTTTCTTTACATTACGCAGCTTGGAAACTCCCTCATGGATAGATCCACGAAGGGATATTTGGGATCACATTTGGGCCTATGGTGAAATAGGAAATATAGTCAGATAAAAACTGGAGAGAAGCATTCTGAGAAACTGCTTGGTGATGTGTGCATTCCACTCAGGGAGTTATAACTTTCTTCTCATAAAGCAGAGTTTGAACACTATTCCTGTAAAACCAAAAGAGTGATATTCGGAGCACATTGAAGATTATGGCAAAATGGGAAATGTCGACCAATAAAAAACAGAAAGAAGCGCTCGAAGAAAATGCTCTCTGACATGCCCATTCTTTTCACAGAGTTAAAGCTTACTCTGCATTTCCCAGTTTGAAAGTCAGTCTGTGAGGGTTCTGTGAAGGGACAGTAAGTGGCAACCGGAAGCCTGTGTCGAGCAAGGAAATGTCTTCCATCGAAAATTGGAGAGAAGCATTCTGCGCAACTCTTTTGTGATGTTTGTATTCATCTCATAGAGTTAAATCATTCTTTGGATTGAGCAGTTTGAAATCACTGTTTCTGTGGAATCTGAGAAAGGACATTTGGAGACACTCTTTAGAATATCCTGAAAAAGAAATAACCTCAGAGAGAAACCAGAAGGAAGCTTTCTGTGAAACCGCTCTTTGTCACGTGAATTCTGCTCACACAGGTAAGCTTCTCTTTCATTCAGCAGTATGATAACGCTGTTTTTGTTTAGTCTGTGAAGGGATATTCAGAAGCACTTTGAGGCTTACGGTGAGAAAGGAAACGACTTCAGGTAGAAACTGGACAGAAGCTTTCTGAGGAGCTGCTTTTTGATGTTTGCATTCCACTCACAGAAATATACCTTTCTTCCCCTAGGGGATTCTGGAATCCCTTTTGGAGAAAGAGCTACCAAGAGACATTCGGGAGTTTAGGAATGGCTATGGTAAAAAAGAAAATATCCTCAGACAACAACTGGAAAGAAGATTTCTGTGAAACTGCTTTGTGTTAGATATGTTTTTTTTTTTTTTTGAGGCGGAGTCTCGCTCTGTCACCTGGACTGGAGTGCAGTGGCCAGATCTCAGCTCACTGCAAGCTCCGCCTCCCGGGTTTACGCCATTCTCCTGCCTCAGCCTCCCGAGTAGCTGGGACTACAGGCGCCCGCCACCTCGCCCGGCTAGTTTTTGTATTTTTAGTAGAGACGGGGTTTCACCGTGTTAGCCAGGATGGTCTCGATCTCCTGACCTCGTGATCCGCCCGTCTCGGCCTCCCAAAGTGCTGGGATTACAGGCTTGAGCCACGCGCCCGGCCTAGGTATGTTTATTCATCTCTCATAGTTAAAACATTTTTTTATATCATGCACTTGGAAACTCCGTCTTGCACGGATCCGTGAAGAGACATTTATGAGCACATTCAGGCTGACGGTAAAAGAGGAGATATTGTCAGATAAAAACTGAATAGAAGCTTTCTGAGAAACTACTTTGTGATGTATGCATTCCACTCAGGGAGTTATACCTCTTTTATCACAAGGCAGCATTTGAACCCTCTTCCTGTGAAACCGAAAAAGTGATATTTTACAATGCATTGAGGACTCTGGCAAATAGTGAAATAGAATTAAATGAAATCGAGAAAGAAGAATTCCGAGATTTTGCTCTCTGATATGTGCATTCACTTCACAGAGTTAATGCTTACTCTATCTTGCCCAGTTTCGAAACTGTGTTTTTGAAGAATCTCTGAAGGGATATTTAGTGATGCCGGGAAGCTTGTGGTGAGCAAGGAAACGTCTTCCGATGAAACCTGAAGAGATACTTTCTCAGCAACTGCTTTGCGATGTGTGGATTCGTCTCAAAACGTTAAACCGTTCTTTGGATTGAGCAGCTTGAAATCACTGTTTATGTGGAATCTGATGAAGCACATTTGGGAATGATCCTTAGAACATATAGAAAGAAATATCCTCAAATAAAATCCACATGGAAGCTTTCTGTGAAACTGCTCTGTGTCGTCCCAATTCCTCTCGCTCAGTTAAGCCTCTCTTTTCATTGAGCAGTTTTCTAACCCTGTGTATGTTTAGCATGTGATGGGATATTCAGGAGCACCTTGAGGCTTACGGTGTAAAGGAAATATGTTCAGACTGAAACTGGAGAAAAGCTTTCCGAGGAACTGCTTTGTGATGTGTGCATTCCACTCACAGTGTTATACCACTCTTCTCATACTGCATCGGGGAAACCCTTTTGGAACAACAGGTACCAAGTGATATTCGGGAGCAAGTTGATGCCGATGGTGAAAAGGTAAATAGCCTCAAACAAAAACTGGAAAGAAACTTTCTAGGAAACTACTCTGTGATACGTGTAATCATCTCACATAGATAAAACTTTCTTTACATTATGCAGCTTTGAAACTGTCATAGACAGATCCACGAAGGGACCTTCGGTAGCACATTCAGGAATATGATGAAAAAGAAAATATCTTCAGATAAAAACTGGAAAGAAGCTTTCTGTGAATCTGGTTTTTGCTATATTTATTCATCTCACATACTTGAAGCTTTCTCTACATTATATGGCTTGGATACTCCGTCATGGATGGATCTGAAAAGGGATATTTGGGATGACATTCGGGCCTATGATGAAATAGGAAATAGAATCAGAGAAAAACTGGATTGAAACTTTCTGAGAAACTAATTTCAGAAGTATGCATTCCACTCAGGGAGTTATACCTCTTTTCTCAAAAGGCAGTGTTTGAATACTGTTCCTGTGAAACCGAAAAAGTGATATTCAGAACACATTGAAGACTATGGCAAAACATGAAATGTCGCCCAATAGAAAACAGAAAGAAGCACTCGAAGAAACTCCTCTCTGACATGTCCTTTCTTTTCACCGGGTTAAAGCTTACTCTACATTTCCTAGTTTGAAAGTCGGTCCTTGAGGGTTCTGCGAAAGCATAGTAAGTGACAACTGGAGGCCTGTGTTAGGCAAGGAAATGTCTTCCATCAAAAATTGGAGGGAAGCTTTCTGCGCAACTTTTTTGTGATGTTTGTATTCATCTCATAGAGTTAAGTCATTCTTTACAATGAGCAGTTTGAAATCATTGTTTCTGTGGAATCTGAGAAAGGATATTTGGAAACGATCTTTAGAATATCCTGAAAAAGAAATAACCTCAGAGAGAAACCAGAAGGAATCTTTCTGTGAAACTGCTCTGTGTCAAGTGAATTCCGCTCACACAGTTAAGTTTCTCTTTTCACTGAGCTGTATCATAACGCTGTTTTTATTTGTTCTGTGAAGTGATATTCAGGAGCGCTTTGAGGCTTATGGTGAGAAAGGAAACGTCTTCAGATAGAAACTGGAGAGAAGCTTTCAGAGGAGCTACTTTGTGACGTGTGCATTCCACTCACAGAAATATACCATTCTTCTCCTAGAGGATTCCGGAATCCCTTTTGGGGAAAAAGCTACCAAGAGACATACGGGAGTATAGGGAGGACTATGGTGAATAAGGAAATATTCTCAGACAAAAACTAGAAAGAAGATTTTTCTGAAACTGATTTGTGTTAGATATATTTATTCATCTCGCATAGTTAAAACTTTTCTTATATTACGCCGTTTGGAAACTCCATCATGCACGGATCCGCAAAGGGACATTCGAGAGCTCATTGAGGTCTGCGGTGAAACAGGAAATATCTTCAGATAAAAACTGGATAGAAGCTTTCTGAGAAACTACCTTGTGATGTATGCATTCCACTCAGGGATTTTTACCTCTTTCTCACAAGGCAGCGTTTGAACACTCTTCCTGTGAAACAGAAAAAGTGATATTTCAGAGCACATTGAGGACTATGGCGAATAGTGAAATATACTGAAATAAAATCGCGGAAGAAGCATTCCAAGAATCTGCTCTCTGATATGTACATTAACTTTACAGAGTTAATACTTACTCTATATTGCCCAGTTTTGAAACTGTCTTTGAAGAATCTGGGAAGGGATATTTAGTGTCGGCCTGAGGCTTGTGGTGAGCCAGGAAACGTCTTCTGATGAAACCTGCAGAGAAACTTTCTGAGCAACTGCTTTCTGATGTGTGTATTCGTCTCATAGAGTTAAACTATTCTTTGGATTGATCAGCTTGAAATCACTGTTTTTTTTGTTATCTGAGGAAGGACATTTCGGAACGATCCTTAGAATATGGAGAAAGAAATATCCTCAGGTAAAATCCAGAAGGAAGGTTCTGTGAAACTGCTCTGTGTCATCTTAATTCCTCTGACTCATTTAAGTCTCTCTTCTCCTTGAGCAGTTTTCTAACCCTGTGTATGTTTACCGTGTGATGGGATATTCGGGAGCACATTGAGGCTTACAGTGAAAAAGGAAATATGTTCAGACCGAAACTGGACAGAAGCTTTCCAAGGAACTGCTTTGTGACGTGTGCCTTCCACTCAGAGTGTTATACCTCTCTTCTCATACAGCATCGGGGAAACCCTTTTGGAGAAACAAGTACCAAGTGATATTCGGGAGCATGTTGATGCCGATGGCAAAACGGGAAATAGCCTCAGGCAAAAACTGGAAAGAAGCTTTCTAGGAAACTTCTCTGTAATATGCGTAATCATATCACATAGATAAAGCTCTCTTTACATTACCCAGCTTGGAAACTGTCATGGACGGATCCACAAAGGGACCTTCGGGACAGATTCACGACTACAGTGAAAAAGGAAACATCTTCAGATAAAAACTGGAAGGAAGCTTTCTGTGAATCTGCTTTTTGCTATGTTTCTTCATCTCACATAGATGAAACTTTCTTTACATTATGCAGCTTGGAAAATCCCTCATGGAAGGGTCTGCGAAGGGATATTTGGGATGATATTCGGACCTATCGTGAAATACGAAATATAGCCAGATAAAAATTGGTGAGAAGCTTTCTGAGAAACTGCTTGCTGATGTGTGCATTACACGCAGGGGGGTATAACTTTCTTCTCATAAGCCACAGTTTGAACATTTTTTTCTGTAAAACCAAAAGAGTGATAATCGGAGCACATTGAAGACTATGGCAAAACTGAAATGTCGTCCAATAAAAAACAGAAAGAAGCACTCGAAGAAACTGCTCTCTGACATGTCCATTCTTTTCACAGTGTTAAAGCTTACTCTACATTTCCCAGTTTGAAAGTCGGTCTTTCAGGGTTCTGCGAAGAGATAGTAAGTGGCAACCAGAGGCCTGTGTGAGGCAAGGAAATGTCTTCTGTCAAAAATTGTAGAGAAGCTTTCTGCTCAACTCTTTTGTGATGTTTGTATTCATCACGTAGAGTTAAATCATTCTTTAGATGGAGCAGTTTGAAATCACTGTTTCTGTGGCATCTGAGAAAGGACATTTGTAAACGCTCTTTAGAATATCCAGAAAAAGAGATAACCTCAGAGAGAAACCAGAAGGAAGCTTTCTGTGAAACTGCTCTGTGTCACGTGAATTCAGCTTACTCAGTTAAGCTTCTCTTTTCATTGAGCAGTATCATAACACTGTTTTTGTTTAGTGTGTGAAGGAATATTCTGGAGCACTTTGAGGCTTACAGTCAGAAAGGAAAGATCTTCAGATAGAAACTGGACAGAAGCTTTCTGAGGAGCTGCTTTGTGAAGTGTGCATTCCACTCACAGAAATATACCTTTCTTGTCCTAGAGGATTCCGGAATCCCTTTTGGAGAAAAAGCTACCAAGAGACATTTGGGTGTATTGGGACGGCTCTGGTGAGAAAGGAAATATCCTCGGACAAAAACTGGAAAGAAGATTTCTGTGAAACTGCTTTGTGTTAGGTATATTTATTCACCTCGCATAATTAAAACTTTTCTTTTATTGCGCAGTTTGTAAACTACGTCATGCTTGGATCCGCGAAGGGACTTTTGATTGCACATTCAGGCCTACGGTGAAAGAGGAGATATCTTCAGATAAAAACTGGATAGAAGCTTTCTGAGAAACTACTTTGTGATGTATGCATTCCACTCAGGGAGTTTTACCTCTTTTCTCAAAAGCAGTGTTTGAACACTGTTCCTGTGAAACCGAAAAAGTGATATTTCGGAGTGCATTGAGGACTATGGCGAATAGTGAAATATACTGAATTAAATTTGAGGAAGAAACGTTCCAAGGATCTGCTCTCTGATACGTGCATTCATTCACAGAGTTAATGCTTACTCTATGTTGCCCAGTTTCGAAACTCTGCTTTTGAAGGATCAGTGAAGTGATATTTAGTGATGTCCGGAGGCTTCTGGTGAGCACGGAAACGTGTTCCCATGAATCCTGCAGGGAAACTTTCTGAGCAACTGCTTTGTGATGTGTTTATTTGTCTCATAGAGTTAAAACATTCTTTGGATTGAGCAGCTTGAAATCACTGTTTTTGTGAAATCTGAGAAAGGACATTTGGGAACAATCCTTAGAATATGGAGAAAGAATTATCCTCAGGTAAAATCCAGAAGAAAGCTTTCTGTGAAACTGCTCTGTGTCATCTTAATTCCTCTCACTCAGTTAAGCCTCCTTTTCATTGAGCAGTTATCTAACCCTGTTTATGTTTAGCATGTGATGGGATATTCGGGAGCACTTTGAGGCTTACGGTGAAAAAGGAAATATGTTCAGACAGAAACTGGAGAGAAGCTTTCCGAGGAACTGCTTTGTGACATGTGCATTCCACTCACAGTGTTGTACCTCTCTTCTCACACAGCGTCGGGGAAACCCTTTTGGAGAAACAGGTACCGAGTGACATTTGGGAGCATGTTGATGCCGATGGTGAAAAACGTAATAGTCTTCGACAAAACCTGGAAAGAAGCTTTCTAGGAAACTACTCTGTGATATGTGTAATTATCCCACATAGATAAAGCTTTCTTTAGATTACGCAGCTTGGAAACTGTCATGGACGGATCCATGAAGGGACCTTCGGGAGTACATTCAGGACTATGGTGAAAAAGGAAATATCTTCAGAATAAAACTGGAAAGAAGCTTTCTATGATTCTGCTTTTTGCTGAGTTTATTCATCTCACAAAGATGAAGCTTTATTTACATTACGAAGCTTGGAAACTCCCTCGAGGATGGATCCGCAAAGGGATATTTGGGGTCACATTTGGGCCTATGGTGAAATAGGAAATATAGTCAGATAAAAACTGGAGAGAAGCTTTCTGAGAAACTGCTTGGTGACGTGTGCATTCCACTGAGAAAGTTATAACTTTCTTCTCGTAAGGCACAGTGTCAACACTGTTCCTGTATAACCAAAAGAGTAATATTCAGAGTACATTGACTACTATGGGAAAAAGTGAAATATCGTCCAACAAAAAACAGAAAGAAGCACTTGAAGAAATTGCTCTCTGACATGTCCATTCTCTTCACAGTGTTAAAGCTTACTCTACTTTTCCTGAGCAAAATATCTTCCATCCTGAAAAAGAAATAGCCTCAGATAGAAACCAGAAGGAAGCTTTTTGTGAAACTTCTCTATGTCACATGAATTCTGCTCGCACAGTTAAGCTTCTCTTTTCATTGATCAGTATCGTAACATTGTTTTTGTTTAGTCTGCGAAGGGATATTCAGGAGCGGGTTGAGGCTTAAGGTGAGAAAGAAAACGTTTTCAGATAGAAACTGGAGAGAAACTTTCTGAGGAGCTGCTTTGTGACGTGTGTATTCCACTCACAAAAATACACCTTTCTTCTCCTAGAGGGTTCTGGAATCCTTTATGGAGAAAACGCTACCAAGGGACATTCGGGAGTCTAGGGATGGCTATGGTGAAAAAGGAAATAACCTCAGGCAAAAACTGGAAAGAAGCTTTCTAGGAAACTACTCTGTGATATGTGTAATCATCCCACATAGATAAAGCTTTCTTTAGATTACGCAGCTTGGAAACTGTCATGGATGGATCCACGAAGGGACCTTCAGGAGCACATTCAGGACTATGGTGAAAAAGGAAATATCTTCAGAATAAAACTGGAAAGAAGCTTTCTGTGATTCTGCTTTTTGCTGAGTTTATTCATCTCACATAGATGAAGCTTTATTTACCAAACTTGGAAACTACCTCGAGGATGGATCCATGAAGGGATATTTGGGGTCACATTTGGGCCTATGGTGAAATAGGAAATATAGTCAGATAACAACTGGAGAGAAGCTTTCTGAGAAAATGCTTGGTGACGTGTGCATTCCACTGAGAAAGTTATAACTTTCTTCTCGTAAGGCACAGTGTCAACACTGTTCCTGTATAACCAAAAGAGTGATGTTTGGAGGACATTGTATACTATGGGAAAAAGGGAAATATCGTCCAACAAAAAAAACAGAAAGAAGCACTCGAAGAAACTGCTCTCTGACATGTCCATTCTTTTCACAGGGCTAAAGCTTACTCTACTTTTCCCAGTTTGAAAGTCGGTCTTTTAGGGTTCTGCGAAGGGATAGTAAGTGGCAACCAGAGGCCTGTGTTGAGCAAAGTATCTTCCATCCTGAAAAAGAAATAGCCTCAGATAGAAACCAGAAGGAAGGTTTCTGTGAAACTTCTCTATGTCACGTGAATTCTGCTCTCACAGTTATGCTTCTCTTTTCATTGAACAGTATCATAACACTGTTTTTGTTTAGTCTGCGAAGGGGTATTCCGGAGCGGGTTGAGACTTAAGGTGAGAAAGAAAACGTTTTCAGATAGAAACTGGAGAGAAACTTTCTGAGGAGCTGCTTTGTGACGTGTGTATTCCATTCACAGAAATACACCTTTCTTCTCCTACAGTGTTCTGGAATCCCTTATGGAGAAAACACTACCAAGGGACATTCGGGAGTCTAGGGATGGCTATGGTGAAAAAGGAAATAACCTCAAACAAAAACTGGAAAGAAGATTTCTGTGAAACTGCTTTCTGTTAGATATATTTATTCATCTCACATAGTTAAAACTTTTCTTATATTATGCAGTTTGGAAACACCGTCATGCACGGATACACGAAGGGACATTCGGGAGCACATTAAGACCTACAGTGAGGAGGAGATATCTTCAGATAAAAACAGGATAGAAGCTTTCTGAGAAACTACTCTGAGATGGATGCATTCCACTCAGGGATTTATACCTCCATTCCCAGAAGGCAGTGTTTGGACACTTCCTGTGAAACTGAAAAGGTGATATTTCAGAGCGCATTGAGGACTATGGTGAATAGTGAAATATACTGAAATAAAACCGAGGAAGAAGCGTTCCAAGAATCTGCTCTCTGATATGTGCATTCACTTCACAGAGTAAATGCTAACTCTATGTTGCCCAGTTTCGAAACTCTGTTTTTCAAGAAGCTGTGAAGGGATATTTAGTGACGCCCGGAGGCTCATGGTGAGTGAGGAAACATCTTCCGATGAAAGCTGCAGAGAAACTTTCTGAGCAACTGCTTTGTTATATGTGTATTCGTCTCATAGAGTTAAACCATTCTTTGCATTGAGCAGCTTGAAATCACTATTTTTGTGGAATCTCAGGAAGGACATTTGGCAATGATACTTAGAATATGGAGAAAGAAATATCCTCAGGTAAAAGCCAGAGGAAGATTTCTTTGAAACTGCACTGTGTCGTTTTAATTCCTCTCGCTCAGTTAAGCTTCTCCTTTCATTGAGCAGATTTCTAACCCTGTGTGTGTTTAGCGTGTGATGGATATTCAGGAGTACATTGAGGTTTACAGTGAAAAAGGAAATATGTTCTGACCGAAATTGGAGAGAAACTTTCCCAGAAACTGCTTTGTGACGCGTGCATTCCACTCACAGTGTTATACCTCTCTTCCCATACAGCGTCGGGGAAATCCTTTTAGAGAAACAGGTACCAAGAGATATTCAGGAGCATGTTGATGCCGATGGTGAAAAGGGAAATAGCCTCAGACAAAAACTGGAAAGAAGCTTTCAAGGAAACTACTCTGTGATATGTGTAATCATCTCATAAAAATAAAGCTTTCTTTACATTACGCAGCTTGGAACCTATCATGAACGGACCCACAAAGGGACCATTGGGAGCTCATTCAGGACTGTGGTGTAAAAGGAAATATCTTCAGATAAACACTTGAAAGAAGCTTTCTGTGAATCTGCTTTTTGCTATGTTTATTCATCTCCCATATACGAAGCTTGGAAACTCCCTCATGGATGGATCCACGAAGGGATACTTGGGATCACATTCGGGCCTGTGGTGAAATAGGAAATATAGTCAGATAAAAACTGGAGAGAAGCTTTCTGAGAAACTACTCTGAGATGGATGCATTCCACTCAGGGATTTATACCTCCATTCCCAGAAGGCAGTGTTTGGACACTTCCTGTGAAACTGAAAAGGTGATATTTCAGAGCGCATTGAGGACTATGGTGAATAGTGAAATATACTGAAATAAAACCGAGGAAGAAGCGTTCCAAGAATCTGCTCTCTGATATGTGCATTCACTTCACAGAGTAAATGCTAACTCTATGTTGCCCAGTTTCGAAACTCTGTTTTTCAAGAAGCTGTGAAGGGATATTTAGTGACGCCCGGAGGCTCATGGTGAGTGAGGAAACATCTTCCGATGAAAGCTGCAGAGAAACTTTCTGAGCAACTGCTTTGTTATATGTGTATTCGTCTCATAGAGTTAAACCATTCTTTGC
This sequence comes from Trachypithecus francoisi, assembly GCF_009764315.1. Lineage (NCBI taxonomy): Eukaryota > Metazoa > Chordata > Mammalia > Primates > Cercopithecidae > Trachypithecus > Trachypithecus francoisi. Next base: position 318,515 of record NW_022681449.1, on the reverse strand, counting down.
ATTGAGCAGCTTGAAATCACTATTTTTGTGGAATCTCAGGAAGGACATTTGGCAATGATACTTAGAATATGGAGAAAGAAATATGCTCAGGTAAAAGCCAGAGGAAGATTTCTTTGAAACTGCACTGTGTCGTCTTAATTCCTCTCGCTCAGTTAAGCCTCTCCTTTCATTGAGCAGATTTCTAACCCTGTGTGTGTTTAGCGTGTGATGGGATATTCAGGAGTACATTGAGGCTTACGGTGAAAAAGGAAATATGTTCTGACCGAAACTGGAGAGAAGCTTTCCGAGGAACTGCTTTGTGACGCGAGCATTCCACTCACAGTGTTATACCTCTCTTCCCATACAGCGTCGGGGAAATCCTTTTAGAGAAACAGGTACCAAGAGATATTCAGGAGCATGTTGATGCCGATGGTGAAAAGGGAAATAGCCTCAGACAAAAACTGGAAAGAAGCTTTCAAGGAAACTACTCTGTGATATGTGTAATCATCTCATAAAAATAAAGCTTTCTTTACATTACGCAGCTTGGAACCTATCATGAACGGACCCACAAAGGGACCATTGGGAGCTCATTCAGGACTGTGGTGTAAAAGGAAATATCTTCAGATAAACACTTGAAAGAAGCTTTCTGTGAATCTGCTTTTTGCTATGTTTATTCATCTCCCATATACGAAGCTTGGAAACTCCCTCATGGATGGATCCACGAAGGGATACTTGGGATCACATTCGGGCCTGTGGTGAAATAGGAAATATAGTCAGATAAAAACTGGAGAGAAGCTTTCTGAGAAACTGCTTGGTGATGTGAGCATTCCACTCAGGAAGTTATAACATTCTTCTCATAAGGCGCAGTTTGAACACTGTTCCTATAAAACCAAAAGAGTGACATTCAGAGCACATTGAAGAATACAGCAAAAAGTGAAATGTCGTCTAATAAAAAACAGAAAGAACCACTCAAAGAAACTGCTCTCTGATATGTCCATTCTTTTCACAGGGTTAAACTTACTCTACATTTCTCATTTTGAAAGGTGGGTTTTGGCCGGGCGCAGTGGCTCAAGCCTGTAATCCCAGCACTTTGGGAGGCCGAGACGGGCAGATCACGAGGTCAGGAGATTGAGACCATCCTAGCTAACACAGTGAAACCCCGTCTCTACTAAAATATACAAAAAACTAGCCGGGCGAGGTGGCGGGCGCCTGTAGTCCCAGCTACTTGGGAGGCTGAGGCAGGAGAATGGCGTAAACCCGGGAGGCGGAGCGTGCAGTGAGCTGAGATCCGGCCACTGCACTCCAGCCTGGGCGACAGAGCGAGACTCCGTCTCAAAAAAAAAAAAAAAAGAAAGGTGGGTTTTGAGGGTTCTGCGAAGGGATAGTATGTGGCAATCGGAGGACTGTGTCAAGCAAGAAAATTTCTTCCATTGGAAATTGGACAGAAGCTTTCTGCACAACTCTTTTGTGATGTTTGTATTCATCTCATAGAGTTAAATCATCCTTTGGATGGAGCAATTTGAAATCCCTGTTTCTATGGAATCTCAGAAAGGATATTTTGAAACACTCTTTAGAATATCCTGAAAAAGAAGTAAACTCAGAGAGAAACCAGAAGGAAGCTTTCGGTGTATCTGCTCTATGTCACGTGAATTCCGCTCACACAGTTAAGCTTCTCTTTTCATTGAGAAGTATCGTAACACTGTTTTGTTTAGTCTGCGAAGGGATATTCAGGAGCGCTTTGAGGCTTAAGGTGAGAAAGTAAACTTTTTCAGAGAGAAACTGGAGAGAAGCTTTCTGTGGAGCTGTTTGTGACTTGTGCATTCCATTCACAGAAATATACCTTTCTTCTCCTAGAGGGTTCCAGAATCCCTTCTGGAGAAAAAGCTATCAAGGGACATTCGGGAGTACAGGGACAGCTATGGTGAAAAAGGAAATATCCTCAGACAAAAACTGGAAAGAAGATTTCTGTTAAACTGCTTTGTGTTAGGTATATTTATTCATCTCGCATAGTTAAAATATTTCTTATATTACGCAGTGTGGAAACTCCGTCAAGGACAGTTCCGCAAAGGGACATTCAAGAGCACATTGAGTCATATGGTGAAAGAGGAGATATCTTCAGATCAAAACTGGATAGAAGCTTTCTGAGAAACCACTTTATGATGTATGCATTCCACTCAGGGAGTTATAACTCTTTACTCACAAGCCAACGTTTGAACACTGTTCCTGTGAAACCGAAAGAGTGATATATCGGAGCACTTTGAGGACTATGGCGAATAGTGAAATATACTGAAATGAAATCGAGGAAAAAGCATTCTAAGAATCTGCTCTCTGATATGTGCATTCACTTCACAGAGTTTATGCTTACTCTAAGTTGCCAGGTTTCAAAACTCTGTCTTTGAAGAATCTGTGAAGGGATATTTAGTGATGCCCGCAGGCTTGTGGTGAGCAAGGAAACGTCTTCCAAAGAAACGTGCAGAGACACTTTCTGAGCAACTGCTTTGTGATGTGTGTATTCGTGTCATAGAGTTAAACCATTTTTTGGAATGAGCAGCTTGAAATCACTGTTTTTGTGGAATCTGAGAAAGGACATTTGGCAATGATCCTTAAAATATGGAGAAAGAAATAAAAGCCTGAGGGAAGCTTTCTGTGAAACTGCTCTGTGTCACCTTAATTCCTCTTGCTTACTTAAGGGATATTCTGAAGTGCTTTGAGGCTTATGGTGAGAAAGGAAATGTCTTCAGATAGAAACTGGAGAGAAGCTTTCTGAGGAGCTTTGTGACATGTGCATTCCAGTCACAGAAATATACCATTATTCTCATTGAGGATTCCGGAATCCCTTTTGCAGAAAAAGCTATCAAGAGACATTCAGGAGTATAGGGACAGCTATTGAGAAAAAGGAAATATCCTCGAACAAAAACTGGAAGGAAGATTTCTGTGAAACTGCTTTGTGTTAGATATATTTATTCATCTCGCATAGTTAAAACTTTTCTTATATTACGCAGTTTGGAAACTCCGTCATGCACAGATCCACGAAGGAACATTTGGGAGCACATTCAGGCCTCCGGTGAAAGAGGAGATATCTTCAGATAAAAACTAGATAGAAGCTTTCTGAGAAACAACTTTGAGATGGATCCATTCCACCCAGGGAGTTATACCTCCATTCTCCAAGGCAGTGTTTGAAAACTGTTACTGTGAAACTGAAAAAGTGATATTTCGGAGCACATGGAGGACTATGGCGAATAGTGAAATGTACTGAAATAAAATCGAGGAAGAAGCGTTCCAAGAATCTGCTCTGTGATGTGTGCATTCACTTCACAGAGTTAATGCTTACTCTATGTTACCCAGTTTCGAAACTCTGTCTTTGAAGAATCTATGAAGGGATATTTAGTGATGCCCAGAGGCTTGTGGTGAGCACGGAAACGTGTTCCGATGAAAGCTGCAGAGAAACGTTCTGAGGAACTGCTTTGTTATGTGAGTATTCGTCTCATAGATTTAAACCATTCTTTGGATTGAGCAGCTTGAAATCACTGTTTTTGTGGAATCTGAGGAAGGACATTTGGCAATGATCCTTAGAATATGGAGAAAGAAATACCCTCAGGTAAAAGCCTGAGGGAAGCTTTCTGTGAAACTGCTCCATGTCATCTTAATTCCTCTCGCTCAGTTAAGCCTCTCCTTTCATTGGGCAGTTTTCTAATCCTGTGTATGTTTAGTGTGTGATGGGATATTCAGGAGCACTTTGAGGCTTAAGGTGAGAAAGGAAACTTTTTCAGATAGAAACTGGAGAGAAGCTTTTTGTGGAGCTGTTTGTGACTTGTGCATTCCACTCACAGAAATATACCTTTCTTCTCCTAGAGGGTTCCGGAATCCCTTTTGCAGAAAAAGCTATCAAGCGACATTCAGGAGTACAGGGACAGCTATGGTGAAAAAGGAAATATCCTCAGACAAAAACTGGAAGGAAGATTTCTGTGAAACTGCTTTGTGTTAGGTATATTTATTCATCTCACATAGTTAAAATATTTCTTATATTACACAGTGTGGAAACTCCGTCAAGGACGGTTCCGCAAAGGGACATTCGAGAGCACATTGAGTCCTACGGTGAAAGAGGAGATATCTTCAGATCAAAACTGGATAGAAGCTTTCTCAGAAACCACTTTATGATGTATGCATTCCACTCAGGGAGTTATATCTCTTTTCTCACAAGGCAACGTTTGAGCACTGTTCCTGTGAAACAGAAAGAGTGATATATCGGAGCACATTGAGGACTATGGTGAATAGTGAAATATACTGAAATGAAATCGAGGAAAAAGCGTTCTAAGAATCTGCTCTCTGATATGTGCATTCACTTCACAGAGTTTATGCTTACTCTAAGTTGCCCACTTTTGAAACTCTGTCTTTGAAACTGGAGAGAAGCTTTCTGAGAAACTGATTGGTGATGTGAGCATTCCACTCAGGGAGTTACAACTTTCTTCTCATAAGGCACAGTTTGAACACTGCTCCTGAAAAACCAAGAGTGATATTCAGAGCACATTGAAGAGTATGGCCAAAAGTGAAATGTTGTCTAATAAAAAACAGAAAGAAGCACTCAACGAAACTGCTCTGAGACATGTCCATTCTTTTCACAGGGTTAAAGCTTACTCTACATTTCTCAGTTTGAAAGTCGGTCTTTGAGGGTTCTGCGAAGGGATAGTAAGTGGCAACCGGAGGCCTGTGCCGAGGAAGGAAATATCTTCCATCCAAAATTGGAGAGAAGCTTTCTGCACAAATCTTTTGTGATGCTTGTACTCATCTCACAGAGATAAATCATTCTTTGGATTGAGCAATTTGAAATCACTGTTTCTGGTGAATCTCAGAAAGAATATTTGGAAACGCTCTTTATAATATCCTGAAAAAGAAATAAACTCAGACAGAAAACAGAAGGAATCTTCTGTGAATCTGCTCTATGTCACGTGAATTCTGCTCACACAGTTAAGCTTCTCTTTTCATTCAGTAGTATCATAATACTGTTTTTGTTTAGTCTGTGAAGGGATATTCAGGAACGCTTTGAGGCTTAAGGTGAGAAAGGAAACGTTTTCAGATAGAAACTGAAGAGAAACTTTCTGAGGAGCTGCTTTGTGACGTGTGCATTCCACTCACAGAAGTATACCTTTCTTCTCCTAGAGGGTTCCGGAATCCCTTTTGGAGAAAAAGCTATCAAGGGACATTTGGGAGTATAGGGATGGCTATGGTGAAAAAGGAAATATCCTCAGACAAAAACTGGAAAGAAGATTTCTGTGAAACTGCTTTGTGTTAGATATATTTATTCATCTTGCATAGTCAAAACTTTTCTTATATTACGCAGTTTGGAAACTATGACAAGGACATTTCCGCTAAGGGACATTCGAGAGCATATTCAGGCCTATGATGAAAGAGAAGATATCTTCATACTAAAACTGGATACAAGCTTTCTGAGAAGCTACTTTGTGATGTGTGCATTCCACTCAGAGAGTTATACCTCTTTTCTCACAGGCCAATGTTTGAACACTGTTCCTGTGAAACCGAAAAAGTGATATTTCGGAGCGCATGGACGACTATGGTGAATAGTGAAATATACTGAAATGAAATCGAGGAAGGAGCATTCCAAGAAACTGCTTTCTGATATGTACATTCACTTCACAGTGTTTATGCTTACTCTAAGTTATCCAGAGTCGAAACTCTGTCTTTGAAGAACCTGTGAAGGGATATTTAGTGACGCCCTGAGGCTTGTGGTGAGCAAGGAAAGTCTTCCGAAGAAACGTGCAGAGAAACTTTCTGAGCAACTGCTTTGCAGTGTGTGTATTAGTCTCATAGAGTTAAACCATTCTTTGGATTGAGCAGCTTGAAATCACTGTTTTTGTGGAATCTGAGGAAGGACATTTGGAATCGATCCTTAGAACGTTTAGAAAGAAATATCCTCACGTAGAATCCAGAAGGAAGCTTTCCATGAAAATGCTCTGTATCACCTTAATTCCTCTAGCTTAGTTAAGCCTCTCTTTGCATTGAGCAGTTTTATAACCCTGTGTGTGTTTAGCGTGTGATGGGATATTTGGGAGCACTTTGATTCTTATGGTGAAAAAGGAAATATGTTCAGACTGAAACTGGAGAGAATATTTCCGAGGAACTGCTTTGTGACGTGTGCATTCCACTCACGGTGTTATACCTCTCTTCTCATACAGCGTCTGGGAAACACTTTTGGAGAAACATGAACCAAGTGATATTCAGGAGCATGTTGATTCCGATGGTGAAAAGGGAAATAGGCACAGACAAAAACTGGAAACAAGATTTCTAAGAAGCTCCTCTGTGACTTGTGTAATGATCTCACATACATAAAACTTTCTTTACATTACGCAGCTTGGAAACTGTCATGGACAGATCCAGGAAGGGACTTTCGGGAGCACATTCAGGACTATGGAGAAAAAGGAAATATCTTCAGATAGAACTGGAAGAAGCTTTCTGTGAATCTGCTTTTTGCTCTGATTATTCATCTCACATAGAGGAACCTTTCTTTACATTACACAGCTTGGAAACTCTCTTGTGGGTGCATCTGCGAAGGGATATTCGGTATCACATTCGGGCCTATGGTGAAATAGGAAATATAGTCAGATAAAAACTGGAGAGAAGCTTTCTGAGAAACTGCTTGGTGCCGTGTGCATTTAACTGAGTAGTGATAACTTTCTTCTCATAAGGCACAGTTTGAACACTATTCCTGTAAAACCAAAAGAGTGATATTCGGAGCACATTGAAGATTATGGCAAAAAGTGAAATGTCGTCCAATAAAAATCAGAAAGAATAACTCGAAGAAATTGCTCTCTTACATGACCATTCTTTTCACAGAGTTAGAGCTGACTCTACATTTCCCAGCTTGAAAGTCGGACTTTGAGGATTCTGCGAAGGGATAGTAAGTGGCAACCGGAGGCCTTTGTTGAGCAAGGAAATGTCTTCCTTCGAAAATTGGAGAGAAGCTTTCTGTACAACTCTTTTGTGATGTTGGTATTCATCTCATAGAGTTAAATCATTCTTTAGATTGAGCAGTTTGAAATCACTGTTTCTGTGGAGTCTGAGAAAGGACATTTGGAAATACTCTTTAGAATATCCTGAAAAGGAAATAACCTCAGAGAGAAACCAGAAGGAAGCTTTCTGTGAAACTGCTCTGTGTCATGTGAATTCCGCTCACACAGTTAAGCTTCTCTTTTCATTGACTATGTCATAACACTGTTTTTGTTTAGTCTGAGAAGGGATATTCAGGAGCACTCTGAGGCTGACGGTGAGAGAGGAAACATCTTCATATACAAACTGGAGAGAAGCTTTCTGAGGAGCTGCTTTGTGACGTGTGCATTCCACTCACAGAAATATACCACTCTCCTCCTAGAGGATTCCGGAATCCCTTTTGGAGAAAAAGCTACCAAGAGACATTCGGGAGTATAGGGAGGGCTATGGTGAAAAAGAAAATATCCTCAGACAAAAACTGGAAAGAAAATTTCTGTGAAACTGCTTTGTGTTAGATATATTTATTAATCTCGCATAGTTAAAACCTTTCTTATATTACGCAGTTTGGAAACTCCATCATGCATGGATACGCGAAGGGACATTCGGGAGTACATTCAGGCCTATAGTGAAAGAGGAGGTATCCTTAGATAAAAACTGGATAGAAGCTTTCTGAGAAACTACTTTGAGATGTATGCATTCCGCTAAGGGAGTTACACATCCATTCCCACAAGGCAGTGTTTGAACACTGTTCCTGTGAAACCGAAAAAGTGATATATCAGAGCACATTGAGGACTATGGCGAATAGTGATATATACTGAAATAAAATAGAGGAAGTAGCGTTCCAAGAATCTGCTCTGTGATATGTGCATTCACTTCACAGAGTTAGTGCTTACTCTATGTTGCCCAGTTTCGAAACTCTGTCTTTGAAGAATCTATGAAGGGATATTTAGTGATGCCCGAAGGCTTGGGTGGGCACGGAAACGTGTTCCTATGAAACCTACTGAGAAACTTTCTGAGCAACTGCTTTGTTATGTGTGTATTCGTCTCATAGAGTTAAACCATTCCTTGGATCGAGCAACTTGAAATCACTGTTTTTGTGGAATCTGAGGAAGGACATTTGGCATTGATCCTTAGAATATGGAGAAAGAAATATCCTCAGGTAAAAGCCAGAAGGAAGCTTTCTGTGAACCTACTCCATGTCATCTTAATTCCTCTTGCTCAGTTAAGCCTCTTCGTTCATTGAGCAGTTTTCTTACCCTGTGTATGTTTAGCGTGTGATGGGATATTCGGGAGCACTTTGTTTCTTACGTGAAAAAGGAAATATGTTCAGATTGAAACTGGAGAGAAGCTTTCTGAGTAACTGCTCTGTGACGTGTGCATTCCACTCAAAGTGTTATACCTCTCTTCTCATACACCATCTGGAAAACACTTTCGGAGAAACAGGTACCAAGTGATATACGGGAGCATGTTGATGCTGATGGGGAAAAGGGAAATAGCCTCAGACAAAAACTGGAAAGAAGCTTTCTAGGAAACTACTCTGTGATATGTGTAATCATCTCACATAGATAAAGCTTTGTTTACGTTACACAGCTTGGAAACTGTCATGGACGCATCCACAAAGGGACCTTCGGGAGCACATTCTGGACTAGGGTGAAAAAGGAAATATCTTCAGATAAAAACTGGAAAGAAGGTTTCTGTGAATCTGATTTTTGCTATTTTTATTCATCTCAGATAGATGAAGCTTTCTTTACATTATGCAGCTTGGAAACTCCCTCGTGGATGGATCCTTGAAGAGATATATGGGGTCACATTCGGACCTATGGGGAAAGAGGAAATATAGTCAGATAAAAACTAGAGAGACACTTTCTGATAAACTGCTTGGTGATGTGGGCATTCCACTCAGGGTGTTATAACTTTCTTCTCATAAGGCACAGTTTGAACACTGTTGCTGTAAAACCAAAAGTGTGATATTCGGAGCAGATTGAAGACTATTGCAAAAAGTGAACTGTCTTCCAATAAAAAGAGAAAGAAGCACTCGAAGAAACTACTCTCTGACATGTCCATTCTTTTCACAGGGTCAAAGCTTACTCTGCATTTCCCAGTTTGAAAGTCGGTCTTTGAGAGTTCTGCGAAGGGATAATAAGTGGTGACCGGAGGCCTGTGTGAGGCAAGGAATGTCTTAAATCGAAAATCAGAGAGAAGCTTTCTGCGCAACTGTTTTGTGATGTTTGTATTCATCTCATACAGTTAAATCATTGTTTGGATTGTACAGTTTGAAATCACTGTTCCTGTGAAATCTGAGAAAGGGCATTTGGAAACACTCCTTAGAATATCCTGTAAAAGAAGTAACCTCAGAGAGAAACCAGAAGGAAGCTATGTGTGAAACTGCCCTGTGTCACATGAATTCTGCTCACACAGTTAAGCTTCTCCTTTCATTGAGCTGTATCAGAGCACTGTTTTTCTTTAGTCTGTGAAGGGATATTCTGCAGGGCTTTGAGGCTTATGGTGAGAAAGGAAACGTCTTCAGATAGAAACTGGAGAAACGCTTTCTGAGCAGCACCTTTGTGATGTGTGCATTCCACTCACAGAAAGATACCTTTCTTCTCCTAGAGGATTCCGGAACCCTTTTGGAGAAAAAGCTACCAAAAGATAATCAGGAGTATAGTGATGACTATGGTGAAAAAGGAAATATCCTAAGACAAAATCTGGAAAGTAGATTTCTGTGAAACTGCTTTGTGTTAGACATATTTATTCATCTCGCATATTTAAAATTTAATTATATTATGCAGTTTGGAAACTCCGTCACGCACAGATCCGCGAGGAGACATTTGGGACCACATTCAGGCCTAGGGTGAAGTAGGAGATATCTTCAGATAAAAACTGGATAGAAGCTTTCTGAGAAACTACTTTGTGATGTATGCATTCCACTCAGGGAGTTATACCTCTTTTCTCACAAGGCAGTGTTTGAACACTGTTCCTGTGAAACCGAAAAAGTGATATTGCAGAATGCATTGAGGTCTATGGCGAATAGTGAAATATAGTGAAATAAAATCGAGGAAGAAGTGTTCCAAGAATCTGCTCTCGGCTATGTGCATTCACTTCACAGAGTTAATGCTTACACTATGTTGCCCAGTTTTGAAATTCTGTCTTTGAAGAATCTGTGAAGGGATATTTAGTGAAGCCTGGAAGCTTGTGGTGAGGGAGGAAACGTCTTCTGATGAAACCTGCAGAGAAACGTTCTGAGAAAGTGCTTCAGATAGTTTGTATTCGTCTCATAGAGTTAAATCATTCTTTCGATTCAGCAGCTTGAAATCTCTGTTTTTGTGGAATCTGAGGAAGGACATTGGGAACGATCCTTAGAATATGGAGAAAGAAATATCCTCAGGTAAAATCCAAAAGGAAGCTTTCTGTGAAACTGCTCTGTGTCGTCTTAATTCCTCTCACTTAGATAAGCCTCTCTTTTCACTGAGCAGTTTTCTAACCCTGTGTATGTTTAGCGTGTGATGGGATATTCGGGAGCACTTTGAGGCTAATGGTGAAAAAGGAAATATATTCAGACCGAAACTGGAGAGAAACTTTCTGAGGAACTGCTTTGTGAAGTGTGCATTCCTGTCACAGTGTTATACCTCTCTTCTCATACAGCATCGAGGAAACCCTTTTGAAGAAACAGGTACCAAGTGATATTCAGGAGTATGTTGATGCCGATGTTGAAAAGGGAAATAGCCTCAGACAAAAACTGGAAAGAGGCTTTCTAGGAAACTCCTCTGTGATATATGTAATCATCTCACATAGGTAAAGCTTACTTTACATTATACAGCTTGAAACTGTCATGGACGGATCCACGAAGGACCTTCGGAAGCACATTCTGGGATATGTGAAAAAGGAAATATCTTCAGATAAAACCTGGAAAGAAGCTTTCTGTGAATCTGCTTTTTGCTATGTTTATTTTTCTCACATAGATGAAGCTTTCTTTACATTACGCGGCTTGGAGACTCCCTTGTGGATGGGTCTGTGAAGGGATATTTGGGATCACATTCAGGCCTATGGTGAGAGAGGAAATATAGTCAGATAAAAACTGCAGAGAAGCTTTCTGAGAAACTGCTTAGTGATGTGTGCATTCCACTCAGGGAGTTATAACTTTCTTCTCATAAGGCGCAGCTTGAACACTGTTTCTGTAAAACCAAAAGAGTGATATTCGGAGCACATTGAAGACTATGGCAAAAAGTGAAATGTCGTCCAATGAAAAACAGGAAGAAGCACTTGAAGAAGCTGCTCTCTGAAAAGTCCATTGTTTTCAAAGGGTTAAAGTTTACTCTACATTTCCCAGTTTGAAAGTCCATCTTTGAGGGTCCTGCGAAGGGATAGTAAGTGGCGACCGGAGGTCTGTGTTAGGCAAGGAAATGTCTTCCATCGAAATTGGAGAGAAGCTTTCTGCGCACCTCTTTTGTGATGTTTGCATTCATCTCACAGAGTTAAATCATTCCTTGGATTGAGCAGTTAGAAATCACTGTTTCTGTCGAATCTGAGAAAGGACATTTGGAAACGCTCTTAGAATATCCTGAAAAAGAAATAACCTCAGAGAGAAACCCGAAAGAAGCTTTCTGTGAAACTGATCTGTGTCACGTGAATTCCGGTTACACAGTTAAGCTTCTCTCTTCATTCAGCTGTATCATAAGCACTGTTTTTGTTTAGTCTGTGAAGGGATATTCTGGAGGGCTTTGAGGCTTATGGTGAGAAAGGAAACATCTTTAGATAGAAACTGGAGCGAAGGTTTCTGAGGAGCTGCTTTGTGACGTGTGCATTCCACTAACAGAAATATACCTTTCTTCTCCTAGAGGATTCTGGAATCTCTTTTGGAGAAAAAGCAACAAGTCACATATTCGGGAGTATAGGAAAGGCTATGGTGAAAAAGGAAATATCCTCAGACAAAAACTGGAAAGAAAATTTGTGTGAAACTGCTTTGTGTTAGACATATTTATTCGTCTTGAATAGTTAAAACTTTAATTATATTACGTAGTTTGGAAACTCCGTCATGCACACATCTGCGAAGGGACGTTTGGGGGCACATTCAGGCCTACAGTGAAAGAGGAGATATCTTCATATAAAAACTGGAAAGAAGCTTTCTGAGAAACTACTTTGTGATGTATGCATTCCATTCAGGGAGTTATAACTCTTTTCTCACAAGGCAGTGTTTGAACACTGTTCCTGTGAAAACAAAAATGTGATATTTCGGAACACATTGAGGACTATGGCGAATAGTGAAATATACTGAAATAAAATCGAGGAAGAAACGTTCCAAGAATCTGCTCTCTGATAAGTGCATTCACTTCACAGAGTTAATGCTTACTCTATGTTGCCCAGTTTTGAACCTCTCTCTTTGATATATCTGTGAAGGGATATTTAGTGAAGCCCGGAGACTTGTGGTGAGTGAGGAAACGTCTTCCGATGAAAGCTGCAGAGAAATGTTCTAGCAACTGCTTTGCGATGTGTCTATTCATCTCCTCCAGTTAAACCATTCTTTGCATTGAGCAGCTTGAAATCACTTTTTTTGTGGAATCTGAGGAAGGACATTTGTGAAGATTCTTAGAATTTGGAGAAAGAAATATACTCAGGTAAAATCCAGAAGGAAGCTTTCTGTGAAACTGCTCATTGTTGTCTTAAATTCTCTCACTCAGAAAAGCCTCTCTTTTCATTGAGCAGTTTTCTAGCCCTGTGGTATGTTTAGTGTGTGATGGGATATTCGGGAGCACTTTGAGGCTAACGGTGAAAAAGGATATATGTTCAGACCGAAACTGGAGAGAAGTTTCCAAGGAACTGCTTTGTGACGTGTGCATTCCAGTCAGTGTTATACCTCTCTTCTCATACAGCGTTGGGGAAAGCCTTTTGGAGAAACAGGTATCAAGTGATATTCGAGAGCATGTTGATGCCGATGTTGAAAAGGGAAATAGCCTCAGACAAAAACTGGAAAGAAGCTTTCTAGGAAACTCCTCTGTGATATGTGTAATCATCTCACATAGATAAAACTTTCCTTACATTACGCAGCTTGGAAACTGTCATGGATGGATCCACGAAGGGATCTTCAGGAGCACATTCTGGGCTACGGTGAAAAAGGAATATCTTCAGATAAAAACTGGTAAGAAGCTTTCTGTGAATCTGCTTTTGTTATGTTTATTCATCTCACATAGATGAAGCTTTCTTTACATTACGCAGCTTGAAAACAGCCTCGTGGATGGATCCACGAAGGGATATTTGGGATCACATTTGGGACTATTGTGAAAGAGGAAATATAGTCTGATAGAAACTGGAGAGAAGCTTTCTGAGAAACAGCTTGGTGACATGCGCATTCCACTCAGGGAGTTATAACTTTCCTCTGATAAGGCACAGTTTGAACACTGTTATTGTAATACCAAAAGACTTATATTCGGAGCACATTGAAGAATGTGGCAAAAAGTGAAATGTCGTCCAATACGAAAACATAAAGAAGGACTCGAATAAACTGTTCAGTGTCATGTTCATTCTTTTCAAAGGGTTAAGGTTTACTCTATAGTTCCCAGTTGGAAAGTTGGTCTGTGAGGTTTCTGCAAAAGGATAGTAAGTGGCAACTGGAGGCCTTTGTGAGGCAAGGAAATGTCTTCCATTGAAAATTGTAGAGAAGATTTTGGCGCAACTCTTTTGTGATGTTTGTATTCATCTCACAGAATTAAATCATTCTTTGGATTGAGCAATTTGAAATCACTGTTTCTCTGGAAACTGAGAAAGGACATTTGGAAACGCTCTTTAGAATATCCTGGAAAACAAATAACCTCAGAGAGAAACCAGAAGGAAGCTTTCTGTGAAAATGCTCTGTGTCACGTCAATTCCGCTCACACAGTTAAGCTTCTCTTTTCATTGAGCTGTATCATAACACTGTTATTGTTTACTCTGTGAAAAGATATTTTGGAGGGCTTTGAGGCTTACGGTGAGAAAGGAAACGTCTTCAGATAAAAACTGAAGAGAAGCTTTCTGAGGAGCTGCTTTGTGATGTGTGCATTCCACTCACAGAAATATACCTTTCTTCTCCTAGAGGATTCCGGAATCCATTTGGACAAAACGCTACCAAGAGATATTCAGGAGTATAGTGATGACTATGGTGAAAAAGAAAATATCCTAAGTCAAAAACTGGAAAGAAGATTTCTGTGAAACTGCTTTGTGTTAGATATATTTATTCATCTCACATATTTAAAACTTTTAAATTATATTAAGCAGTTTGGAATCTCTGTCAAGCACAGATCTGCGAGGGGACATTCGGGAGCACATTCAGGCCTATGGTGAAAGAGGAGATATCTGAAGATAAAAACTGGATAGAAGCTTTCTGAGAAACTACTTTGTGATGGCCACAATCCACTCAGGGAGTTATACCTCTTTTCTCAACGCAGTGTTTGAACATGGTTCCTGTGAAACTGAAAAAGTAATATTTCGGAACGCATTGAGGACTATGGTGAATAGTGAAATACACTGAAATAAAATCGAGGAAGAAGCATTCGAAGAATTTGCTCTCTGATATGTGCATTCAATTCAGAGAGTTAATACTTACTCTATTTTGTCCAGTTTCAAAACTCTGTCTTTGAAGAATCTGTGAAGGGATATTTAGTGACACCTGGATGCATGTGGTGAGTGAGAAAACGTCTTCCGATGAAACCTGCAGAGCAACGTTCTGAGCAACTGCTTTGGATGTGTGTATCTTCTCCTAGAGTTAAACCATTCTTTGGATTGAGCAGCTTGAAATGACTGTTTTTGTGTAATCTGAGGAAGGACATTTGGGAACGATCCTTAGAATATGGAGAAAGAAATATCCTCAGGTAAAATCCGGAAGGAAGCTTTCTGTGAAACTGTTCTGTTTCATCTTAATTCCTCTCACTCAGATAAGCCTCTCTTTTCATTGAGCAGTTTTCTAGCCCTGTGTATGTTGAGCGTGTGATGGGATATTCGGGAGCACCTTGAGGCTAAAGATGGAAAAGGAATTATGTTCATACCGAAACTGGAGAGAAGCTTTCCGAGGAACTGCTTTATGACGTGTGCATTCCAGTCACAGTGTTATACCTCTCTTCTCATACAGCGTCAGGAAAATCCTTTTGGAGAAACAGGTACCAGGTGATATTCGGGAGCATGTTGATGCTGATGGTGAAAAGGGAAACAGCCTCAGACAAAAAATGGATTGAAGCGTTCTAGAAAACTACTCCATAATATGTGTAATCATCTCACATAGATAAAGCTTTCTTTAAATTACGCAGCGTGGAAACTGTCATGGACGGATCCACGAAGGGACCTTTGGGAGCACATTCTGGATTCTGGTGAAAAAGGAAATATCTTCAGATAAAAACTGGAAAGAAGCTTTCTGTGAATCTGCTTTTTGCTGCGCTTATTCATCTCATATTGATCAAGCTTTCTTTACATTACACAGCTTGGAAACTCTTTCATTGATGGATCCGTGAAGGGATATTTGGGATCACATTTGGGCCTATGGTGAAAGAGGAAACATAGTCACTTAAAAACTGGAGAGAAGCTTTCTGAGAAACTGCTTGGTGATGGAAGCATTCCACTCAGGGAGTTATAACTTTTTTCTCCTAAGGCACAGTTTGAGCACTGTACTGTAAAATCAAAAGAGTGATATTCGGAGCACATTGAAGAGTATGGCAAAAAGGGAAATGTCATCCAATAGAAAACAGGACAAAGAACTTGAAGAAAGTGCTCACTGACATGTCCATTATTTTCACAGGGTTAAAGCTTACTCTACGTTTCCCAGTTTGAATGTCCATCTTTGAGGGTTCTGTGAAGGGATAGTAAGTGGCAACCGGAGGCCTGTGTGAGGCAAAGAAATGTCTTCCATCGAAAATTGGAGAGAAGCTTTCTGCAAAACACTTTTCTGATGTTTGTATTCATCTCATAGTGTTAAATCATTCTTTGGATTGAGTAGTTTGAAATCACTGTTTCTGTGGAATCTGAGAATGGACATTTGGAAACGCTGTTTAGAATATGCTGAAAAAGAAATAACCTCAGAATGAAACCAGAAGGAAGCTTTCTGTGAAACTGCTCTATGTCATGTGATTCCACTCAGACAGTTAAGCTTCTCTTTTCATTGATCTGTGTCATAACACTGTTTTTGTTTAGTCTGCGAAGCGATATTCTGGAGGGCTTTGACACTTACGTTGAGTAAGGAAACATCTTCAGATAGAAACTGGAAAGATTTTTGGGGAGCTGCTTTGTGACGTGTGCATTCCATTGAAAGTAATATACCTTTCTTCTCCTAGAGGATTGGAGGATCCCTTTTGAAGAAAATGCTACCAAGAGATATTCGGGAGTCAAATATGGTGGAAAAGGATATATCCTCAGACAAAAACGGAAAGAAGATTTCTGTGAAACTGCTTTGTGTTAGATATATTTATTCGCAAGCATAGTTAAAACTTTAATTATATTATGCAGTTTGGAATCTCCATCCTGCACAGATCCATGAAGGGACATTCGGGAGCACATTCAGGCCTACGGTGAAAGAGGAGATATCTTCAGATAAAAACTGGATAGAAGCTTTCTGAGAAACAACATTGTGATGTATGCACTCCAATCAGGGAGGTAATTCTCTTCTCTCAAAAGGCAGTATTTGAACACAGTTCCTGTGAAACCGAAAAAGTGATATTTCAGAACTCATTGAGGACTATGGCGAATAGTGAAATATACGGAAATAAAATCGAGAAAGAAGCATTCCAAGAATCTGCTCCCTGATACGCGCATTCACTTCACAGAGTTAATGCTTACTCTATGTTGCCCAGTTTCGAAACTCTGTCTTTACAGAATCTGGAAAGGGATATTTAGTGAAGCCTGGAGCCCTGTGGTGACCGAGGAAACGTCTTCTGATAAAACATGCAGAGAAACGTTCTGAGCAACTGCTTTGTAATGTGTGTATTCGTCTCATAGAGTTAAACCATTCTTTGGATTGAGCAGCTTGAAATCACTGTTTTTGTGGAATCTGATTAAGTACATCCATAGAATATGGAGAAAGAAATATCCTCAGGTAAAATCGAGAAGAAAGCTTTCTGTGAAACTGCTCTGTGTCGTCTTAATTCCTCTCACTCAGATAAGCCTCTCTTTTCATTGAGCAGTTTTGTAGGCCTCTGTATGTTTAGTGTGTGATTGGATATTCGGGAGCACTTTGAGGCTAACGGTGAAAAAGGAAATATCTTCAGATCGAAACTGGAGAGAAGCTTACTGAGGAACTGCTTTGTGACGTGCACATTCCACTCACAGTGTTATAAATCTCTTCTCATACAGCGCCAGGGAAACCCTTTTGGAGAAACAGGTACCAAGCGATATTCTGGAGCATGTTGATGCTGATGGTGAAAAGGGAAATAATCTCAGACAAAAACAGGAAAGAAGCTTTCTAGGAAACTACTCTGTGATATGTGTAATCATCTCACATAAATAAAGCTTTCTTTACATTAGGCAGCTTGGAAAGTGTCATGGACGGATCCACGAAGGTACCTTCGGGAACACATTCTTGACTATGGTGAAAAAGGATGTATCTTCAAATAAAACCTGGAAAGTAGCTTTCTGTGAATCTGCTTTTTGTTGTGTTTATTCATCTCACATAGATGAAGATTTCCTTGCATTACGCAGCTTGGAAACTCCCTCGCGGATCGATCTGTGGAGAGATATTTGGGATCATATTTGGGCCTATGGTGAAAGAGGAAATACAGTCAGATAAAAACTGGAGTGAAGCTTTCTGAGAAACTTCTTGGTGATGTGTGCATTCCACTCAGGGATTTATAACTTTCTTCCATAAGGCACAGTTTGAACACTGTTCCTGTAAAACCAAAATAGTGATATTCGGAGCACATTGAAGACTATTGCAAAAAGTGAAATGTCGTCCAATACAAAACAGAAAGAAGCACTCGAAGAAAAGAACTCAAACAAATATACAAGAAAAAAACAACCCCATCAAAAAGTGGGGAAAGGATATGAACAGACATTTCTCAAAAGAAGACATACATACAGCCAACAGACACATGAAAAAATGCTCATCATCACTCACCATCAGAGAAATGCAAATCAAAACCACAATGAGATACCATCTCACACCAGTTAGAATGGCAATCATTAAGAAGTCAGGAAACAATAGGTGTTGGAGAGGATGTGGAGAAATAGGAACACTTTTACACTGTTGGTGGGATTGTAAACTAGTTCAACCATTATGGAAAACGGTATGGCGATTCCTCAAGGATCTAGAACTAGATGTACCATATGACCCAGCCATCCCACTACTGGGTATATACCCAAAGGATTATAAATTACTCTACTACAAAGACACACGCACACGTATGTTTATTGCGGCACTATTCACAATAGCAAAGACTTGGAATCAACCCAAATGTCCATCTGTGACAGACTGGATTAAGAAAATGTGGCATATATACACCATGGAATACTATGCAGCCATCAAAAAGGATGAGTTTGCGTCCTTTGTAGGGACATGGATGCAGCTGGAAACCATCATTCTTAGCAAACTATCACAAGAAGAAAAAACCAAACACCGCATGTTCTCACTCATAGGTGGGAACTGAACAATGAGATCACTTGGACTCGGGAAGGGGAACATCACACACTGGGGCCTATCATGGGGAGGAGGGAGGGGGAGGGATTGCATTGGGGAGTTATACATGATATAAATGATGAATTGATGGGTGCTGACGAGTTGATGGGTGCAGCACACCAACATGGCATAAGTATACATATGTAATAAACCTGCACGTTATGCACATGTACCCTAGAACTTAAAGAATAATAAAAAATAAAAGAAAAGAAAAGAAAAGAAAAATAAAAAAGTAATAAAAAAAGAAAAAAAGAAGAAGAAACTGGTCTCTGACATGTCAATTCTTTTCATAGTGTTTAAGATTACTCTACATTTCCCAGTTGGAAAGTCGGTCTTTGAGTTTTCTGCGAAGGGGTCGTAAGTGGCAACCTGTGGCCTGATTGAGGCAAGGAAATGTCTTCCAATGAAAATCGGAGAGAAGATTTCTGTGCAACTCTTTTGTGATGTTTGTATTCATCTCAAAGAGTTAAATCATTCTTTGGATTGAGCAGTTTGAAATCACTGTTTCTGTGGAATCTGAGAAAGGACATTTGAAAATGCTCTTTAGAATATCCTGAAAAAGAAATAACCTCAAAGAGAAATCAGAAGGAAACTTTCTGTGAAACTGCTATGTGTCACGTGAATTCCGCTCACACAGTTAAGCTTCTTTTCATTGAGCTGTATCATAACACTGTTTTTGTTTAGTCTGCGAAGGGATATTCTGGAGGGCTTTGAGGCTTGCCATGTGAAAGGAAACGTCTTCAGATAGAAAATGGTGAGAAGCTTTCTGAGGAGATGCTTTGTGATGTGCGCATTCCACACACAGAAGTATACCTCTCTTCTCCTAGGGGATTCCGGAATCCCTTTAGGACAAAAAGGTACCAAGGGATATTCGGGAGTATAGCATCGACTATGGTGAAAAAGAAATATACTCAGACAAAAACTGGAAAGAAGATTTCTGTGAAACTGCTTTGTGTTAGATATATGTATTCATCTTGCATAGTTAAATTTTTAATTATATTACGCTGTTTGGAAACTCCCTCATGCACAGATCCGTGAAGGGACATCCGGGAGCACTTTCCGGCCTACGGTGAAAGAGGATACACCTTCAGATAAAAGCTGGATAGAAGCTTTCTGAGAAAATACTTTGTGATGTATGCATTTCACTAAGGGAGTTATACCTCTTTTCTCACAATTCAGTGTTTGAACACTGCTCTTCTGAAATCGAAAAAGTGATGTTTTGGAACGCATTTAGGACTATGGTGAATAGTGAAATATACTGAAACAAATCGAGGAAGAGGTGTTCCAAGAATCTGCTCTCTGATATGTGTATTCACTTCACAGAGTTAATGCTTACTCTATGTTGCCCAGTTTCGAAACTCTGTCTTTGAAGAATCTGTGAAGGGATATTTAGTGATGCCCGGAGACTTGTGGTGAGCGAGGAAACACTTTCCAATGAAACCTGCAGAAAACGTTCTGAGAAACTGCTTTGCGATGTGTGTATTCATTTCAAAGTGTTAAACCATTGTTTGGATTGAGCAGCTTGAAATCACTGTTTTTGTGGAATCTGAGGAAGGACATTTAGGAACGATCCTTAGAATATGGAGAAAGAAATATCCTCAGGTAAAATCCAGAAGGAAGTGTTCTGTGAAACTACTCTGTGTTGTCTTAATTCCTCTCACTTAGATAAGCCTCTCTTTTCATTGAGCAGTTTTCTCGCCCTGTGTATGTTAAGGGTGTGATGGGATATTCGGGAGCACTTTGAGGCTAACGGTGAGAAAGGAAATATGTTCAGACCGAAACTGGAGAGAAGCTTTCCGAGGAACTGCTTTGTGACGTGTGCATTCCAGTCACAGTGTTATACCTCTCTTCTCATACAGCGTCGGGGAAACCCTTTTGGAGAAACCGCCACCAAGTGATATTTGGGAGCATGTTGCTTCCAATGGTGAAAAGGGAAATAGCCTCAGACAAAAACTTGACAGAAACTTTCTAGGAAACTGCTCTGTGATATGTGTAATCATCTCACATAGATAAAGCTTTCTTTATATTATGCAGCTTGGAAACTGTCATGGACGGGTCCACAAAGGACCATCGGGAGCACATTCTGGACTATGGTGAAAAAGCAATTATCTTCAGATAAAAACTGGAAAGAAGCTTTCTGTGAATCTTCTTTTTGCTATGTTTATTCATCTCACATAGATGAAGCTTTCTTTACATTACGCAGCTTGGAAACTCCCTCATGGATGGATCTGCGAAGGGACATTTGGGATCACATTCCGGGCTATGGTAAAAGAGGAAACATAGCCAGATAAAAACTGGAGAGAATCTTTTTGAGAAACTTCTTCATAATGTGTGCATTCCACTCAGGGAGTTATAACTTTCTTCTCATAAGGCACAGTTTTAACACAATTCCTGTAAAACCAAAAGAGTGATATTCGGAGCACATTGAAGACTGTGGCAAAAAGTGAAATATCATCCAATAAAAAACAGAAAGAAGCACTTGAAGAAACTGCTCTCTGACATGTCCATTCTTTCACAGGGTTAAAGCTTGCTCTACATTTCCCAGTTTGAAAGTCGGTCTTTGAGGTTCTGCGAAGGGATAGTAAGTGGCAACTGGAGGCCTGTTTGAGGTAAGTAAATGTCTTCCATTCAGAATCAGAGGGAAGCCTTCTGCACAACTCTTTTGTGATGTGTGTATTCATCTCACAGAATTAAATCATTCTTTGGATTGAGAAGTTTGAAATCATTCTTTCTGTGGAATCTGAGAAAGGGCATTTGGAAACGCTATTTAGAATACCCTGAAAAAGACATTACCTCAGAGAGAAACCAGAAGGAAGCTTTCTGTGAAACTGTTCTGTGTCAGGTGAATTCTGCTCACCGAGTTAAGCTTCTCTTTTCATTGAGCTGTATCATAACACTGTTTTTGTTTAGTCTGTGAAGAGATATTCTGGAGGGCTTTGAGGCTTATGATGAGGAAGGAAACGTCTTTAGATAGAAACTGGAGAGAAGCTTTCTGAGGAGCTGCTTTGTGATGTATGCATTCCCCTCACAGAAATATACCTTTCTTCTCCTAGAGGATTCTGGAATCCTTTTTGGAGAAAAAGCTAAGAAAGAGATATTTGGGAGAATAGTGACGACTATGGTGAAAGAGGAAATATCCGCAGACAAAAACTGTAAAGAAGATTTCTGTGAAACTCCATTGTGTTAGATATACTTATTCATCTCGCATTGTTAAAACTTTAACTATATTATGCAGTTTGGAAACTCCGTTGGGCACAGATCCGCGAAGGGACATTCGGGAGCACATTCAGGCCTACGGTGAAAGAGGAGTTATTTTCATATAAAAACTAGGAAGAAGCTTTCTGAGAAACTACTTTGTGATGTATGCATTCCACTCAGGGAGTTATACCTCTTTTCTCACAAGGCAGTGTTTGAACACTTTTCCTGTGAAACCGAAAAAGTGATATTTCAGAACGCATTGCAGACTATGGTGAATAGTGAAATATACTGAAATAAAATTGAGGAAGAAGCGTTCCAAGAATCTGCTCTCTGATATGTACATTCACTTCATAGAGATAATGCTTACTCTTTGTTGCCCAGTTTCGAAACTCTGTTTTGGAAAATCTGTGAAGGGAATTTAGTGATGCCCAGAGGCTTGTGGTGAGAAAGGAAACATCTTCCAATGAAAACTGCAGTGAAACGTTCTGAGCAACTGCTTTGCGATGTGTGTATTAGTCTCACAGAGTTAAACCATTGTTTGGATTGAGCAGCTTGAAACCACTGTTTTTGTGGAATCTGAGGAAGGACATTTGGGAATGATCCTTAGAATATGGAGAAAGAAATATCCTCAGGTAAAATCCAGAAGGAAGCTTTCTGTGAAACTGCTCTGTGTCGTCTTAATGCCTCTCACTCAGATAAACCTCTTTTTCATTGAGCAGTTTTCTAGCCCTGTGTATGTTTAGGGTGTGATGGGATATTTGGGAGCACTTTGAGGCTAACGGTGAAAAAGGAAATATGTTCAGACCCAAACTGGAGAGAAGCTTTCCGAGGACTGCTTTGTGACGTGTGCATTCCAGTCACAGTGTTTTACCTCTCTTCTCATACAATGTCAGGGAAATCCTTTTGGAGAAACAGCTACCAAGTGATATTCGGGAGCATGTTGTTGCCGACGGTCAAAAGGGAAATAGCCTCAGACAAAAACTGGAAAGAAGCTTTCTAGGAAAATACTCTGTGATATGTGTAATCATCTCACATAGATAAAGCTTTCTTTTCCTTACGCAGCTTTGAAACTGTCATGGATGGATCTACGAAGGGACCTTCGGGAGCACATTCTGGACTATGGTGAAAACGGAAAAATCTTCAGATAAAAACTGGTAAGAAGCTTTCTGTGAATCTGCTTTTTGCTATTTTATTCTTCTCACATAGATGAAGCTTTCTTTACATTACGCAGCTTGGAGACTCCCTCGTGGATGTATCCACCACTTGATATTTGGGATCACATTGGGGACTATGGTCAAATAGGAAATAGAGTCAGATAAAAACTGGAGAGAAGCTTCCTGAGAAACTGCTTGGTGATGTGTGCAATACACTCAGGGAGTTTTAGTGTTCTTCCCATAAGGCACAGTTAGAACAGTGTTCCTGTAAAACCAAAAGAGTGATATTCGGAGCACATTGAAGACTATGGCAAAAAGTGAAATGTCGTCCAATAAAAAACAGAAAGCGCTAGAAGAAACTGCTCTCTGACATGCCCATTCTTTTCACAGGGTTGAAGCTTCCTCTACATTTCCCAGTTTGAAAGTCTGCCTCTGAGGGTTCTGTGAAGGGTTACTAAGTGGCAACCAGAGTCCTGTGTCAAGCAAGGAAATGTCTCCCATCGAGAATCAGAGAGAAGCTTTCCACGCAACACTTTTGTGATGTTGGTATTCGTCTCACAGAAATAAATCATTCTTCGGATTGAGCAGTTTGAAATCACTGTTTCTGTGGAATCTGAGAAAAGACATTTGGAGACACTCCTTAGAATACCGTGCAAAAGAAATAACCTCAGAGAGAAACGAGAAGGAAGCTTTCAGTGACCTGCTCTGTGTCACGTAAACTCTGCTCACACAGTTAAGCATCTCTTTTCATTGAGCAGTATCATATAACTGTTTTTGTTTAGACTGTGAAGGGATATTCAGGAGTGATTTGATGGTTACAGTGAGAAAGGAAACGTCTTCAGATAGAAACTGGAGAGAAGCTTTCTGGGAGCTGCTTTATAACGTGTGCATTCAACTCACAGATATATACCTTTCTTCTCCTAGAGGATTCTGGAATCCCTTTTGGTGAAAAAGCTACAAAGATACATTCGGGAGTATAGGGACGGCTATAGTGAAAAAGGAAATATCCTCAGACAAAAACTGGAAAGAATTTTTCTCTGAAACTTCTTCATGTTAGGTATATCTATTCATCTTGCATAGTTAAAACCTTTCTTATATTAAGCACTTTGGAAACTCCGTCATGCACGAATCCATGAAGGGACATTCAGGAGCACATTCTGGCCTTCAGTGAAAGAGGAGATATCATCAGATAATAACTCGAAAGAAGCTTTCTGAGAAACTACTTTGTGATGTATGCATTCCACTCAGGGAGTCAAGGCAGGGTTTGAACACTGTTCCTGGGATACCGAAAAAGTGATATTTCATAGCACAGTGAGGACTATGGCGAATAGTGAAATATACTGAAATAAAATCCAGGAAGAAGCGTTCCAAGAATCTGCTCTCTGATATGTGCATTCACTTCAGAGGATTTATGTTTACTCTATGTTGCCCAATTTCGAAATTCTGTCTTTGAAGAATCTGTGAAGGGATATTTAGTGACGTTTGGAGGCTTGTGGTGAGCAAGGAAACACGTTCCGATGAAACCGGCAGAGTAAAATTCTGAGGAACTGCTTTGCGATGTGTGTATTCATCTCCTAGATTTAAACCGTTCTTTGGATTGAGCAGATTGAAATCACTGCTGTTGTGGAATCTGAGGAAGGACATTTGGGAACGATCCTTAGAACATAGAAAAAGAAGTATCCTTAGGTAAAATCCAGAATGAAGCTTTCTGTGAAACTACTCTATGTCATCCTAATTCCTCTTGCTTAGTTAAGCCTCTCCTTACATTGAATAGTTTTATAACCCTGTGTATGTTTAGCTTGTGATGGGACATTTGGGAGCACTTTGAGGCTTACAGTGAAAAAGGAAATACGTTCAGACCAAAACTGGAGAGAAGCTTTCCGAGGAACTGCTTTGTGATGTGTGCATTCCACTCACAGAAACATACCTTTCTTCTCCTAGAGGATTCCGGAATCTATTTTGGAGAAGAAGCTACCAAGAGACATTGGGAGTATAGGAATGGCTATGGTGAAAAGCAAATATTCTCAGAAGAAACTGGAAAGAAGATTTCGGTGAAACTGCTTCATGTTAGATTATCTATTAATCTCGCATAGTTCAAACCTTTCTTATATTACGTAGTTTGGAAACTTCTTCATGCACGAATCCGCATAGGGACATTCAGGAGCACATTCAGGCCTATGGTGGAAGAGGAGATATCTTCAGATAAAAACTGGATAGAAGCTTTCTGAGAAACTATTTGTGATGTATGCATTCTGCTCAGTTAGTTATACCTCGTTTCTCAGAAGGCATTGTTTAAACACTGTTAGTGTGACCGAAAAAGTGATATTTCCGAGCGCACTGACGACTATGCCAAATAGTGAAATATACGGAAATAAAATCTAGAAAGAAGCGTTCCAAGAATCTGCTCTCTGATTTGTGCATTCACTTCAGAGAATTTATGCTTACTCTATGTTGCCCAGTTTCAAAATTCTGTCTTTGAAGAATCTGTGAAGGGATATTTAGTGACGCTCGGAGGCTTGTGGTGAGCAAGGAGACATCTTCCGTTGAAACCTGCAGAGTAACTTTCTGAGCAACGGCTTTGCGATGTGTCTATTCGTCTCGTAGATTTAAACCATTCTTTGGATTGAGCAGATTGACATCACTCTTTTTGTGTATCTGAGGAAGGACATTTGGGAACGATCCTTAGAACAAGGAGAGAGAAATATCCTCAGGTAAAATCCAGAAGGGAGCTTTCTGTGAAACTACTCTGTGTCATCTTAATTCCTCTCACTTAGTTAAGCCTCTCATTAGGTTGAGTAGTTTTATAACCCTGTGTATGTTTAACGTGTGATGGGACATTCGGGAACACTTTGAGGTTTACGTTGAAAAAGGAAATATGTTCAGACCGAAACTGGAGAGAAACTTTCTGAGGAACTGCATTGTGACGTGTGCATTCCACTCACAGAAATATACCTTTCTTCTCCTAAAGGATTCCAGAATGCCTTTTGGAAAAAAAGCTAACAAGAGACATCAGGAGTATAGGGACGGCTATGGTGGAAAAGGAAATATTCTCACACAAAACTGGAAAGAACATTTCTGTGAAACTGCTTCATGTTAGATATAGCTATTCATCTCACATAGTTTAAACCTTTCTTATATTACGCAGTTTGGAAACTCCGTCATGCACAAATCTGCGAAGGGACATTCGGGAGCACATTCAGGCCTACGGTGAAACAGGAGATACCTTCAGATAAAAACTCGATGGAAGCTTTCTGAGAAACTACTTGTGATGTATGCATTCTGATCAGGGAGTTATATGCCTTTCTCACTAGGCAGTGTTTAAACACTGTTCCTGTGTAACCGAAAAAGTGATATTTCGGAGTGCATTGAGGACTCTGGCAAACATTGAAATATATGGAAATAAAATCGAGAAAGAAGCGTTCCAAGAATCTGAACTCTGATATGTGCATTCACTTCACAGAATTTATGCTTACTCTATGTTGCCCAGTTTCGAAATTCTGTCTTTGAAGGATCTGTGAAGGGATATTTAGTGATGCCCAGAGGCTTGGGGTGAGCAAGGAAACACCTTCCGATGAAACCTGCAGAGTAACCTTCTGAGCAACTGCTTTGCGATGTGTGTATTCATCTCCTAGATTTAAACCGTTCTTTGGATTGAGCAAATTGAAATCACTGTTTTTATGGAATCTGAGGAAGGACATTTGGGAAGGATCCTTAGAACATGGAGAAAGAAATATCCTCATATAAAATACAGAAGGAAGTTTTCTGTGGAACTACTCTGTGGCATCTTAATTCCTCTCACCTAGTTAATCCTCTCCTTACGTTGAGTAGTTTTATAACCCTGTGTATGTTCAGTGTGTGATGGGACATTCAGGAGCACTTTGAGGCTTACCGTGAAAAAGCAAATATGTTCAGAACAAAACTGCAGAGAAGCTTTCCGAGGAACTGCTTTGTGAAGTGTGCATTCCACTCACAGAAATATACCTTTCTTCTCCTAGAAGATTCGGGAGAATATACCTCTTTTCTCATACAGTGTCAGGGAAATCCCTTTGGAGAAACAGGTACCAAGTGATATTCGGGAGCATGTTGATGCCCATGATGAAAAGGGAAATAGCCTCAAACAAAACCTGGAAAGAAGCTTTCAAGGAAGCTACTCTGTGATATGTGTAATCATCTCACAGAGATAAAGGTTTCTTTACATTACGCAGTTTGAAAACTGTCATGGACAGATCCATGAAGGGACTTTCGGGAGCACACTCAGGACTATGGTGAAAAAGGAAATATCTTCAGATAAAAACTGGAAAGAAGCTTTCTGTGAATCTGCTTTTTTCTGTTTATTCTTCTCACATAGATGAAGATTTCTTTACATTACACAATTTGGAAACTCCCTCATGGATGGATCCATGAAGGGATATTTGGGATCACATTCGGGCCTATGGTCAAATAGGAATAGAGTCAGATAAAAACTGGAGAGAAGCTATCTGAGCAACTGCTTGCTGATGTGTGCATTCCACTCAGGGAGTTATAACTTTCTTCTCATAAGACACAGTTTGATCATTGTTCCTGTAAAACCAAAAGAGTGATATTCGGAGCACATTGAAGACTATGGCAAAAAGTGAAATGTCGTCCAGTAAAAAACAGAATGAAGCACTCGAAGAAACAGCTCTCTGACATTTCCATTCTTTTCACATGCTAAAGCTTACTCTACATTTGCCAGTTTCAAGGTCGGTCTTTGAGGGTTCTGTGAAGGGATAGTAAGTGGTGAACGGAGCCCTGTGTGAGGCAAGGAAATGTCTTCCATCAAAAATCGGAGAGAATCTTTGTGCGCAACTCTTTTGTGATGTTTGTATTCATTCCATAGCGTTAAATCATTCTTTGGATTGAGCAGTTTGAAATCACTGTTTCTGTGGAATCTGAGAAAGGACATTTGGAAACACTCTTTAGAGTCATGAAAAAGTCATGAAAAAGAAATAACCTCAGATAGAAACCAGAAGGAAGCTTTCTGTGAAACTACTCAGTGTCACGTGAATTCCGCTCACAGTGTTAAGCTTCTCTTTTCATTCAGCTGTATCATAATACTGTTTTTGTTTAGTCTGTGAAGGGATATTCTGGAGGGCTTTGAGGCTTACGGTGAGAAAGGAAACGTCTTCAGATAGAAATGGAGAGAAACCCTCTGAGTAGATGGTTTGTGACGTGTGTAATCCACTCACAGAAATATACCTTTCTTCTCCTAGTGGATTCCGGAAACACTTTTGGAGAAAAAGATACCAAGAGATATTGTGGAGTATAGCGACGACTATTGTGAAAAAGGAAATATCCTCAGACAACCGTGGAAAGAAGATTTCTGTGAAACTGCTTTGTGTTAGATATATTTATTCTTGTCCTATAGTTAAAACTTTCATTATATTACGCAGTTTGGATACTCCGTCATGCACAGATCTGTGAAGGGACATTCGGGAGCACATTCAGGCCTACAGTGAAAGACGAGATATCTTCAGATTAAAACTGGATAGAAGCTTTCTGAGAAACTACGCTGTGATGGACGTATTCCACTGAGGGAAGTATACCTCTTTTCTCACAAGGCAGTGTTTGAACACTGTTCCTGTGAAACCGAAAAAGTGATATTTCGGAATGCATTGAGGACTATGGAGAATAGTGGAATATACTGAAACAAAATCGAGGAAGAAGCGTTCCAAGAATCTGCTCTCCAATATGTGCATTCACTTCACAGAGTTAATACTTACTCTATCTTGCCCAGTTTCGAAACTCTGTCTTTGAAGAATCTGTTAAGGGATATTTAGTGATGCCTGGAGGCTTGTGGTGAGCAATTAAACGCTTTCCGATGAAACCTGCAGAGAAACGTTCTGAGCAACTGCTTTGCGATGTGTGTATTCCTCTCATAGAGCTAAACCATTATTTGGATTGAGCAGCTTGAAATCACTGCTTTTGTGGAATCTGAGGAAGCACATTTGGGAATGATTCTTATAATAAAAAGAAAGAATATCCTCAGGTAAAATCCAGAAGGAAGCATTGTGTTAAACTGCTCTGTGTCATCTTAATTCCTCTCACTCAGATAAGCTTCCCTTTTCATTGAGCAGTTTTCTAGCCCTGTGTATGTTTAGCGTGTGATGAAATATAATGGAGCACTTTGAGGCTAACAGTGAAAAAGGAAATATGTTCAGAACGAAACTGGAGAGAAGCTTTCCGAGGAACTGCTTTGTGACGTGTGCATTCCATTCACAGTGTTTTACCTCTCTTTCCATACAGGGTCAGGAAACCCTTTTGGAGAAACAGAAACCAAGTGATATTCGGGAGCATGTTGATGCCGATGGTGAAAAGGGAAATAGCCTCAGACAAAAACTGGAAAGAAGCTTTCTAGGAAACTATACTGTGATATGTGTAATCATCTCAGTAGATAAAGCTTTCTTTACATTAGGCAGCTTGGAAACTGTCATGGACGGATCTATGAAGGGACTTTTGAGAGCACATTCTGCACTATGGTGAAAAAGGAAATATCCTCAGACAACCGTGGAAGAAGATTTCTGTGAAACTGCTTTGTGTTAGATATATTTATTCTTGTCCTATAGTTAAAACTTTCATTATATTACGCAGTTTGGATACTCCGTCATGCACAGATCTGTGAAGGGACATTCGGGAGCACATTCAGGCCTACAGTGAAAGACGAGATATCTTCAGATTAAAACTGGATAGAAGCTTTCTGAGAAACTACGCTGTGATGGACGTATTCCACTGAGGGAAGTATACCTCTTTTCTCACAAGGCAGTGTTTGAACACTGTTCCTGTGAAACCGAAAAAGTGATATTTCGGAATGCATTGAGGACTATGGAGAATAGTGGAATATACTGAAACAAAATCGAGGAAGAAGCGTTCCAAGAATCTGCTCTCCAATATGTGCATTCACTTCACAGAGTTAATACTTACTCTATCTTGCCCAGTTTCGAAACTCTGTCTTTGAAGAATCTGTTAAGGGATATTTAGTGATGCCTGGAGGCTTGTGGTGAGCAATTAAACGCTTTCCGATGAAACCTGCAGAGAAACGTTCTGAGCAACTGCTTTGCGATGTGTGTATTCCTCTCATAGAGCTAAACCATTATTTGGATTGAGCAGCTTGAAATCACTGCTTTTGTGGAATCTGAGGAAGCACATTTGGGAATGATTCTTATAATAAAAAGAAAGAAATATCCTCAGGTAAAATCCAGAAGGAAGCATTGTGTTAAACTGCTCTGTGTCATCTTAATTCCTCTCACTCAGATAAGCTTCCCTTTTCATTGAGCAGTTTTCTAGCCCTGTGTATGTTTAGCGTGTGATGAAATATAATGGAGCACTTTGAGGCTAACAGTGAAAAAGGAAATATGTTCAGAACGAAACTGGAGAGAAGCTTTCCGAGGAACTGCTTTGTGACGTGTGCATTCCATTCACAGTGTTTTACCTCTCTTTCCATACAGGGTCAGGGAACCCTTTTGGAGAAACAGAAACCAAGTGATATTCGGGAGCATGTTGATGCCGATGGTGAAAAGGGAAATAGCCTCAGACAAAAACTGGAAAGAAGCTTTCTAGGAAACTATACTGTGATATGTGTAATCATCTCAGTAGATAAAGCTTTCTTTACATTAGGCAGCTTGGAAACTGTCATGGACGGATCTATGAAGGGACTTTTGAGAGCACATTCTGCACTATGGTGAAAAAGGAAATATCTTCAGATAAAAACTGGAAAGAAGCTTTCTATGAATCTGCTTTTTGCTATGTTCATTCATCTCACATAGATGAAGCTTTCTTTACATTATGCAGCTTGGAAACTCCCTCGTGGTTGGATCTGTGAAGGGATATATGGGATCACATTCTGGCCTAAGGTGAAATAGGAAATACAGTCAGATAAAAACTGGAGAGAAGTTTTCTGAGAAACTGCTTGGAGATGTGTGCATTCCACTCAGGGAGTTATAACTTTCTTCTCATAAGGCACAGTTTGAACACTGTTACTGTAAAACCAAAAGACTGATATTCCGAGCACATTGAAGACTATGGCAAGAACTGAAATGTCATCCAATAAAAAACAGAAAGAAACACTCGAAGAAACTGCTCTCTGACATGTCCATTCTTTTCACAGGGTTAAATCTTACTATACATTTCCCAGTTTTGAAGTCGGTCTCAGAGGGTTCTGCGAAGGGACAGTAAGTGGTGACCGGAGGTCTGTGTGAGGCAAGGAAATATCTTTCATCGAAAACTGGAGAGGAGCTTTCTGCGCAACTCTTTTGTGATGTTTTTATTCATGTAATAGAGTTAAATCATTCTTTGGATTGAGTAGTTTGAAATCACTTCTTCTGTGGAATCTGAGAAAGGACATTTGGAGACGCTCTTTAGAATATTCTGAAAAACAAATAACCTCAGAGAGAAACCAGAAGGAAGCTTTCTGTGAAACTACTCTGTGTCACGTGAATTCCCTTCACACAGTTAAGCTTCTCTTTTCATTGAGCTGTATCATGACACTCTTTTTCTGTAGTCTGCAAGGGGATATTCTGGAGGGCTTTGAGGCTTAGGGTCAGAAAGGAAACGTCCTCAGATAGAAGCTGGAAAGAACTTTTCTGAGGAGCTGCTTTGTGACGTGTGCATTCCACTTACAGAAATATACCTTTTTTTCCTAGAGGATCCCAGAATTTCTTTTGGAGGAACAGCTACGAAGCAATATTCGGGAGTATAGCAACAACTATGGTGAAAAAGGAAATATCCTCAGACAAAAACTGGAAAGAAGATTTCTGTGAAATTGCCTTGTGTTAGATATATATATTCGTCTAGCATAGTTAAAACTTTAAGTATATTACGCAGTTTGGAAACTCCGTCATGCACACATCTTCAAAGGGACATTCGGGAGCACATTCAGGCCTACAGTGAAAGAGGAGTTATCTTCAGAAAAAAACTGAATAGAACCTCACGGAGAAAATACTTTCTGATGTATGCATTCCACTCAGGGAGTTTTACCTCTTTTCTCACAAGGCAGTGTTTGAACACTGTTCCTGTGAAACCGAAAAAGTGATATTTCAGAACGCATTGAGGACTATGGCAAATACTGAAAAATACTGAAATAAAATCGAGGAAGAAGCGTTCTGAGAATCTGCTCTCTGATATGTGCATTCACTTCACAGAGTTAATGCTTACTCTATGTTGCCCAGTTTCGAAACTCTGTCTTTGAAGAATCTGTGAAGGGATATTTAGTGATGCCAGGAGGCTGGTGGTGAGCAAGAAACACCTTCTGATGAAACATGCAGAGAAACGTTCTGAGCAACTGCTTTGCGATGTGTGTATTCGTCTCACAGAGGTAATCCATTCTTCGGATTGAGCAGCTTGAGATCACTGTTTTTGTGGAATCTGAGGAAGTACATTTGAGAACGGTCCTTAGAATATAGGGAAGGAAATATCCTCAGGTAAAATCCAGAAGGAAGCTTTCTACGAAACTGCTCTGTGTCATCTTAATTCCTCTCACTCAGTTAAGCATCTCTTTTCATTGAGCAGTTTCTAACCCTGTGTATGTTGAGGGTGTGATGGGATATTAGGGAGCACTTTCAGGCTAACGGTGAAAAAGGAAACATGTTCAGACCGAAACTGGAGAGAAGCTTTCTGAGGAACTCATTTGTGATGTGTGCATTCCAGTCACAGTTTTATACCTCTCTTCTCATAAAGCGTTAGGGAAACCCTTTTGAAGAAACAGGTACCAGGTGATATTCGGGAGCATGTTGATGCCAATGGTGAAAAGGGAAATAGCCTCAGACAAAAACTCAAAGAAACTTTCTAGGAAACTACTCTGTGATATTTGTAATCATCTCACATAGCTAAATATTTCTTTACATTATGCAGCTTGGAAACTGTCATGCACGAATCCACGAAGGAACCTTCGGGAGCACATTTAGGACTAGGGTGAAAAAGGAAATATCTTCAGATAAAAACTGGAAAGAAGCTTTCTGTGAATCTGCTTTTTGCTGTTTTTATTCATCTCACATAGATTAAGTGTTCTTTACATTACGCAGCTTGGAAATTTCTTCGTGGATGCATTCGTGAAGTGGTATTTGGGATCGCATTTGGGACTATGGTAAAATAGGAAATATTGTCATATAAAAACTGGAAAGTAGCTTTCTCAGAAACTCCTTGGTGATGTTCCCATTCGACTCAGGGAGTTATAACTTTCTCCTCATAAGGCACAGTTTGAACACTGTTCCTGTAAAATCAAAAGAGTGATATTCGGAGCTCATTGAATACTATGGCAGAAAGTGAAATGTCATCCAATAAAAAACAGAAAGAAGCACTTGAATAAACTGCTCTCTGACAAGTCCATTCTTTTCAGAGGTTTAAAGCTTACTCTATATTTCCTAGTTTGAAAGTCGGTCTTTGAGGGTTCTGCGAAGGGATAGTAAGTGACGACAGGAGGCCTGTGTGAGGCAAGGAAATGTCTACCGTCGAAAATCGGAGAGACACTTTCTGCGCAACTCTTTTGTGATGTTTGTGTTCATCTCATAGAATTAAATCATTCTTTGGATTGAGCAGTTTGAAATCACTGTTCAAGTGGAATCTGAGAAAGGACATTTGGAAACGCTCTTTAGAATATTCTGAAAAACAAATAACCTCAGAGAGAAACCAGAAGGAAGCTTTCTGTGAAACTGCTCTGTGTCACGTGAATTCCACTCACACAGTTCAGCTTCTCTTTTCATTGAGCTGTATCATAACACTGTTTTTCTTTAGTCTGCGAAGGGATACTCTGGAGGGCTTTGAGGCTTATGGTGAGAAAGGAAACGTCTTCACATAGAAAGTGAAGAGAAGCTTTCTGAGGAGCTACTTTGTGACATGTGCATTCCACTCACAGAAATTAGCTTTCTTTTCCTAGAGGATTAGGGAATCCCCTTTGGAGAAAATGCTACCAAGAGATATTCGGGACTATAGCAAAGACTATGGTGAAAAAGGAAATATCCTCAGACAAAAACTGGAAAGAAGATTTCTATGAAACTGCTTTATGTTAGATATATTTATTCATCTTGCGTAGTTAAAACTTTCAGTATATTTCGCAGTTTGTAAATTCTATCATGCACAGATCCATGAAGGGACATTCGGGAGCACATTCAGGCCTACGGTGAAAGAGGAGGTATCTTCAGATAAAAACTGGATAGAAGCTCTCTGAGAATGTACTTTGCGATGTATGCATTCCACTCAGGGAGTTATACCTCTTTTCTCACAAGGCAGTGTTTGAACACTGTTCCTGTGAAATCGAAAATGTGATATTTTGGAACGCATTGCGGGCTATGGCGAGTAGTGAAATACACTGAAATAAAGGCGAGGAAGATGCGTTCCAATAATCTGTTGTCTGATATGTGCATTCACTTCACAGAGTTAATGCTTACTCTATCTTGCCCAGTTTCGAAACTCTGTCTTTGAGGAATGTGTGAAGGGATATTTAGTGATGCCCAGAGACTTGTGATGAGCGAGGAATCTTCTTCCGATGAAACCTGCAGAGAAACGTTATGAGCACTTGCTTTGTGATGTGTGTATTCGTCGCCTAGAGTTAAACCATGCTTTGGATTGAGTAGCTTGAAATCACTGTTTTTGTGGAATCTGAGGAAGGACCTTTGGGAACAACCCTTAGATTATGGAGAAAGAAATATCCTCAGGTAAAATTCAGAAGGAAGCTTTCTGTGAAACTGCTCTGTGTCATCTTAATTCCTCTCACTCAGATAAGCCTCTCTTTTCATTGAGCAGTTTACTAGCCCTGAGTATGTTTAGCATGTGATGGGATATTCAGGAGCACTTAGAGGCTAACAGTAAAAAGGAAATATGTTCAGACCGAAACTGGAGAGAAGCTTTCCAAGGAACTGCTTTGTGATGTGTTCATTCCAGACACAGTGTTATACCTCTCTTCTCATACAGCGTCGGGGAAACCCTTTTGGAGAAAACACTACCAAGTGATATTCGGGAGCATGTTTATACCGATGGTGAAAAGGGAAATAGCCTCACACAAAAACTGGAAAGAAGCTTTCTAGGAAACTACTCCGTTATATCTGTAATCATCTCACATAGATAAAGCTTTCTTTTCATTACGCAGCTTGGAAACTGTCTTGGACGGATCCACAAAGGGACCTTCGGGAGCGTATTCTGGACTATGGTGAAAAAGGAAATATGTTCAGATCTAAACTGGAAAGAAGCCTTCTGTGAATCTGCTTTTTGCTATGTTTATTCATCTCACATAGATGAAGCTTTCTTTACATTATGCAGTTTGGAAACTCCCTCGTAGATGGATCTGCGAAGGGATATTTGGGATCACATTCAGGGCTATAGAAAGCTTTCTGTGAAACTATTCTGTGCTGTCTTAATTCTTCTCACTCAGTTAAACCTCTCGTTTCATTGAGCAGTTTTCTAACCCTGTGTATGTATAGCGTGTGATGGGATATTCAGGAGCACTTTGAGGCTTATGGTGAAATACGAAATATGTTCAGACCAAAACTGTAGAGAAGATTTCCGAGGAACTGCTTTTTGACGTGTCCATTACAGTCACAGTGTTATACCTCTCTTCTCATACAGCATCGGGGAAACATTTTGGAGAAACAGATGCCAAATCATATTCGGGAGCATGTTGATGCCATTGGTGAAAAGGGAAATAGCCTCAGACAAAAACTGGAAAGATTCTTTCTAGGAAACTACTCTGTAGTATGTGTAATCATCTCACATAGTTAAAGCTTTCTTTGCATTACACAGCATGGAAACTGTCATGGACGGATCCACGAAGAGACCTTCGGGAGCACATCCAGGATTAGGGTGAAAAAGAAAATATCTTCAGATAAAACCTTAAAGAAGCTTTCTGTGATTCTGCTTTTTGCTTTGTTTACTCATCTCACATAGATGAAGCATACTTTACATTACGCAGCTTTAAATTCCCTCATGGATCGATCTGCAAAGGGATATTTGGGATCACATTCGGGCCTATGGTGAACTAGGAAATGCAGTCGGATAAAAACTGGAGAGAAGCTTCCTGAGAAACTCCTTGGTGATGTAAGCATTCTACTCAGGGAGTTATAACTTTCTTCTCATAAGGCAGAGTTTGAACACTGTTATTGTAAAACCAAAAGAGTGATATTCATAGCCCATTGAAGACTATGGCAAGAAGTGAAATGCATTCCAATAAAAAACAGAAAGAAGCACTTGAAGAAACTGCTCTGTGACATACCCATTCTTTTCACAGGGTTAAAGCTTACTCCATATTTCCCAGTTTTAAAGTCGGTCTTTGAGGTTTCTGTGAAGGGATAGTAAGTGGTGACTGAAGGCTTGTCTGCAGCAAGGAAATGTCTTCCATTGAAAATTGGAGAGAATCTTTCTTCGCAACTCTTTTGTGATGTTTGTATTCATCTCATAGTGATAAATAATTCTTTGGATGGAGGATTTTGAAGTTACTGTTTCTGTGGAATCTCAGAAAGGACATTTGGAAATGCTCTTCAGAATATCCTGAAAAAGAAATAATCTCAGAGAGAAACCAGAAGGAAGCTTTCTGTGAAACTGCTCGGTGTCACATGAGTTTTGCTCACACAGTTAAGCTTCTTTTTTCATTGAGCTGTATCATAACACTGTTTTTGTTTAGTGTGAAGGGATACTCTGGAGGTCTTTGAGGCTTACAGTGAGAAAGGAAACGTCTTCAGATAGAAACTGTAGAGAAGCTTTCTGAGGAGCTGCTTTGTGACGTGTGCATTCCACTCACAGAAATATACCTTTCTTCTCCTAGAGGATTCCGGAATGTCTTTTGGAGAAAAAGCTACCAAAAGATATTCCG
The DNA here is from genome assembly GCF_009764315.1 of Trachypithecus francoisi. NCBI lineage: Eukaryota > Metazoa > Chordata > Mammalia > Primates > Cercopithecidae > Trachypithecus > Trachypithecus francoisi. The sequence goes on along the minus strand of NW_022681449.1, from coordinate 281,752 downwards.
GAGTCGACTAAGGTGAAAAATTAAATATCCTCAGGCAAAAACCGGAAAGAAGATTACATTACGCAGTTTGGAAACTCCGTCATGCACAGATCTGCGAAGGGACATTCGGGAGCACATTCAGGCCTACAGTGAAAGGGGAGATATCTTCAGATAAAAACTGGATAGAAGCTTTCTGAGAAACTACTTTGTGATGTTTGCATTCCACTCAGAGAGATATACCTTTTTGCTCACAAAGCAGTGTTTGAACACTGTTCCTGTGAAACCAAAAAAGTGCTATTTCGAAATGCCATGAGGACTCTGGCGAGTAGTGAAATGCACTGAAATAAAATCGAGGAAGAAGCGTTCCAAGAATATCCTCTCTGATATGTACATTCACTTCACAGAGTTAATGCTTGCTCTCCATTGCCCAGTTTCAAACTCTGTCTTTGAAGAATCTGGGAAGGCATATTTAGTGACGCCCGAAGGCTTGTGGTGAGTGAGGAAACGTCTTCTGACGAAACCTGCAGAGAAATGTTCTGAACAACTGCTTTGAGATGTGTGCATTCATCTCATAGAGTTAAACTATTCTTTGGATCAAGCAGCTTGAAATCACTGTTTTTGTGGTATCTGAGGGAGGACATTTGAGAACGATCCTTAGAATATGGAGAAGGAAATATCTTCAGGTAAAATCCAGAAGGAAGCTTTCTATGAAAATGCTCTGTGTCGTCTGAATTCCTCTCACTCAGATAAGCCTCTTTTTTCATTGAGCAGTTTTCTAGCCCTGTGTATGTTTAGTGTGTGACGGGATATTCGGGAGCACTTTGAGGCTAATGGTGAAAAAGGAAATATCTTCAGACCAAAAATCGAGAGAAGCCTTCCGAGGAACTGCTTTGTGACGTGTACATTCCAGTCACAGTGTTATACCTCTCTTCTCATACAGCGTCAGGGAAACCCTTTTGGAGAAACAGGTAGCAACTGATATTCGGGAGCATGTTGATGCCGATGTTGAAAGGGAAATAGCCTCAGACAAAAACTGGAAAGAAGCTTTCTGGGAAACTACTCTGTGATATGTGTAGTCTTCTCACATAGATAAAGCTTTATTTACATTACGCAGCTTGGAAACTGTCATGGACGGATCCACCAAGGCACCTTCAGGAGCACATTCTGGAATATGGTGAAAAAGGAAATATCTTCAGATAAAAACTGGAAAGAAGCTTTCTGTGAATCTGCTTTTTGCTATGTTTATTCATCTCACGTAGATGAAGCATTCTTTACATTATTCAGCTTGGAAACGCTCTTGTGGATGGATCTGTGAAAGGATATTTGGGATCACATTTGGGCCTATAGTGAAATAGGAAATACAGTCAGATAAAAACTGGAGAGAAGCTTTTTGAGAAACTGCTTGGTGATGTGTGCATTGCACTCAGGCCGTTATAACTTTCTTCTCATAAGGCACAGTTTGAACACTGTTGCAGTGAAACCAAAGAGTGATATTTGGAGCACATTGAAGACTATCACAAAAAGTTAAACGTTGTCCAATAAAAAACCAAAAGAAGCACTTGAAGAAAGTGCTCTCTGACATGCCCTTTTCTTTCACAGGGTTAAAGCTTACTCTACACATCCCAGTTAGAAAGTCGGTCTTTGAGGTTTCTGCAAAGGTATAGTAAGTGGCAACTGGAGGCCTGTGTGAGGCAAGGAAATGTCTTCCATCGAAAATTGGAGAGAAGCTTTCCGCGCAACTCTTTTGTGATGTTGGTATTCATCTCATAGTGTTAAATCATTCTTTGGATTGAGCAGTTTGAAATCACTGTTTCTGTGGAATCTGAGAAAGGATATTTGCAAACACTCCTTAGAATATCCTGAAAAAGAAATAACCTCAGAGAGAAACCAGAAGGAAGCTTTCTGTTAAACTGCTTTGTGTCACGTGAATTCCTCTCACACAGTTAAGCTTCTCTTTTCATTGAGCTGTATTATAACACTGTTTTTGTTTATTCTGTGAGGGGATATTCTGGAGGGCTTTGAGGCTTACAGTGTGATAAGAAACATCTTCAGGTAGAACCTGAAGAATAGCTTTCTGAGGAGCTGCTTTGTGACGTGTGCATTGCACTAACAGAAATATACGTTTCTTCTCCTAGAGGATTCCGGAATCTCTTTTGGAGAAAACACTACAAAACAGACATTCCTGATTACAGGGAAGGCTATGGTGAAAAAGGAATATCCTCAGACAAAATCTGGAAAGAAGATTCTACGGTGAAAGAGGAGATATCTTCAGATAAAACTTGCATATAAACTTTCTGAGAAACTACTTTGTGATGTATGCATTCCACTCAGGGAGTTATATCTCTTTTCTCAGAAGGCAGTGTTTGCACACTGTTCCTGTGAAACCGAAAAACTGATATTTTGGAACACATTGAGGACTATGGCGAATAGTGAAATATACTGAAATAAAATTGAAGAAGAACTGTTCCAAGAATCTGCTATCTGATATGAGCATTCACTTCACAGACTTAATGCTTACTCTATGTTGATCAGTTTCGAAACTGTCTTTGATGTAACTGTGAAAGGATATTTAGTGATGCCTGGAGGCATCCAGAAGGAAGCTGTCTGTGAAACTGCTTTGTGTCACGTGAATTTCCCTCACAGAGTTAAGCTTCTCTTTTCATTGAGCTGTATCATAACACTGTTTTTCTTTAGTCTGCAAAGGGATATTCTGGAGGGTTTTGAGGCTTACGGTGAGAAAGGAAACTTCTTCAGATAGAAACTGGAGAGAAGCTTTCTGAGTAGCTGCTTTGTGACGTATGCATTCCACTCGCAGAAATATACCTTTCTTCCCCTGAAGCATTCAAGAATCCCATTTGGAGAAAAAGCTACCAAGAGATATTCGGGAGTATAGCTACGACTATGGTGAAAAAGAAAATATCCTCAGACAAAAACTGGAAAGAAGATTTCTGTGAAACTGCTTTGTTTTAGATATATTTATTCATCTCGCATAGTTAAAACTTTAGTTATATTATGCAGTTTGGAAACTCCGTCATGCACAGATCCGTGAAGTGACGTTCAGGAACACGTTCAGGCAAATGGTGAAAGAGGAGATATCTTAAGATAAAAACCGGATAGAAGCTTTCTGAGAAAGTACTTTGTGATGTACACATTCCACTCAAAGAGTTATTCCTCTTTTCTCACAAGGCAGTGTTTGAACACTGCTCCTGTGAAACAAAAAGTGATATTTTGGAACGCATTGAGGACTATGGCGAATAGTGAAATATACTGTAATAAAATCGAAGAAGAAGCATTCCAAGAATCTGCTCTCTGATATGTGCATTCACTACACAGAGTTAATGCTTACGTTGCCCAGTTTTGAAACTCTGTATTTCAAAAATCTGTGAAGGTATATTTAGTGACGCTCAGAGGCCTGTGGTGAGTGAGGAAACGTCTTCCGATGAAACCTGCAGAGAAACGCTCTGAGTAGCTACTTTGCGATGTGTGTATTCGTCTCATGGAGTTAAACAATTCTTTGGATTGAGCAGCTTGATATCACTATTTTTGCGGCATCTGATGAAGGACATTTGGGAACAATCGTTAGAATATGGTGAAAAAAATATCCTCAGGTAAAATCCAGAAGGAAGCTTTCAGTGAAACTGCTCTGTGTCATCTTAGTTTCTCTCACTCAGATAAGCCTCTCTTTCATTGAGCAGTTTTCTAGCCCTTTGTATGTTTAGCGTGTGATGGGATATTTGGGAGCACTTTGAGGCTAATGGTGAAAGAGGAAATATGTTCAGACCGAAACTGGAGAGAAGCTTTCCGAGGAACTGCTTTGTGACGTGTGCATTCCAGTCACAGTGTTATACCTCTTTTCTCAGACAACGTCGGGGAAATCCTTTTGGAGAAACAGATACCAAGTGATATTCAGGAGCATGTTGATGCTGATAGTGAAAAGGAAATAGCCTCAGCCAAAACCTGGAAAGAAACTTTCTAGGAAACTACTCTGTGATATGTGTAATCATCTAACATAGATAAAGCTTTCTTTACATTACGCAGCTTGGAAACTCTCATGGACGGATCCACGAAGGGACCTTTGGGAGCACAATCTGGACTCTGGTGAAAAAGGAAATATCTTCAAATTAAAACTGGAAAGAAGCTTTCTGTGAATCTGCTTTTTGCTAAGTTTATTCATCTCACATAGATGAAGCTTTCCTTACATTACATAGCTTGGAAACTCCCTCGTGGGTGGATCTGCGAAAGGATATTTGGGATCACATTCGGGCCTATGGTGAAAGTGGAAATATAGTCAGATAAAAACTATAGAGAAGCTTTCTGAGAAACTGCTTGGTGGTGTGTGCATTCCAATCATGGAGTTATAACTTTCTTCTCATAAGGGGCAGTTTGAACACTGTTGCTGAAAAACCAAAAGAGTGTTATTTGGAGCACATTGAAGACTATGGCAAAAAGTTAAGTGTCATCCAATAAAAAACAGAAAGAACCACACGAATAAACTGCTCTCTGACATATCCGTTCTTTTCACACGGTTAAAGCTTACTCTATATTTTCCAGTTTGAAAGTCGGTCTTTGAAGTTTCTGCGAAAAGATAGTATGTGGTAACCAGACGCCTGTGTGAAGCAAGAAATTGTCTTAAATCGAAAATCGGAGAGAAGCTTTCTAGGCAACTCTTTTGTGATGCTTACATTCATCTCATAGAGTTAAATCATTCTTTGGACTGAGCAGTTTGAAATCACTGTTTCTGTGTAATCTGAGAAAGGACATTTGGAAACGCTGTTTAGAATATCCTGAAAAGGAAATAACCTCAGAGAGAAACCGGGAGAAAGGTTTCTGTTAAACTGCTCTGTGTCACGTGAATTCTGCTCACACAGTTAAGCTTGTCTTTTCATTGTGCTGTATCTTAACACTGTTTTTGTTTAGTCTGCAAAGGGATATTCTGGAGGGCTTTGAGACTTATGGTGAGAAAGGAAACGTCTTCAGATAGAAACTGGAGAGAAGCTTTCTGAGGAGCTGCTTTATGACGTATGAATTTCACCACAGAAATATACCTTTCTACTCCTAGAGGATTCCGGAATCCCTTTTGGGGAAAAAGCTACCAAGAGATATTTGGAAGTAGAGTGATGACTATGGTGAAAAAGGAGATATCCTCAGACAAAAACTGGAAAGAACATTTCTGTGAAACTGCTTTGTGTTAGATATATTTATTCATCTCGCATAGTTAAAACTTTAATTATATTACACAGTTTGGAAACTCTGTCTTGCACAGATCTGCAAAGGGACATTCGGGAGCACATTCAGGCCTATGGTGACAGAAGAGATATCTTCAGATAAAAACTGGTTAGAAGCTTTCTGAGAAACTACTTTGTGATGCATGCATTCCACTCAGGGAATTATATATCTTTTCTCACAAGTCAGTGTTTGAACACTGTTCGTCTGAAACCAAAAAGGTGATATTTCAGAACGCATTGAGGACTGTGGTGAATAGTGGAATATACTGAAACAAAATCGAGGAAGAAGCATTCCAAGAATCTGCTGTCTGGTATATGCATTCACTTCACAGAGTTAATGCTTACTCTATGTTGCCCAGTTTCAAAACTCTGTCTTTGAAGAATCTGTGACAGGATATTTAGTGATGTCCAAAGCTTGTGGTGAGTGAGGAAACGTCTTCCGATGAAATCTTCAAAGAAAAGTTCTGAGCAACTGCTTTATGATGTGTGTTTACTCTGTTCCTGTAAAACCAAAAGAGTGATATTCAGAGCACATTGAAGACTATGGCAAAAAGTCAAATGTCGTCCAATAAAAAACAGAAAGAAGCACTCGAAAAAGCTGCTCTCTGACATTTCCATTCTTTTCACAGGGTTAAATCTTCCTCTACATTCCCTAGTTTGAACGTCAGTCTTTGAGGTTCCTGCGAAGGGATAGTAAGTGGCTACCGGAATCCTGTGTCAAGCAAGGAAATCTGTTCAACCGAAATTCAGAGAGAATCTTTCCGTGCAACTCTTTTGTGATGTTTGTATTCATCTGATAGCGTTCTATGATTCTTTGGATTGAGCAGTTTGAGATCACTGTTTCTGTGGAATCTGAGGAAGGATATCTGGAAATGCTCTTTAGAATATCCTGAAAAAGAAGTAACCTCAGAGAAAACCAGAAGGAAGCTTTCTGTGAAACTCCTCTGTGTCACGTGAATTCTGCTCACACAATTAACCTTCTCTTTTCATAGAGCAGTATCATAGCACTGTTTTTGTTTAGCCTGCAAAGTGTTATTCTGGAACACTTTGAGGCTTACAGTGAGAAAGGAAACGTCTTTAAATAGAAACTGGAGAGAAGTTTTCTGAGGAGCTGCTTTGTGACATGAGCGTTCCACTCACAGATATATACCCTTCTTCTCATATAGGACTCCGGAATCCCTTTTGGAGAAAAAGTTACCATGAGACATTCGGGAGTATAGGGAGGGCTATGGTGAGAAAGGAAATATCCTCAGACAAAATCTGGAAAGAAGATTTCTGTGAAACTGCTTTGTGTTAGATATATTTATTCATCTTGCAGAGTTAAAACTTTTCTTATATTACGCAGTTTGGAAACTCCGTAAGGCACGGATCTGTGAAGGGACATTCGGGAGCACATTCAGGCCTATAGTGAAAGAGAAGATATTCAGATAAAAACTGGATAGAAGTTTTCTGAGAAACTACTTTGTGATGTATGCATTCCACTCAGGGAGTCATACCTCTTTTCTCACAAGGCAGTGTTTGAACACTGTACCTGTGAAACCGAAAATGTGATATTTCGGTTCCCATTGAGGACTATGGTGAATAGTGAAATATACTGAAATAAAATTGAGGAAGAAGCATTCCAAGAATCTGCTCTCTGATATGTGCATTCACTTCACAGTGTTAATGCTTACTCTATGTTTCCCAGTTTCGAAACTCTGTCTTTGAAGAATCTGTGAAAGGATATTTAGTGATGCCAGGAGGCTTGTGGTGAGGAAGGTAACGTCTTCCAATGAAAGTTGCAGAGAAACGTTCTGAGCAACTGCTTTGCGATGTGTGTATTCGTCTCCTAGAGTTAAACCATTCGTTGGATTGAACAACTTGAAATCATTGTTTTTGTGGAATCTGAGGAAGGACATTTGGCAACGATCCTTAGAATATGGATAAAGAAATATCCTGAGGTAAAATCCAGAAGGAAGCTTTCTGTGAAACTGTTTTGTGTCATCTTAATTCTTCTCATTGAGATAAACCTCTCTTTTCATTGAGCAGTTTTCTAGCCCTGTGTATGTTTACTGTGTGATGGGATATTCGGGAGCACTTTGAGGCTAATGGTGAAAAAGGAAATATGTTCAGACCGAAATTGGAAAGAAACTTTCTGAGGAACTGCTTTGTGACGTGTGCATTCCACTCACAGTGTTATACCTCTCTTCTCATACAGTGTCGGGGAAACCCTTTTGGAGAAACAGGTACGAAGCGATATTCCGGAGCATGTTGAAGCTGATGGTGAAAGGGAAATAACCTCAGACAAAAACGGGAAAGAAGCTTTCTAGGAAACTACTCTGTAATATGTGTAATCATCTCACATAGATAAAGCTATTTTTACATTACACAGCTTGGAAACTGTCATGGACTGATCCACGAAGGGACCTTCGGGAGCATATTCTGGACTATGGTGAAAAGGGATATATCTTCAGATAAAACCTGGAAAGTAGCTTTCTGTGAATCTGCTTTTTGCTGTGTTTATTCCTCTCACATAGATGAAGCTTTGTTTGCACTATGCAGCTTGGAAATTCCCTCACGGATGGATCCACGAAGGGATATTTGGGATCACATTTGGGCCTATGGTGAAAGAGGAAATACAGTCAGATAAAAACTGGAGCGAAGCTTTCTGAGAAACTGCTTGGTGATGTGTGCATTCCACTCAGGGACTTATAACTTTCTTCTCATAAGGCACAATTTGAACACTGTTCCGGTAAAACCAAAAGAGTGATAATCGGAGCACATTGAAGACTATGGCAAAAAGTGAAATGTCATCCAATAAAAAACAGAAAGAAGCACTCAAAGAAACTGGTCTCTGACATGTCCATTCTTTTCACAGTTTTAAAGCTTACACTACATTTCCCAGTTGGAAAGTCGGTCTTAGAGGGTTCTGCGAAGGGTTCGTAAGTGGCAACCGGAGGCCTGGGTGAGGCAAGGAAATGTTTTCCATCGAAAATCGGAGAGCAGCTTTCTGCGCAACTCTTTTTTGATGTTTGTATTCATCTCATAGTGTTAAATCATTCTTTGGATTGAGGAGTTTCAAATCACTTTTTCTGTGGAATCTGAGAAAGAACATTTGGAAACGCTCTTTGGAATATCCTGAAAAAGAAATAAACTCAGTGAGAAACCAGAAGGAAGCTTTCTGTGAAACTGCTCTGTGTCAGGTGAATTCCATTCACATAGTTAAGCTTCTCTTTTCATTGAGCTGTATCATAACACTATTTAAGTTTAGTCTGCGAAGGGATATTCTGGAGGGCTTTGAGGCTTACTGTGTGAAAGGAAACGTCTTCAGATACAAAATGGAGAGAAGCTTTCTGAGGAGCTGCTTTGTGATGTGCACATTCCACACAAATGGAATGTTTTCCAATGAAACCTGCAGAAAACGTTCTGAGAAACTGCTTTGCAATGTGTGTATTCGTCTCAAAGAGTTAAACCATTCTTTGGATTGAGCAGCTTGAAATCACTGTTTTTGTGGAATCTGAGGAAGGACATTTGGGAACGATCCTTAGAATATGGAGAAAGAAATATCCTCAGGTAAAATCCAGAAGGAAGCTTTCTGTGAAACTACTCTGTGTCATCTTAATTTCCCTCACTCAGATAAGCCTCTCTTTTCATTGAGCAGTTTTCTAGCCCTGTGTACGTTTAGCGTGTGATGGGATATTTGTGAGCACTTTGAGGTTAATGGTGAGAAAGGAAATATGTTCAGACCGATACTGGAGAGAAACTTTCTGAGGAACTGCTTTGCGACGTGTGCATTCCAGTCACAGTGTTATATCTCTCTTCTCATACTGCGTCACTGAAACTCTTTTGGAGAAACCGCTAACAAGTGATATTCAGGAGCCTGATGATGCCAATGGTGAAAAGGGAAATAGCCTCAGACAAAAACTTCACAGAAACTTTCTAGGAAACTACTCTGTGATATGTGTAATCATCTCTCATAGATAAAGCTTTCTTTACATTATGCAGCTTGGAAAATGTCATGGACAGGTCCACACAGAGACCTTCGTGAGCACATTCCGGACTAGGGTGAAAAAGGAAATATCTTCAAATAAAAACTGGAAAGAAGCTTTCTGTGAATCTGCTTTTTACTATCCTTATTCATCTCACATAGATGAAGCTTTCTTTACATTACGCAGCTTGGAAACTCCCTCATGGATGTATCCGCGAAGGGACATTTGGGATCACATTTGGGCCTATGGTGAAAGAGGAAATATAGTCAGATAAAACTGGAGAGAATCTTTCTGAGAAACTGCTACGTGATGTGTGAATTGAACCCAGGGAGTTATAACTTTCTTCTCATAAGGCACAGTTTGAACATGGTTCTTGTAAAACCAAAAAAGTTATATTTGAAGCACATTGAAGACTATGGCAAAAAGTGAAATATCGTCCAATAAAAAACAGAAAGAAGCACTCGAAGAAACTGCTCTCTGACATGTCCATTCTTTTCACAGGGTTAAAGCTTCCTGTACATTTCCCAGGTTGAAAGTCGGTCTTTGAGGTTTCTTCGAAGGGATAGTAAGTGGCAACCGGAAGCCTGTGTGAGGTAAGTAAATGTCTTCCACTGAGAATCGGAGAGAAGCTTTCTGCGCAACTCTTTTGTGATGTGTGTACTCATCTCACAGAATTAAATCATTCTTTGGATTGAGAAGTTTGAAATCATTCTTTCTGTGGAATCTGAGAAAGGACATTTGGAAACAGTCTTTAGAATATCCTGAAAAAGACATTACCTCAGAGAGAAACCAGAAGGAAGCTTTCTGTGAAACTGTTCTGTGTCAGGTGAATTCCACTGAACAAGTTAAGCTTCTCTTTTCATTGAGCTGTATTGTAATGCTGTTTGTGTTTAGTCTGCGAAGGGATATTCTGGAGGGCTTTGAGGCTTATGGTGAGAAAGGAAACGTCTTCAGATAGAAACTGGAGAGAAGCTTTCTGAGGAGCTGCTTTGTGACGTGTACATTCCACTCACAGAAATATACCTTTCTTCTCCTAGAGGATTCCGGAATCCCTTTTGGAGGAAAAGCTACCAAGAGATATTTGGGAGAATATTGATGACAATGGTGAAAAAGGAAATATCCTCAGACAAATACTGTAAAGAAGATTTCTGTGAAACTGCTTTGTGTTAGATATATTTATTCATCTCGCATTGTTAAAACTTTAACTATATTATGCAGTTTGGAAACTCCGTCATGCACAGATCCACGAAGGGACATTCGGGAGCACATTCAGGACTATGGTGAAAGAGGAGATATCTTCCGAGAAAAACTGCATAAAAGCTTTCTGAGAAACTATTTTGCGATGTATGCATTCCACTCAGGGAGTTATACCTCTTTTCTCACAAGGCAGTGTTTGCACCCTGTTCTTGTGAAAGCGAAAAAGTGATATTTTGGAATGCATTGAGGATGATGGCGAATAGTGAAATATACTGAAATAAAATCGAGGAAGAAGCATTCCAAGAATCTGCCCTCTGATATGTGCATTCACTTCACAGAATTAATGCTTACTCTATGTTGCCCAGTTTCAAAACTCTGTCTTTGGAGAATATGTGAAGGGGTATTTAGTGATGCCCGGAGGCTTGTGGTGAGCGAAGAAACGTCTTGCGATGAAACCAGCAGAGAAACGTTCTGAGCAACTACTTTATGATGAGTGTATTCGTCTAAAAGAGTTAAACCATTCTTTGGATTGAGCAGCTTGAAATCACTGTTTTTGTGGAATCTGAGGAAAGACATTTGGGTACGATCCTTAGAATATGGGGAAAGAAATATCCTCAGGTAAAATCCAGAAGGAAGCTTTCTGTGAAACTGCTCTGCATTGTCTTAATTTTTCTGCTAAGGTAAGCCTCTCTTTTCATTGAGCAGTTTTCTAATCCTGTGTATGTTTAGCATGTGATGGAATATTCGGGAGCACATTGAGGGTTAGGGTGAAAAAGAAAATATGTTCAGACCGAAACTGGAGAGAAGCTTTCCGAGGAAGTGCTTTGTGACTGTGCATTCCACTCACAGTGTTATACCTCTCATCTCATACAGTGTCAGGGAAACCCTTTTGGAGAAACAGGAACTAGGAGATATTCGGGAGCATGTTGATGCCAATGGTGAGAAGGGAAATATCCTCAGACAACAACTGGAAAGAAGCTTTCTAGGAAACTACTCTGTGATATGTGTAATCATCTCACATAGATAAAGTGTTCTTTACACTATGCAGGTTGGAAACTGTGATGGACGAATCCACGAAAGGACCTTCGGGAGCACATTCTGGATACCGGTGAAAAAGGAAATATCTTCAGATAAAAACTGGAAAGAAGCTTTCTGTCAAGCTGCTTTTTGCTATGTTTATTCATCTCACATACATGAAGCTTTCTTTACATTATGCAGCTTGGAAACTCCCTCGTGGATGGATCCGCGAAGAAATATTTGGGATCACATTCGGGCCTGGTGTGAAATAGGAAATATAGTCAGATAAAAACTGAAGAGAAGCTTTCTGAGAAACTGCTTGGTGATGCGTGCATTCCTCCAAGGGAGTTATAACTTCCTTCTCATAAGGCACAGTTTGAACACCGTTCCTGTAAAGCAAAAAGAGTGATATTTGGAGCATATTGAAGACTAGGGCAAAAAGTAAAATGTCGTCCAATAAAAAACAGAAAGAAGCACTCGAAGAATCTGTTCTCTCACATGTCCATTCTTTTCACAGGTTTTAATCTTACTCTACATTTCCCAGTATGAAAGTAGGTCTTTGAGGGTTTTGCGAAGGGATAATAAGTGGCGATTGGAGGCCTGTGCGAGGCAAGGAAATGTCTTAAATCGAAAATCAGAGAGAAGCTTTCTACATAACTGTTTTGTGATGTTTGAATTCATCTCATAGAGTTGAATCATTGTTTGGATTGAGCAGTTTGAGATCCCTGTTCCTGTGGAATCTGAGAAAGGACATTTGGAAACACTTTTTAGAATATCCTGAAAAAGTAATAACCTCATAGAGAAACCAGAAGGAAGCTTTATGTGAAACTCCCCTGTGTCACGTGAATTCTGCTCATACATTTAAGCTTCTCTTTTCATTGAGCTGTATCATAACACTGTTTTTGTTTAGTCTGCAAGGGGATATTCTGGAGGGCTTTGAGGCTTATGGTGAGAAATGAAACATCTTCAGATAGAAACTGGAGAGAAGGTTTCTGAGCATCTGCTTTGTGACGTGTGCATTCCACTCACAGAAATATCCTTTCTTCTTCTAGAGGATTCCGGAATCCCTTTTGGACAAAAAGCTACCAAGAGATATTCGGGAGTATAGCGATGACTATGGTGAAAAAGGAAATATCCTCAGTCAAAAACTGGAAAGTAGATTTCTGTCAAAGTGCTTTGTGTTAGACATATTTATTCATCTCGCATAGTTAAAACTTTAATGATATTACGCAGTTTAGAAACTCTGTCATGCATAGATCCATGAAGGGACATTCGGGAGAACATTCAGGCCTATGGTGAAAGAGGAGATATCTTCAGATAAAAACTGGATAGAAGCTTTCTGAGAAACAACTTTGTAATGTATGCATTCCACTCAGGGAGTTATACCTCTTTTCTAACAAGGCTGTGTTTGAACACTTTTCCTGTGAAACTGAAAAAGTGATATTTCAGAACGCATTGTGGACTGTGGCGAATACTGAAATATACTGAAATGAAATCGAGGAAGAAGCGTTCCAAGAATCTGTTCTCTGATATGGGCATTCACTTCACAGAGATAATGCTTACTGTATGTTGCCCAGTTTCGAAACTCTGACTTGAAGAATCTGTGAAGGAATATTTAGTGACGCCTGGAGGCTTGTGGTGAGTGAGGAAACGTCTTCCAATGAAAACTGCAGAGAAACGTTCTGAGCAACTGCTTTGCAATGTGTGTATTCGTCTCCTAGAGTTAAACCATTCTTTGGATTGAGCAGCTTGAAATCACTGTTTTTGTGGAATCTGAGGAAGGACATTTGGGAACAATCCTTAAAACATGGAGAAAGAAATATCCTCAGGTAAAATCCAGAAGGAAGCTTTCTGTGAAACTGCTCCGTGTCGTCTTAATTTCTCTCACTCAGATAAACCTCTTTTTCATTGAGCAGTTTTCTAGCCCTGTGTATGTTTAACGTGTGATCGGATATTTGGGAGCACTTGGAGGCTAACAGTGAAAAAGGAAATATTTTCAGACAGAAACTGGAGAGAAGCTTTCTGAGGAACTGCTTTGTGACGTGTGCATTGCAGTCACAGTGTTTTATCTCTCTTCTCCTACATCGTCAAGGAAATCCTTTTGGGGAAACAGCTACCAAGTGATATTCTGGACCGTGTTGATGCTGATGGTAGAAAGGGAAGTAGCCTCACACAAAAACTGGAAAGAAGCTTTCTTAGATAATATTCTGTGATATGTGTAATCAACTCACATAGATAAAGCTTTCTTTACGTTAGGCAGCATTGAAACTGTCATGGATGGATCCACGAAGGGACCTTCGGGAGCACATTCTGGACTAGGGTGAAAAAGGAAATATCTTCAGATAAAAACCAGAAAGAAACTTCCTGTGAATCTGTTTTTGCTATATTTATTCATCTCACATGGATGAAGCTTTCTTTACATTACGCAGCTTGGAATCTCCCTCGTGGATGGATCCGCGAGAGGACATTTGTGATCACATTCAGGCCTATGGTGAAAGAGGAAATATAGTCAGATAAAAACTGGAGAGAAGCTTTCTGAGAAACTGCTTGGTGATCTGTGCATTCCACACAGGGAGTTATAATTTTCTTCTCTTAAGGCACTGTTTGAACACGGTTCCTGTAAAACCAAAAGAGTGATATTCGGAGGACATTGAAGATTATGGCAAAAAGTGAAATGTTGTTCAATAAAAAACAGAAAGAAGCACTGGAAGAAACTGCTCTCTGACATGTCCATTTTTTTAACAGGGTTAAAGCTTACTCTGCATTTCCCAGTTTGAAAGTTGGTCTTTGAGGTTTCTGTGAAGGGATAGTAAGTGGCAACTGGAGGCCTGTGTGAGGTAAGGAAATGTCTACCATCGAAAATCGCGGAAAAGCTATCTGCGCAACTCTTTTGTGATGTTTGTCTTCATCTCACGGAATTAAATAATTGTTTGGATTGAGCAGTTTGAAATCACTGTTTCTGTGGAAACTGAGAAAGGACATTTGGAAATGCTCTGTAGAATATCCTGAAAAAGAAATAACCTCAGAGAGATAGTAGAAGGAAGCTTTCTGTGAAACTACTCTGTGTCACGTGAATTCTGCACCCACAGTTAATCTTCTCTTTTCATTGAGCTGTATCATAACACTGTTTTTATTTAGTCTGCGAAGGGATATTCTGGAGGGCTTTGAGGCTTACGGTGAGAAAGTATACGTCTTCAGATAGAAACTGGATAGAAGCTTTCTGAGGCTCTGCTTTGTGATGTGTACATTCCACTCACAGAAATATAGTTTTCTTCTCCTAGAGGATTCCGGAATCCTTTTTGGAGAAAAAGCTACCAGGAGATATTCGGGAGTATGGTGACGACTATGGTGAAAAAGGAAATATCCTCAGACAAAAACTGGAAAGAAGATTTCTGTGAAACGGCTTTGTGTTAGAAATATTTCTTCATCTCAAAAAGTTAAAACTTTAATTATATTATGCAGTTTGTAAACTCCGTCATGCACAGATCTGCGAAGGGACATTCAGGAGCACATTCAGGCATACGGTGAAGGAGGAGATATCTTCACATAAAAACTGGATAGAAGCTTTCTGAGAAACTACTTTGTGATGTATGCATTCCACTCAGGGAGTTTTACCTCCTTTCTCACAAGGCAGTGTTTGAACACTGTTCAAAACTGAAAAAGTGATATTTGGAGTGCATTGAGGAATATGGCGAATACTGAAATATACAGTAATAAAATCGTGGAAGAAGCGTTCCAGAAATCTACCCTCTGATATGTGCATTCACTTCACAAATTTAATGCTTACTCTATGTGGCCCAATTTCGAAACTCTGTCTTTGTAGAATCTGCGAAGGGATATTAAGTGACGCCCGGAGGCGAGGAAACGCCTTCTGATGAAACCTGCAGAGCAACGTTCTGAGCAACTGCTTTGCGATATGTCTATTCATCTCATATAGGTAAACCATTCTTTTGATTGTGCAGCTTGAAATCACTGTTATTTTGGAATTTGAGGAAGTACATTTGAGAACAGTCCTTAGAATATGGGGAAAGAAATATCCTCAGGTAAAATCCAGAAGAAAGCTTTCTGTGAAACTGCTCTGTGTCGTCTTAATTCCTCTCACACAGTTAAGCCTCTCTTTTCATTGAGTAGTTTTCTATCCCTGTGTATGTTTAGCATGTGATGGGATATTTGGGAGCACTTTGAGGCTAATGGTGAAAAAGGAAATATGTTCAGACCGAAACTGGAGAGAAGCTTTCTGAGGAACTCTTTTCTGACGTGTGCATTCCAGTCACAGTTTTATACCTCTCTTCTCATACAGCGTCAGGGAAACCCTTTTGAAGAAACAGGTACCAGGTGATATTCGGGAGTATGTTGATGCTGATGGTGAAAAGGGAAATAGCCTCAGACAAAAACTGGAGAGAAGCTTTCTAGGTAACTACTCATTAATATGCGTAATCATCTCACATAGACAAAGCTTTCTTTACATTATGCAGCTTGGAAACTGTCATGCACGTATCCATGAAGGAACCTTCGGGAGCACATTCAGGACTAGGGTGAAAAAGGAAATATCTTCAGATAAAAACTGGAAAGAAGCTTTCTGTGAATCTGCTTTTTGCTGTGTTTATTCATCTCACATAGATGAAGCTTACTTTACATTACGCAGCTTGGAAATTAACTCATGGATGCATTTGGAAGCGATATTTGGGATTGCATTTGGGCCTATGGTGAAATAGGAAATATCGTCATATAAAAACTGGAAAGTAGCTTTCTGAGCAACTGCTTCATGATGTGTGCATTCCACTCAGGGAGGTATAAATTTATTCTCCTAAGGCATAGTTTGAACACTGTTTTTGTAAAACCAAAAGAGTGATGTTCGGAGCACATTGAAGACTATGGCAAAAAGTGAAATGTCGTCCAAAAAAAAACAGAAAGAAGCACTGGAAGAAACTGCTCTCTGTCATGTCCATGCTTTTGAGAGGGTTAAAGCTTACTCTACATTTCCCAGTTAGAAAGTCAGTCTTTGAGGTTTCTGCGAATGGATAGTAAGTGGCAACTGGGGGCCTGTGTTAAGCAAGGAAATGTCTTCCATCGAAAATTGGAGAGAAGCTTTCTGCGCAACACTTTTGTGATGTTTGTATTCATCTCATAGAGTTAAATCATTCTTTGAGCAGTTTGAAATCACTGTTACTGTGGAATCTGAGAAAAGACATTTGGAAATGCTCCAAGAATATCCTTAAAAAGAAATAACCTCAGAAAGAAACCAGAAGGAAGCTTTCCGTGAAACTGCTCTGTGTCACGTGAATTCTGATCACACAGTTAAGCTTCTCTTTTCATTTAGCTGTATCATAACACTGTTTTTGTTTAGTCTGTGAAGGGATATTCAGGAGCACTTTGAGGCTTACAGTAAGAAAGGAAACAACTTCAGATAGAAACTGGAGAGAAGCTTTCTGAGGAGCTGCTTTGTGACGTGTGCATTCCACTCACAGAAATATACCTGTCTTCTCCTAGAGGATTCCACAATCCCTTTAGGAGAAAAAGGTACCAAGAGATATTCGGGAGTATAGAGACGACTACGGTGAAAAAGGAAATATCCTCAGACTAAAACTGGAAAGATTTCTGTGAAACTGCTTTGTGTTAGATATATTTATTCACCTCGTATAGTTAAAACTTTAATTATATTATGCCGTTTGGAAACTGTCATGGACGGATCCACGAAGGGACCTTCAGGAGCACATTCTGGACTAGGGTGAAAAAGGAAATATCTTCAGATAAAAACTGGAAAGAAGGTTTCTGTGAATCTGATTTTTTTATGTTTATTCATCTCAGATAGATGAAGCTTTCTTTACATGACGCAGCTTGGAAACTCCCTTGTGGATGGATCCTTGAAGGGATATATGGCATCACATTCGAACTTATGGTGAAAGAGGAAATATAGTCAGATAAAAACTGGAGAGACACTTTCTGAGAAACTGCTTGGTGATGTGGGCATTCCACTCAAGGTGTTATAACTTTCTTCTCATAAGGCACAGTTTGAACACTGTTGCTGTAAAAACAAAAGTGTGATATTTGGAGCACATTGAAGACTATGGCAAAAAGTGAACTGCTGTCCAATAAAAAGAGAAAGAAGCACTCAAAGAAACTGCTCTCTGACATGTCCTTTCTTTTCATAGGGTTAAAGCTTACTCTGCGTTTCCCAGTTTGAAAGTCAGTCTTTGAGGGTTCTGCGAAGGGATAATAAGTTGACCGAAGGCCTGTGTGAGTCAAGGAAATGTCTTAAATCGAAAGTCGGAGAGAAGCTTTCTGCACAACTGGTTTGTGATGTTTGCATTCATCTCATAGAGTTAAATCATTGTTTGGATTGAGCAGTTTGAAATCACTGTTTATGTGGAATCTGAGAAAGGACATTTGGAAACTCTCCTTAGAATATCCTGAAAAAGAAATAACCTCAGAGAGAAACCAGAAGGAAGCTATGTGTGAAACTGCCCTGTGTCATGTGAATTCCGCTCACGCAGTTAAGCTTCTCCTTTCATTGAGCTGTATCATAACTCTGTTGTTGTTTATTCTGTGAAGGGATATTCTGGAGGGCTTTGAGGCTTATGGTGAGAAAGGAAACGTCTTCAGATAGAAACTGGAGAGAAGCTTTTTGAGCAGCTGCTTTGAGACGTGTGCATTCCACTCACAGAAATATACCTTTCTTCTCCTAGAGGATTCCGGAACCCTTTTGGAGAAAAAGCTTCCAAGAGATATTCGGGAGTATCCCGATGACTATGTTGAAAAATGAAATATCCTCAGACAAAATCTGGAAAGTAGATTTCTGTGAAACTGCTTTGTGTTAGACATATTTATTCATCTCGCATATTTAAAAGTT
Organism: Trachypithecus francoisi; assembly: GCF_009764315.1. Lineage (NCBI taxonomy): Eukaryota > Metazoa > Chordata > Mammalia > Primates > Cercopithecidae > Trachypithecus > Trachypithecus francoisi. The sequence goes on along the minus strand of NW_022681449.1, from coordinate 263,516 downwards.
TAATTATATTACACATTTTCGAAACTCCGTCATGCACAGATCCGCAAAGGGACATTCGGGACCACATTCAGGCCTACTGTGAAAGAGGAGATATCTTCAGAAAAAAACTGGATAGAAACTTCTTGAGAAACTACTTTGTGATATATCCATTCCGCTCAGGGCGTTATACCTCTTTGCTCACAAGGCAGTGATTGAACACTGTTCCTGTGAAACCGAAAAAGTGATATTTCGGAATGCATTGAGGTCTACGGCGAATAGTGCAATATACTGAAATAAAATCGAGGAAGAAGTGTTCCAACAATCTGCTCTCGGCTACGTGCATTCACTTCACAGAGTTAATGCTTACTCTATGTTGCCCAGTTTTGAAACTTTGTCTTTGAAGAATCTGTGAACTGATATTTAGTGAAGCCTGGAAGCTTGTGGTGAGCGAGGAAACGTCTTCTGATGAAACTTGCAGAAAAACGTTCTGAGCAACTGCTTCAGGATGTTTGTATTCGTCTCATAGAGTTAAACTATTCTTTGGATTGAGCAGCTTGAAATCACTGTTTTTGTGGAATCTGAGGAAGGACATTTGGGAACAATCCTTAGAATATGGAGAAAGAAATATCCTCAGGTAAAATCCAGAAGGAAGCTTTCTGTGAAACTGCTCTATGTTGTCTTAATTTCTCTCACTTAGATAAGCCTTTCTTTTCATTGAGCAGTTTCCTAGCTCTGTGTATGTTTAGCGTGTGATGGGATATTTGGGAGCACTTTGAGGCTAACGGTGAAAAAGGAAATATCTTCAGACCTAACCTAGAGAGAAGCTTCCCGAGAAACTGCTTTGTGACATGAGCATTCCACTCACAGTGTTATACCTCACTTGTCATACAGCGTCGGGGATACCATTTTGGAGAAACAGGTACGAAGTGGTATTCGGGAGTATGTTGATGCCAATAATGAAAAGGGAAATAGCCTCAGACAAAAACTGGAAAGAAGCTTTCTAGGAAACTACTCTGTGATCTGTGTAATCATCTAACATAGATAAAAGTTCCTTACATTACACAGCTTGAAAAGTGTCATGGACAGATCCATGAAGGGACTTTCGTGAGCACACTCAGGACTATGGTGAAAAACTGGAGAGAAGCTTTCTGTGAATCTGCTTTTTAAAGGTTTATTCTTCTCCGATAGAAGAAGCTTTCTTTACATTACATAGCTTGGAAACTCGTGGATGGATCCACGAAGGGATATTTAAGATCACATTCGGGTCTATGGTCAAATGGGAAATAGAGTCAGATAAAATTGGAGAGAAGCTTTCTGAGAAACTGCTTGGTGATGTGTGCATTCCACTCAGGGGGTTTTAATGTTCTTCTCATAAGGCACAATTTGAACACTGTTCCTGTAAAACCAAAAGAGTGATACCCAGTTAGACCTGGCCTCCCTGACAGGGGCCACCAGTTTGGTGTCTTATTTCATTTCTCAATCAGCTGCTGGCATTCGTAAAAAACTTCAAAAGGTAGAGGATGGTCCTCAGGCACCAATAAGACCTGGTTAAATTAGCCTTTAAGGTCTATAACTCCAGAGAGGTGACGGCTGAAGCACAGCGACAGGCTCACCTTAAACAGAAAGCACAGCTCCTAGCAGTGGCTTTACAGCCCAGTCGTAACCCCAGACTAGAGAGCACACACCCCACAGACTCCAAGGCTAAAAAATGAGACTGCTATATGTGCGGCAAGACAGGACACTATGCCAACAGGTATCCGCGAGGTCCCCAAGCCCCAACGCAGTCTTGCTATAAGTGCAAGGCATCAGGACATTGGGCTAGTGAATGTCCTAACCCTCGTCCACCAGCAACCCCCTACCCTGCTTGCCAACAGGGAGGACACTGGAAGTCTGATTGCCCCACCCTGAGAACAGGTGCCGCGTCTCCACGTGACCCCCTTTCCCAGGATCCTGGGAGCTCTTTCCAGCTCCTACATCTGGACGAGGACAACTGAGGGTGCCGAGACTCGGGGACCCCCATCACCCTCGCCGAGCCGCGGGTAACTCTCCTGGTAGCGGGTAAGACAATTAATTTTTTAATAAATAGTAGGGCTACCTATTCTGTTTTGCCATCCTTCTCTGGACCTAGCCTTCCATCCAATATCTCTGTAGTAGGAGTAGACGGAAAGCCATCCTCTCCACGAAAAACTCCACTCCTTAATTGCTGCCTGGCCAACAACTACTTTGCACACTCGTTCCTCATTATATCCCCATGCCCTACCCCCTTACTAGGCCGAGACATCCTGAGCACCTTAAAGGCCTCCATATACATTCCCACCAACCCATACATTCCCCTTCAACCCCCTCACGACCTGTTGCTCATGCCTTGTGCAGGTGCACACGCTCCTCCTATGTCACCCCCAACCCCCATCTTCCCTATTTCTGTACACCCTCAAGTGTGGGACACTTCCATCCCGGTCATAGCTGCCCACCACCCACCAGTTCTTGTCAAGCTCAAAGATCCCACTCGTTTCCCAAATCGCCCCCAATTCTCGCTATCTCTGACACATCTACAAGGTTTAAAGCCAATTATCACGTGACTACTTAGCCAACATATTCTTGTCCGCACACTTCCAGTTAAGAAGGCAGACGGAACGTATAGGTTAGTACAGGATCTTCTGCTAGTCAATGAGGCTATCCGGCCAACGCACCCTCTAGTTCCCAACCCTTACACCCTTCTGTCCCATATCCCCACGAATTCTACTTATTTTACTGTGCTAGACCTTAAGGATGCTTCCTTTACCATATCCTTACACACAGACTGCCAGTTCCTTTTTGCTTTCACATGGGAGGACCCAGACACACATATCTCCACTCAACTGATGTGGACAGTCCTCCCACAAGGGTTCCGGGACAGCCCCCATTTCTTTGGTCAGGCCTTAGCAAAAGACCTTGCCTCCTGCCCTCTCACTAATAGCAAAGTTCTGCAGTATGTAGATGATCTCCTAATCTGTAGCCCTACCAAACAAGAGTCTCTTTTAGACACTGCAACTCTCCTCAACCATTTAGGCTCATTAGGTTATAGAGTATCTAAACACAAGCCCCAAATTTCTTGCCAAACCATCATATACTTAGGAATTGAAATCTCCCCAACAACCCGGTCACTAACTACCGACCGCATGGCCCTAATACGTAACCTTCTTCCCCCTCAAAATGCAAAAGAAATTCAATCCTTCCTAGGTCTAATAGGCTTCTTCAGACATTGGATCCCCAATTTTGGAATCTTAGCCAAACCTTTATATGCCGCAGTTAAAGAAACCCCACATGGGCCTTTGTCCAACCCCAAGTTAATCTCAACTCATTTCACCTGCTTAAAAGCTTGCCTTCTCTCACAACCCACTCTCTCACTGCCTGATTTCCAGCGTCCCTTCCAACTCCTTACAGATGAAAGGCAGAAAGTCACAGTTGGTCTTTTAGCCCAGCCTGTCAGCAGCACCCACCACCCTGTGGCCTATCTATCCAAACAACTAGACCCAACTATACAAGGCTGGCAACCCTGTCTGCATGCATTAGCAGCGGCAGCCTGCCTGACCCAGGAAGCAAAAAAGCTCATTAGAGGCAGTAACCTAACAGTCCTCTCCACACACCGTCTTCAGGATCTCATCTCTCATAAAAGTATTAGCCACTTAACTCCATCTCGGCTCCAACTTTTCCATCTCTTATTCATAGAAGACCCCACTGTTACTGTAGAAGTCTGCTCCTCTCTAAATCCAGCCCCCCTTTATTGCCAGACCCTCTTAAACCACCCCATACTAAACATTCTTGTCCTGAGGTCCTGGAGGCTCAACCCCCCAGCCACCTACACCTGCATGACCAGCCCCTTCAGAATGCACAACTAACCCTGTTTGTGGATGGCAGCTCCTTTATCAACCCTCAAGGAAACAGACAGGCAGGATATGCAGTAGTTACCTCCTCTGCAGTTTTAGAGGCGAAACCCCTACCACAAGGGACCACATCACAGCAGGCAGAACTCACTGCACTAACCAAGGCACTCCTACTATCAAAAGGAAAAGCAGTAAACATATACACAGATTCTAAATATGCTTTTCTAATCGCACACATCCATTCAGTCATTTGGAAAGAGAGAGGGTTTTTAGCCACCGGCGGTACCCCTATTATTAATAAAAACCAAATACTCAAACTACTAGATGCACTGTGGGCACCTTCCAAGGTAGCCATTATACATTGTAAAGGTCACCGAACTTCATCTAACCCGGTAGCAGCTGGCAACAATTTCACTGACGTCACTGCCAAGTCAGCCGCCGGATTTTCCACCCCTAAGCCTCCTTCTGTCTGTTTTCTCTCCCCCCAGTATGCCCATAATTACACTCAGGAAGAAAAGGCTAAGCTATTACAAAATCCAACAGCCAAACTAACTACAGGTGACCAGATATATATTAATAACAAATTAGTTATTCCTGAAACACAACTCCATACCCTTCTAACAGACATACATAATTCTTTACATATAGGACCCAAAGTCTTATACAATTTTCTAAATCCCCTCCTCCACTGTCCAACACTACAAAAACACTTACTTATAATCAACCAGCAGTGCTCTACCTGCCTAAAGGCAAATCCTCAAGGCGCATTGCATAATCCCCATCCCAGCCATCAACTCAGAGGACACCAACCAGGTGAAGATTGGCAAAATGATTTCACACATATGGCAAGACATAAAAAATTCAAATACCTCTTAACCCTTGTGGACACCTTTTCAGGGTGGATAGAGGCCTATCCTACCACAGGAGAAATCGCTAACATTGTTGCCTCTATACTCACTGAACATATTATCCCTAGGTTTGGCCTCCCGGTCACTCTTCAATTCAACAACCGTCCAGCATTCATCTCTAAGGTAGTCCAACAGGTGGCAGCCCTCCTACACATCACCTGGAAACTCCATATCCCTTATAGGCCTCAGTCTTCTGGTAAGGTGGAAAAGGCTAACGGACTCATCAAACAACAGCTCACCAAACTCTCAATCAAAACCCGGCAGTCGTGGGTAACTCTTCTTCCCTGAGCCTGACCTGGCTGCGGGCAGCACCTCGAAGCCCAACAGGCCTCAGTCCGTTCGAATTAGTCTACGGACGGCCCCTAACCCTCCAGCAAATACCTTCCCTGCCCACCCCTTTGGCGAACTATCTCCCATATCTCACTCTTCTCAGACAACTCCTAAGACAACACGCTGAGTTAGCACACCCTCCTCCAACAGACGCCTACAACCCACATCTCTCCCTCAGTCCTGGAGACCAAGTATACACAAAATATCCAAGCCAAAGACTTACAGTCCAGGTGGAAAGGCCCATACACTGTCCTTCTGTCTACACATACAGCAGCAAAACTCCTAGGACACACACTTTGGATTCATATTTCGCAGCTAAAAAGGGCCCCCACCGAGAACAATCAGTGGACATCAGTTCAACTCTCCCCCACTCGTCTCAAACTTACAAAACTTCCTTGACTATCTCATGCTCCCGGACCCCTGGTGCTTAGCTCGCTTTCTCACCATCCTCTACATAAACCTATCAGACCTTGAATACATAACCCCAGACTCATATCTACCTCCAGGCAATAGTCCAGAGCAGTGGTTCTCCTGTCTCCTAACTTTCATCAAACATCTTCAGTGGCAAGGAACACTCTGCGACTACACTGAAAATGAAGTCTCATTTTATACTTATATTGGTGTCTCACTCATACACTCAGACCTTTGCTAGTCCGCCTACTGTATGGCAATTTTTTTTTCATCACTGAAACTTTGTCATAAGACAGCCGAACACACTCAGTAGTACATCGTTCTGCCAGTTGTCTTCCTTAAGGCTGTCAAACTTTTCTCCGGACAATAGACACACCTTCTCATGGCTCACACTTATCCACCAAGGGCTAAACTTAACCTACACTGTGAATATAACCAATCTCTCCCATTGCTTCCTCTGTGAGGCTTTAGAAACCCCGCCCCCGCCAGTGGCAGCCCCCTGCCCATGGCCTTCAACACAACTGGTCAAACATCCCACAAATTACTCACACTCCAGGTGCCACTATACCAAAATCCAAATAGCCCAATCCTTCCTTTTTGTTATTCAATCCCAAATTCATCCTGGGTTAATCATACTCAGGTGCCCAATGGAGGCCAAACAGCCCCCATTGGAGGCTATTTCTGGTGCAAGGGGTCCCTTTCTAAAACCTTTAACCAAACTGTCACAACTCAATCTCAATCTCTCTGTGTCCCAGTATCCTTAGTGCCCAGCCTCACCCTGTATAGCAAGGCTGAACTAGTCGAACTGACACAGCAGCTACACCCTCCTGCCAATCGCTTACAAAAATGGGCTGTTTTCCTCCCTGTAGTTATTGGAATCAGCTGAAAGCCTGGCCTCCCTGCAGCGCCGAACTACCTCAATAGCCCAAGTAGCTGCCCAAAATAGGCGAGCCCTAGACTTGCTTACAGTGGAAAAAGGAGGCACTTGTCTCTTCCTTGGAGAAGAGTGCTGCTATTATGTTAGCGGGTCAGGCCTAGTAGACACTAACATTCAAACCCTCAATAAAATAAAAAACTGAAATACAGAACCTTAATACCCCAAGCTTGCCGGGACCTTCCTTCTGGGTTTTTTCCATATTCCAACAAATGCTTCCATTCCTCATTCCTATACTAATACTGTGCCTTATTTTATTCTTCATCCGTACGTCCAAATACCATCCATAGGCCCCGACCTTAATGACGCCCCTTAAGAGCAGGAAGTAGCCATACAGACCACGGCGCCCCTTATCACTATTATCAATAAAAGGCTGGACTGTTTGGATAAACGGAGGCAAGATGGCACACTTCCAGGTTCTTCATCACCAACTTTTCCCATGCGCACGAAAATGCAGCCAGCGCCTGGGAAGGTGCAGACCAACCGGGCATGCACCAGGTGATGTCAATCCGAAGAGACCAATATTTACCTGGTCGCACCTACGGAATGCCCCCGACATGCCCGTGCCCCGCCTATTGCCGTCCCACTCCTAGAAAAGCCACTGCCGGTGAGCGTCTCTGGCGAACTTCCCTGCCCCCCACTCCCGTCGGGACTGCATTAGGAACTCCGTCCGAGAGCTCCACGGGGCAACTCTCCTGACCTCCTTTACCAGAGGCTGACAGACCTGTCCCTACCCACTTTCTTCCCTGAAGTTAGGTGACCAAAAATAAATTTGCAGTTTTGCTCCTACCCTTGCCTACTTGCTGGTTCTTTTGTGCTCGCTCTGATGGTCTTAGAAAAACAAATCAGTAAGGAGAGGCTTAACAAAGCGAGAGAAATTAAGACAACACAGAGTAGTTTCACAGAAAGCTTCCTTCTGGAGTTTACCTGAGGATAAAAATGTGGGCCCAAAAGTGATTCCTAATATCCCTTCGTGGATCCAGCCACGAGGGAGTTTCCAAGCTCCGAAATGTAAAGAAAGCTTCATCTATATGAGAAGAGTAATCATAGAAAAAAGCAGATACACAGAAAGCTTCTTTCCAGTTTTTATCTGAAGACATTTCCTTTTTCACCATACTCCTGAGTGTGCTCCCAAAAGTCCCTTCATGGATCCGTCCATGACAGTTTTCAAGCTGTGTAATGTAAGGAAACCTTTATCTTTGTGAGATGATTACACATATCACAGAGTAGTTTCCTAGAAAGCTTCTTTCCAGGTTTTGTCTGAGGCTATTTCCCTTTTCATCATTGGCATCAACATGCTCCCGAATATCACTTGGTACCTGATTTTCCAAAAGGGTTTCCTCGATGCTGTATGAGAAGAGAGGTATAACACTGTGAGTGGAATGCACACGTCACAAAGCAGTTCCTCGGAAAGCTTCTCTCCAGTTTTGGTCAGAACATATTTCCTTTTTCACTGTAAGCCTCAAAGGGCTCCAGAATGTCCCATCACACGCTAAAAATACACAGGGTTATAAAACTACTCAACATAAGGAGAGGCTTAACTACGCAAGAGGAATTAAGACGACACAGAGTTGTTTCACAGAAAGCTTCCTTCTGGATTATACCTGAGGATATTTCTTTCTCCATGTCCTAAGGATCGTTCACAAATGTCCTTCCTCGGATTCCACAAAAACAGTGATTTCAATCAGCTCAATCCAAAGAGCGTTTAAATCTATGAGCCGAATACACATGTCACAAAGCAGTTGCTCAGAAGGTTACTCTGCAGGTTTCATCGGAAGATGTTTCCTTGCTCACCACAAGCCTCTGGGCATCATTAATATCCCTTCACAGATACTTCAAAGACAGAATTTTGAAATTGGGCAACATAGAGTAAGCATAAATTCTGTGAAGTGAATGCACATATCAGAGAGCAGATTCTTGGAACGCTTCTTTCTCGATATTATTTCAGTATATTTCACTATTTGCCATATTCCTCAGTGCGCTCTGAATTATCACTTTTTCGGTTACACAGGAACAATATTTAAACACTGCCTTGTGATAAAAGAGGTATAACACCCTGAGCGGAATGCATACATCACAAGTAGTTTCTCAGAAAGCTTCTATCCAGTTTTTATCTGAAGATATCTCCTCTTTCACCGTAGGCCTGAATGTGCTCCCAAATGTCCCTTCACAGATTCGTGCATGATGGAGTTTCCAAACTGCGTAATATAAGAAAGGTTTGAACTGTGCGAGATGAATAGATATATCTAACATGAAGCAATTTCACAGGAATCTTCTTTTCAGTTTTGTCTGAGGATATTTCCTTTTTCACCGTAGCTGTCCCTATACTCCCGAATGTCTCTTGGTAGCTTTTTCTCCAAAGGGATTCTGCAATCCTCTAGGAGAATAAAGGTATATTTCTGTGAGTGGAATGCACATGTCACAAAGGAGCTCCTCAGAAAGCTTGTCTCCAGTTTCTATCTGAAGACGTTTCCTTTCTCACTGTAACCCTCAAATCTCTCCTGAATATCCCTTTGCAGTCTAAACAAAAACAGTCTTATGATACTGCTCAATGAAAAGAGAAGCTTAACTGCAAGAGCAGAATTCACGTGACACAGAGCAGGTTCACAGAAAGCTTCCTTCTGTGTTCTCTCTGTGGTTATATCTTTTTCAGGATATTCTAAAGAGCATCTCCAAATGTCCTGTCTCAGATTCCACAGAAACAGTGATTTCAAACTGCTCAATCAAAGAATGATTTAACACTGAGATGAACACAAACATCACAAAAGTGTTGCACAGAAAGCTACTCTCCAACTTTCGATGGGAGACATTTCCTTGCTCGACATAGGCCTCCAGTTGCCACTTACTATCCCTTCGCAGACCCCTCAGAGGCCGACTTTCAAACTGGTAAATGTAGAGTAAGCTTTAACACTCTGAAAAGAATGGGCATGTCAGAGAGCAGTTTCTTCGAGTGCTTCTTTCTGTTTTTCATTGGATGGCATTTCACTTTTTGCCATAGTCTTCAATGTGCTCCGAATACCACTCTTTTGGTTTTACAGGAACAGTGGTCAAACTGTGCCTTATGAGAAGAACATTAAAACCCCTGAGTGTAATGCACACATCACCAAGCAGTTTCTATGAAAGCTTCTCTCCAGTTTTTATCTGACTATATTTCCTATTTGACCATAGGCCCAGATGTGATCCCAAATATTGCTTCGTGGATCCATCCACGAGGGAGTTTCCAAGCTGTGTAATGTAAAGAAAGCTTCATCTATGTGAGAAGAATAAACAGAAAAAAGCAGATTCACAGAAAGCATCTTTCCAGTTTTTATGTGAAAATATATCCTTTTTCACCATAGTCCTGAGTGTACTCATGAGTGTCCCTTCGTGGAGCCGTCCATTACAGTTTTCATGCTGTGTAATGCAAGGAAAAATTTATCTCTGTAAGATGATTACACATATCACAGAGTAGTTTCCTAGAAAGCTTCCTTCCAGGTTTTGTCTGAGGCTTTTTCCCTTTTCATCATCGGCATCAACATGCTCCTGAATATCACTTGGTACCTGTTTCTCCAAAAGGATTTCCCCAACACTTTATGACAAGAGAGGTATAACACTGTCAGTGGAATGCACACGTTACATAGCATTTCCTCGGAAAGCTTCTCTTCAGTTTTGGTCTGAACATATTTCCTTTTTCACCGTAAGCCTCAAAGTGCTCCCGAATATCTCATCACACAGTAAACATACAGAGGGTTATAAAATTAATCAATGTAAGGAGAGGCTTAACTATGCGAGAGGAATTATGATGACACAGAGTAGTTTCACAGAACCTTTCTTCTGGATTTTACCTGAGGAAACTTCTTTCTCCATGTTCTAAGGATCATTCCCAAATATCCTTCCTCAGATTCCACAAAAACAGTGATTTCAATCTGCTCGATCCAAAGAACAGTTTAAATCTATGAGACGAATACCCACATTGCAAAGCAGTTGTTCAGAAAGTTACTCTGCAGGTTTCATCGGAATTTGTTTCCTTGCTCACCACAAGCCTCCGGGCGTCACTAAATATCCCTTCACAGATTCTTCAAAGACAAAATTTTGAAAATGGGCAACATAGAGTAAGCATAAATTCTGTGAAGTGAATGTAACTATCATAGAGCAGATTCTTGGAACGCTTCTTTCTCGATTTTATTTCAGTATATTTCACTATTTGCCATAGTCCTCAATGTGCTCTGAAATATCACTTTTTCGGTTACAGAGGAACAGTGTTTATACACTGCCTTGTAAGAAAAGTGATATAACTCCCTGAGCGGAATGCACACATCACAAGTAGTTTCTCAGAAATCTTCCATTCTGTTTTTATCTGAAGATATCTCCTCTTCCACCATAGGCCTGAAAGTGTTCCCAAATGTCCCTTCACAGATTTGAGCATGGCAGAGTTTCCAAACTGTGTAAAATAAGAAAGGTTTGAACTATGTGAGATGAACAGATATATCTAACACGAGCAGTTTCACAGAAATATTCTTTCCAGTTTTGTCTGAGGATATTTCCTTTTTTACCATAGCCGTCCCTATACTCCTGAGTGTCTCTTGGTAGCTTTTTCTCCAAAGGGATTCCGGAATCCTCTAGGAGAAGAAAGGTATATTTCTGTGAGTGGAATGTATACATCACAAAGCAGTTCCATGGAAAGCTTCTCTCCAGTTTCGGTCTGAACATATTTTTTTTCACCTTAAGTCTCAAAGTGCTCCAGAATGTCCCATCACACGCTAAACATACACAGCGTTATAAAACTAGTCAACTTAAGGAGAGACTTAACTAAGCAAGAGGAATTAAGACGACACAGAGAGTTTCACAGAAAGCTTCCTTCTGGATTTTACCTCAGGATATTTCTTTCTGCATGTTCTAAGGATCGTTCCCAAATGTCCTTCCTCAAATTCCACAAAAATAGTGACTTCAATCTGCTCAATCCAAAGAATGGTTTAAATCTATGAGAAGAATACACACATCGCAAAGCAGTTGCTTAGAAAGTTACTCTGCAGGTTTCATCTGAAGATGTTTCCTTGCTCACCACAAGCCTCCGGGCATCACTAAATATCCTTTCACAGATCCTTCAAAGACAGAATTTCGAAACTAGGCAACATGGAGTAAGCACAAATTCTGTGATGTGAATGCACATATCAGAGAGCAGATTCTTGGAATGCTTCTTTCTCGATTTTATTTCAGTATATTTCACTATTTGCCATATTCCTCAGTGCGCTCCGAACTATCACTTTTTCGGTTACACAGGAACAGTGTTTAAACACTGCCTTGTGATAAAAGAGGTATAACTCCCTGAGCGGAATGCATACATCACAAGTAGATTCTCAGAAAGCTTCTATCCAGTTTTTATCTGAAGATATCTCCTCTTTCATCATAGGCCTGAATGTACTCCCGAATGTCCATTCGCAGATACGTGCATGATGGAGTTTCCAAATTGCGTAATATAAGAAAAGTTTGAATTATGCGAGATGAATAGATATATCTAACATGAAGCAATTTCACAGGAATCTTCTTTCCAGTATTGTCTGAGGATATTTCCTTTTTCGCAATAGCCATCCCTATACTCCCGAATGTCTGTTGGTAGCTTTTTCTCCAAAAGGGATTGCGGAATCCTGTAGGAGAAGAAAGGTATATTTCTGTGAGTGGAATGCACACGTCACAAAGCAGCTCCTCAGAAAGCTTCTCTCCAGTTTCTATCTGAAGACGTTTCCTTCCTTTCTCACTGTAACCCTCAAATCACTCCTGAGTATCCCTTCACAGTGTAAACAAAAACAGTGTTATGATACTGCTCAATGAAAAGAGAAGCCTAACTGTGTGAGCGGAATTCACGTGACACAGAGCAGTTTCACAGAAAGCTTCCTTCTGGTTTCTCTCTGAGGTTATTTCTTTTTCAGGATATTCTAAAGAGCATCTCCAAATGTCCTTTCTCAGATTCCACAGAAACAGTGATTTCAAACTGCTCAATCCAAACAATTATTTAACTCTTTGAGATGAATACAAACATCATAAAAGAGTTGTGCAGAATGCTTCTCTCCAGTTTTCGATGGGAGACATTTGCGAGCTAGACACAGGCCTCCGCTTTCCACTTACTATCCCTTCGCAGAACCCTCAGAGGCCGACTTTCAAACTGGGAAATGTAGAGTAAGCTTTAACCATGTCAGAAGAATGGGCATGTCAGAGTTCCGTTTCTTCGAGTGCTTCTTTCTGTTTTTTATTGTACGACATTTCACTTTTTGTCATAGTCTTCATGTGCTCCGAATATCACCCTTTTGGTTTTACAGGAACTGTGTTCAAACTGTGCCTTATGAGAAGAACATTAAAACTCCCTGAGTGGAACGCACCCATCATCAAGCAGTTTCTCAGAAAGCTTCCCTCCAGTATTTATCTGACTATATTTCCTATTTGACCATAGGCCCGAATGTGACCCTAATGTCCCTTGGTGGATCCATCCACGAGGGAGTTTCCAAGCTGCGTAATGTAAAGAAAGCTTCATCTATGTGAGAAGAATCAACATAAAAAAAAGCAGATTCACAGAAAGCTTCTTTCGAGTTTTTATCTGAAGATATTTCCATTTTCACCATAGTCATGATGGTGCTCCCAAAAGTCCCTTCGTGGATCCATCCATGACAGTTTTCAAGCTGCGTAAAGTAAGGAAACTATATCTCTGTGAGATGATTACACATATCGCAGAGTAGTTTCCTAGAAAGCTTCTTTCCAGGTTTTGTCTGAGGCTATTTCCCTTTTCATCCCGGCATCAACATGCTCCTGAATATCACTTGGTTCCTGTTTCTCCAAAAGTGGTTCCCCAATGCTGTATGAGAAGAGAGGTATAACACTGTGAGTGGAATGCACACGTCACAAAGCAGTTCCTCGGAAAGCTTCTCTCCAGTTTCGGTCTGAACATATTTCCTTTTTCACCGTAAACCTCAAAGTGCTCCCGAATGTCCCATCACATGCTAAACATACATGGGGTTATAAAACTACTCAACATAAGGAGAGATGTAACTGAGTGAGATGTATTAAGACAACACAGAGTAGCTTCACAGAAAGCTTCCTTCTGGATTTTACCTGAGGTTATTTCTTTCTCCATGTTCTAAGGATTGTTCCCAAATGTCCTTCCTCAGATTCCACAAAAACAGTGATTTCAATTTGCTCAATCCAAAGAAATGTTTAAATCTATGAGACGAATACACACATCGCAAAGCAGTTGCTCAGAAAGTTGCTCTGCAGGTTTCATCAGAATATGTTTCCTTGCTCACCACAAGCCTCTGGGAGTCATTAAATATCCCTTCACAGATTCTTCTAAGACAGAATTTCGAAATTGGACAACATAGACTAAGCGTAAATTCTGTGAAGTGAATGCACATATCAGAGAGCAAATTCTTGGAACGCTTCTTTCTCGATTTTATCTCAGTATATTTCACTTTTGCCATAGTCCTCAGTGCACTCCGAAATATCACTTTTTCAGTTACACAGGTACAGTGTTTAAACACTGCCGTGTGAGAAAAGAGATAGAACTCCCTGAGCGGAATGCATACATCACAAGTAGTTTCTCAGAAAGCTTCTATGCAGTTTTTATCTGAAGATATCTCCTCTTTCACTGTAGGCCTGAATGTCCTCCCAAAAGTCCCTTCGCCAATTCGTTCATGATGGAGTTTCCAAACTGTGTAATATAAGAAAGGTTTGAACTATGCTAGATGAATAGATATATCTAACACGAAGCAGTTTAACAGAAATCTTCTTTCTAGTTTTGCCTGAGGATATTTCCTTTTTCACCATAGCCGTCCCTATACTCCCGAATGTCTCTCGGTAGCTTTTTCTTCAAAAGGGATTCCAGAATCCTCTAGGAGAAGAAAGGTATATTTCTGTGAGTGGAATGCACACGTCACAAAGCAGCTCCTCAGAAAGCTTCTCTCCATATTCTATCTGAAGACCTTTCCTTTCTGACCGTAACCCTCTAATTGCTCCTCAATATTCCCTCACAGTCTAAACAGAAACAGTGTTATGATACTGCTCAATGAAAAGGGAAGCTTAACTTTGTGTGAGCGGAATTCACGTGACACAGAGCATTTTCACAGAAAGCTTCCTTCTGGTTTTTCTCTGAGGTTATTTCTTTTTCAGGATATTCTAAAGAGCATCTCCAAATGTCCTCCCTCAGATTCCACAGAAACAGTGATTTCAAACTGCTCAATCCAAAGAATGATTTAACTCTTTGAGATGAATACAAACATCGTGAAAGAGTTGCACAGAAAGCTTCTCTCCAGTTTTCAATGGGAAACATTTCCTTGCTCGACACAGACCTCCAGTTGCCACTTACTATCCCTTTGCACAACCCTCAGAGGCCGACTTTCAAACTGGGAAATGTAGAGTAAGCTCTAACCCTGTGAAAAGAATGGGCAAGTCAGAGAGCAGTTTCTTCGAGTGGTTCTTTCTGTTTTTTATGGGACGAAATTTCCCTTTTTGCCATAGTCTTCAATGAGCTCCGCATATCACTCTTTTAGTTTTATTGGAACGGTGTTCAAACTGTGCCTTATGAGAAGAACATGAAAACTCCCTGAGTGGAATGTACACATCACCAAGCAGTTTCTCAGAAAGCTTCTCTCCAGTTTTTATCTGACTATATTTCCCCTTTGACCATAGGCCCGAATGTTATCCCAAATATCCCTTCATGGATTCACAGAAAGCCACTTTCCTGTTTTTATCTGAAGGTATTTTCTTTTTCTCCATAGTCCTGTATGAGCTCCCTAAAGTCCCCTCGTGGATACGTCCATGACCGTTTCCAAGCTGTGTAATGTAAAGAAAGCTTTATCTATGTCAGTTGATTACACATCAGAGAGTTTCCTAGAAAGCTTCTTTTAAGTTTTTATCTGAGGCTACTTCCCTTTTCACCATTGGCATCAACATGTTCACGAATATCACTTGGTAACTGTTGCTCCAAAGGGGTTTCCCCAACGCTGTATGAGAAGAGAGGTATAACACTGTCAGTGGAATGCACACGTCACAAAGCAGTTCTTCAGAAAGCTTCTCTCCAGTTTCGTTCTGAACATACTTCCTTTTTCACCGTTTGCCTCCAAGTGCTCCTGAATATCCCATCACACACTAAACATACACAGGGTTAGAAAAATGCTCAATGAAAAGACAGGCTTCACTAAGCAAGGGGAATTAAGCCGACACAAAGCAGTTTTCCAGAAATCTTCCTTCTGGCTTTTACCTGAGGATATTTCTTTCTCCTAATTCTAAGGACCATTCCCAAATGTCCTTCTTCAGATTCCACAAAAACAGTGATTTCAAGCTGCACAATCTAAAGCATGGTTTAACTCTATGAGACGAAAACACACAATGCAAAGCAGTTGCTCAGAAAGTTTCTCTGCAGGTTTCACCGGAAGACGTTTCCTTGCTCACCACAAGCCTGTGGGCGTCAAAAAATATCCCTTCACAGATTCTTCAAAGACAGAGTTTCTAAACTGGGCAACATAGAGTAAGCATTAACTCTGTGAACTGAAGGCAAATATCAGAGAGCAGATTCTTGAACACTTCTTCCTCTATTTTATTTCAGTATTTTTCACTATTCGCCATAGTCCTCAACGCGTTCCAAAATAGCACATTTTTGGTTTCACAGGAACAGTGCTCAAACACTGCCTTGTGAGAAAAGAGGTATAACTCCCAGCGTGGAATGCATACATCACAAAGTAGTTCCTCAGAACGTTTCTTTTTTGTTGTTGTTGTTATACTTTAAGTTCTAGGGTACATGTGCATAATGTTTAGGTTTGCTACATATGTATACTTGTGCCATGTTGGTGTGCTGCACCCATCAACTCGTCAGCACCCATCAATTCTTCATTTATATCAAGTATAACTCCCAATGAAATCCCTCTGCCCTCCACCCCCGATGATAGGCCCTGGTGTGTGATGTTCCCCTTCTGGAGTCCAAGTGATGTCATTGTTCAGTTCCCACCTATGAGTGAGAACATGCAGTGTTTGGTTTTCTGTTCTTGTGATAGTTTGCTAAGAATGATGGTTTCCAGCTGCATCCATGTCCCTACAAAGGACTGAAACTCATCCTTTTTTATGGCTGCATAGTATTCCATGGTGTATATGTGCCACATTTTCTTAATCCAGTCTGTCACTGATGGACATTTGGGTTGATTCCAAGTCTTTGTTATTGTGAATAGTGCCTCAATAAACATACGTGTGCATGTGTCTTTATAGCTGCATGATTTATGATCCTTTGGGTATATACCCAGTAATGGGATGGCTGGGTCATATGGTACTTCTAGTTCTAGATCCTTGAGGAATTGCCATACTGTTTTCCATAATGGTTGAACTAGTTTACAGTCCCAGCAACAGTGTAAAAGTGTCCCTATTGCTCCACATCCTTTCCAGCACCTATTGTTTCCTGACTTTTTAATAATTGCCATTCTAACTGTTGTGAGATGGTATCTCATTGTGGTTTTGATTTGCATTTCTCTGATGGCCAGTGATGATGAGCATTTTTTCATGTGTCTGTTGGCTGTATGAATGTCTTCTTTTGAGAAATGTCTGTTCATATCCTTTGGCCACTTTTTGATGGGGTTGTTTGTTTTTTTCTTGTAAATTTGTCTGAGTTATTTGTAGGTTCTAGAAATTAGCCCTTTATCAGATGAGTAGATTGCAGAAATTTTCTCCCATTCTGTAGGTTGCCTGTTCACTCTCATGGGAGTTTCTTTTGCTGTGCAGAAGCTCTTTAGTTTAATTAGATCCCATTTGTCAATTGTGGCTATTGCTACAATTGTTTTTGGTGTTTTAGACATGAAGTCCTTGCTCATGCCTATGTCCTGAATGGTACTCCCTAGGTTTTCTTCTAGGGTTTTTATGGTATTAGGTCTAACATTTGAATCTCTAAACAATCTTGAATTAATTTTCGTATAAGGAGTAAAGAAAGGATGCAGTTTCAGCTTTCTTCTTATGGCTAGCCAATTTTCCCAGCACCATTTATTAAATAGGGAATCCTTTCCCCATTTCTTGTTTCTCTCAGGTTTGTCAAAGATCAGTTGGCTGTAGATGTGTGGTGTTATTTCTGAGGACTCTGTTCTGTTCCATTGGTCTATATCTCTGTTTTGGTACCAGTACCATGCTGCTTTGGTTACTGTAGCCTTGTAGTACAGTTTGAAGTCAGGTAGCGTGATGCCTCCAGCTTTGTTTTTTTGACAGGATTGTCTTGGCAATGCGGGCTCTTTTTTGGTTCCATATGAACTTTAAAGCCGTTTTTTCCAATTCTGTGAAGAAACTCATTGGTAGCTTGATGGGGATGGCATTGAATCTATAAATCACCTTGGGCAGTATGGCCATTTTCACACTATTGATTCTTCCTATCCATGAGCATGGTATGTTCTTCCATTTGTTTGCATCCTCTTTTATTTCACTGAGCAGTGGTTTGTAGTTCTCCTTGAAGAGGTCCTTTACATCCCTTGTAAGTTGGATTCCTAGGTATTTTATTCTCTTTGAGGTAATTGTGAATGGAAGTTGATTCATGATTTGGCTCTCTGTCTGTTACTGGTGTATAAGAATGCTTGTGATTTTTGCACATTAATTTTGTATCCTGAGACTTTGCTGAAGTTGCTTATCAGCTTAAGGAGATTTTGGGCTTAGAAAATTGGGTTTTCTAAATATACAATCATGTCATCTGCAAACAGGGACAATTTGACTTCTTCTTTTCATAATTGAGTACCCTTTATTTCTTTCTCTTGCCTGATTGCCCTAGCCAGAACTTCCAACACTATGTTGAATAGGAGTGGTGAGAGAGGGCATCCCTGTCTTGTGCCAGTTTTCAAAGGGAATTTTTCCAGTTTTTGCCCATGCAGTATGATATTGGCTGTGGGTTTGTCATAAATAGCTCTTATTATTTTGAGGTACATTCCATCAATACCGAATTTATTGAGTGTTTTTAGCATGAAGGGCTGTTTAATTTTGTCAAAGGCCTTTTCTGCATCTATTGAGATAATCATGTGGTTCTTGCCTTTGTTTCTGTTTATATGCTGGATTACGTTTATTGATTTGCGAATGTTGAACCAGCCTTGCATCCCAGGGATGAAGCCCACTTGATCATGGTGGATAAGCTTTTTGATGTTCTGCTGGATCCGGTTTGCCAGTATTTTACTGAGGATTTTTGCATCAATGTTCATCAGGGATATTGGTCTAAAATTCTCTTTTTTTGTTGTGTCTCTGCCAGGCTTTGGTATCAGGATGATGTTGGCCTCATAAAATGAGTGAGGGAGGATTCCCTCTTTTTCTATTCATTGGAATAGTTTCAGAAGGAATGGTACCAGCTCCTCCTTGTACCTCTGGTAGAATTCAGGTGTGAATCCATCTGGTCCTGGACTTTTTTGGTGGGTAGGCTATTAATTATTGCCTCAATTTCAGAGCCTGCTATTGGTCTATTCAGGGATTCAACTTCTTCCTGCTTTAGTCTTGGGAGAGTGTAAGTGTCCAGGAAATTATCCATTTCTTCTAGATTTTCTAGTTGATTTGCGTAGAGGTGTTTATAGTATTCTCTGATGGTAGTTTGTATTTCTGTGGGGTCGGTGGTGATATCCCGTTTATCATTTTTTATTGCATCTATTTGATTCTTCACTCTTTACTTCTTTATTAGTCTTGCTAGGGGTCTGTCAATTTTGTTGTTCTTTTCAAAAAACCAACTCCTGTATTCATTGATTTTTTGGAGGGTTTTTTGTGTCTCTATCTCCTTCAGTTCTGCTCTGCTCTTACTTATTTCTTGCCTTCTGCTAGCTTTTGAATGTGTTTGCTCTTGCCTCTCTAGTTCTTTTAATTGTGATGTTAGAGTGTCAATTTTAGATCTCTCCTGCTTTCTCTTGTGGGCATTTAGTGCTATAAATTTCCCTCTACACACTGCTTGAAATGTGTCCCAGAGATTCTGGTATGTTGTATCTTTGTTCTCATTGGTTTCAAAGAACATCTTTATTTCTGCCTTCATTTCGTTATACACCCAGTAGTCATTCAGAGCAGGTTATTCGGTTTCCATGTAGTTGAGCGGTTTTGATTGAGTTTCTTAATCCTGAGTTCTAGTTTGATTGCACTGTGGTCTGAGAGACAGTTTGTTATAATTTCTGTTCTTTGACATTTGCTGAGGAGTGCTTTACTTCGAATTATGTGGTCAATTTTGGAATAAGTGCTATGTGGTGCTGAGAAGAATGTATATTCTGTTGATTTGGGGTGGAGAGTTCTATAGATGCCTATTAGGTCCGCTTGCTGCAGAGATGTGTTCAATTCCTGAATATCCTTGTTAACTTTCTGTCTTGTTGATCTGTCTAATGTTGACAGTGGGGTGTTGAAGTCTCCCATTATTATTGTACGGGAGTCTAAGTCTCTTTGTAGGTCTCTAAGGACTTGCTTTATGACTCTGGGTGCTCCTGTATTGCTTGCATATATATTTAGGAACGATAGCTCTTCCTGTTGAATTGATCCCTTTATCATGATGTAATGGCCTTCTTTGTCTCTTTTGATCTTTGATGGTTTAAAGTCTGCTTTATCAGAGACTAGGATTGCAACCCCTGCTTTTTTTTGTTCTCCATTTGCTTGGTAGATCTTCCTCCATCCCTTTGTTTTGAGTCTATGTATGTCTCTACATGTGAGACGGGTCTCCTGAATACAGCAGACTGATGGGTCTTGACTCTTTATCCAGTTTGCCAGTCTGTGTCTTTTAATTGGAGCATTTAGTCTATTTACATTTAAGGTTAGTATTGTTATGTGTGAACTTGATCCTGCCATTATGATAGTAACTGGTTATTTTGCTCGTAAGTTGATGCAGTTTCTTCCTAGCCTCGATGGTCTTTACATTTTCCCATGTTTTTGCAATGGCTGGAACCGGTCATTCCTTTCCATGTTTAGTGCTTCCTTCAGGATCTCTTGTAAAGCAGGCCTGGTGGTGAGAAAATCTCTAAGCATTTGCTTATCTGTAAAGGATTTTATTTCTCCTTCACTGATGAAACTTAGTTTGGCTGGATATGAAATTCTGGGTTGAAAATTCTTTTCTTTAAGAACGTTGAATATTGGCCCCCACTCTCTTCTGGCTTGTCGAGTTTCTGCCGAGAGATCTGCTGTTAGTCTGATGGGCTTCCCTTTGTGGGTAACCCGACCTTTCTCTGGCTGCCCTTAACATTTTTTCTTTCATTTCAACTTTGGTGAATCTGGCAATTGTGTGTCTTGGAGTTGCTCTTCTCGAGCAGTATCTTTGTGGCGTTCTCTGTATTTCCTGAAATTGAATGTTGGCCTGCCCTACTAGGTTGGAGAAGTTCTCCTGAATCATATCCTGAAGAGTGTTTTCCAATTTCCTTCCATTTTCTCCCTCAGTTTCAGACACCCCAATCAGTCATAGATTTGGTCTGTTTAATGAATCCCATACTTCTTGCAGGCTTTGTTCATTTCTTTTTCTTCTTTTTTCTTTTGGTTTCTCTTCTCACTTCATTTCATTCATTTGATCCTCAATCGCTGATACTCTTTCTTCCAGTTGATCGAGTCGGTTACTGAAGCTTGTCCATTTGCCACGTATTTCTCGTGTCATGGTTTTCATCTCTGTCATTTCGTTTATGTCCTTCTCTGCATTAATTATTCTAGCTATCAATTCTTCCACTCTTTTTCAAGATTTTTAGTTTCTTTGCGCTGGGTATGTAATTCCTCCTTTAGCTCTGAGAAGTTTGATGGACTGAAGCCTTCTTCTCTCATCTCATCAAATTCATTCTCTGTCCAGCTTTGATCCATTGCTCGCGATGAGCTGTGATGCTTTGCAGGGGGAAATGCGCTCTTATTTTTTGAATTTCCAGCTTTTCTGCCCTGCTTTTTCCCCATCTTTGTGGTTTTATCTGTCTCTGGTCTTTGATGATGGTGACGTACTGATGGGGTTTTGGTGTAGGTGTCCTTCCTGTTTGATAGTTTTCCTTCTAACAGTCAGGACCCTCAGCTGTAGGTCTGTTGGAGATTGCTTGAGGTCCACTCCAGACCCTGTTTGCCTGGGTATCAGCAGCAGAGATTGCCGAAGATAGAATATTGCTGAACAGCGAGTGTACCTGTCTGATTCTTGCTTTGGAAGCTTCCTCTCAGGGGTGTACTCCACTGTGTGAGGTGTGGGGTGTCAGTCTGCCCCTAGTGGGGGATGTCTCCCAGTTAGGCTACTCAGGGGTCAGAGACCCACTTGAGCAGGCAGTCTGACCCTTCTCAGATCTCAACCTTCGTGTTGGGAGATCCACTGCTCTCTTCAGAGCTGTCAGACAGAGTCGTTTGCATCTGCAGAGGTTTCTGCTGCTTTGTGTTGTTGTTGTTGTTGTTTAGCTGTGCCCTGTCCCCAGAGTTGGAGTCTACAGAGACAGGCAGGCTTCCTTGATCTGCTGTGAGCTCCACCCAGTTCGAGCTTCCCAGTGGCTTTGTTTACCTACTTAAGTCTCAGCAATGGCAGGCGCCCCTCCCCCAGCCTGGCTGCTGCCTTGCAGTTAGATTGCAGACTGCTGTGCTAGCAATGAGGGAGGCTCCGTGTGTATGGGACCCTCCCAGCCAGGTGTGGGATATAATCTCCTGGTGTGCCCGTTTGCTTAAAGTGCAGTATTGGTGTGTGAGTTACCCAATTTTCCAGGTGTTGTGTGTCTCAGTTTCCCTGGCTAGGAAAGGGATTCCCTTCCCCCTTGCACTTCCCAGCTGAAATTATGCCTCACCCTGCTTCAGCTCTCACTGGTCGGGCTGCAGCAGCTGACCAGCACTGATTGTCCAACACTCCCTACTGAGATGAACCCAGTACCTCAGTTGAAAATGCAGAAATCACCGGTCTTCTGTGTCGTTCGCGCTGGGAGTTGGAGACTGGAGCTGTTCCTATTCGGCCATCTTGCTCCTCCGATATGAGGTTATTTCTTTTTCAGGATATTCTAAAGAGCGTTTCCAAATGTCCTTTCTCAGATTCCACAGAAACAGTGATTTCAAACTGCTCAATCCAAAGAATGATTTAACTCTATGAGACGAATACACACATCAGAAAGCAATTGTTCAGAAAGCTTCTCTCCACTTTTCATTGGAAGACGTTTCCTTGCTCATCATAAGCCTCCAGGCATCACTTAATATACCTTCACAGATTCCGCAAAGACAAAGTCTCCAAACTGTTTAACGTAGAGTAGGCTTTAACTCTGTGAAATGAATGTACACGTGGTTCGCCACAGGCCTCTGGTCGCCACTTCATATCCCTTCACAGAATCCTCCAAGACAGACTTTCTGAACTGGGAAATGTAAAGTAAGCTTTAACTCTCTGAAATGAATGCGTATGTCAGAGAGCAGTTTCTTGGAACGCTTCTTTCTGGATTTTATTTCAGGTATTTCACTTTTCATCATACTCTTAAATGTGCTTCTAAATATTACTTTTTTGGTTTTACAGGAACAGTGTTCAAACACTGCCTTATGAGAAAAGAGGTATAACTCCCTGAGGGGAATGCACACATCACAAAACAGTTTCTCAGAAAGTTTCTATCCAGTTTTTATCTGAAGGTATCTCTTTTTCACTGTAGGCCTTAATGGGCTCCCGATTGTCTCTTCGCAGATCTTTCCAAGAAGGCATTTCCAAACTGCGTAATATAAGGGAAGTTTTATCTGTGTGAGATGAATAAACGTGTCTATCACAAAGCAGTTTCACAGAAAGCTTCTTTCCAGTTTTTGTCTGAGGATATTTTCTTTTTGACCATAGCCTTCCATATACTCCCAAATGTGCCCTCGTAGCTTTTTTCCCAAAAAGGGATTCCCCAATCCTCTATGAGGAGAAAAGTATATCTCTGTGAGTGCAATGCACATGTGAGAAAGCAGCACCTCGGAAAGCTTCTCTCCAGTTTCTATCTGAAGATATTTCCGTTTTCACCATAAGCTCAAAGTGCTGCCGAGTATCTCTTAGCTGATTAAACTAAAACAGTATTAGAATACTGCTAAATGAAAACAGAAGATTAACTGTACGAGTGGAATTTACATGACACACAGAAGTTTCACAGAAAACTTCCTTCTGATTTTTATCGGAGGGTATTTCTTTTTCATCATATTCTTAAGAGCGCTCCCAAATGTCCTTTCTGAGGTTCCACAGAAAGAGTGATTTCAAACTGCTCAATCCAAAGAATGATTTAACACTATGAGATAAATGCACACATCACAAAGCAGTTGATCAGAAAGCTTCTCTCCAGTTTTCAATGGAAGATATTTCCTTGCTCACCAGAGTCCTCGTGCCGCCACTTAATATCCCTTTGCAGAATCCTCAAAGACAGAGTTTCTAAGCTGGGAAATGTAGAGTAAGGTTTAACTCACTGAAATGAATGGACATGTCACAGCAGTTTCTTGGAATGCTTCTTTCTGGGTTTTATTTCAGGATATTTCACTTTTCAAGATTGTCTTCCATGTGCTCTGAAACATAAATTTTTCAGTTTAACAGGAACAGTTTTCAAAGACTACCTTATAAGAAAATAGGTATAATTCCCTGAGTGGAATGCACATATCACAAAGCAGTTTCTCAGATTCTCTCCAGTTTTTATCTGATGATCTCTCCTATTTCACCATAGGCCTGAATGTGCTCCCAAATAACCTTTGACAGATCCGTCCATGATGGCATTTCAAAACTGCATAATAGAAAGAAAATTTTATCTATGTGGGATGAATAAACATATCTGTCACAAAGGAGTTTCACAGAAAGCTTCTTTCCAGTTTCTGTCCGAGGATATTTCCTTTTTCACCATAGCCATCCCTATACTCCCAAATGTCCCCTGGTAGCATTTTCTGAAAAAGGAATTCTCCAATCCTCTATGAGAAAAAAGGTATGACACTGTGAGTGGAATGCACACTTCACAAAGCAGCTCCTCAGAAGGCGTCTCTCCAGTTTCTATCTGAAGATATTTCCTTTTTCACCATAAGCCTCAAAGTGCTCCCGAATATCCCTTCGCAGACTAAACAAAAACAGTGTTAGAATACTGCTCAATGAAAAGACAAGCTTAACTGTGCGATTGGAATACACTCGACACAGAGTAGTTTCACAGAGAGGTTTTTTCTGGTTTCTATCTGAGGTTATTTCTTTTTCAGGATATTCTAAAGAGCGTTCCCAAATGTCCTTTCTCAGACTCCAAAGAAACAGTGATTTCAAACTGCTCAATCCAAAGAATGATATTACTCTATGAGATGAATACAAACATCACAAAAGAGTTACTCAGAATGCTTCTCTCCAATTTTCAACGGAAGACATTTCCTGGCTCACCACAGGCCTCCGGTCCCCACTTAATATCCCTTCGCAGAATCCTCAAAGACAGACTTTCCAAGCTGGGAAATGTAGATTAAGCTTTAACTCTTTGAAATGAATGGATATGTCAGAGAGCAGTTTCTTGGAATGCTTCTTTCCGGGTTTTATTGGACGATATTTCACTTTTCGCCATAGTCTTCAATGTGCTCCAAATATCACTTTTTTAGTTGTACACGAACAGTGCTGAAACAGTGCCTTATGAGAAAATAGGTATAACACCCTGAGTGGAATGCACACATCACCAAGCAGTTTCTCATAAAGCTTCTCTCCACTTTTATCTGACAATATTTCCTTTATCACCATAAGCCCAAATGTGGTCACGAATATACCTTCACAGATCCATCCATGATGGAGTTTCAAAGCTGCATAATGTAAAGAAAGTTTTATCTATGTGAGATGCATAAACATATCTATCACAAAGCATTTACACAGAAAGTTTCCTTTCAGTTTTTGCCTGAGAATACTTCCTTTTTCACCGTAGCCCTCCATATGTTGAATGTTCCCTGGTAAGTTTCTCTCCAAAAGTGATTTCATAACCCTATATGAGAAAAAAGATATAACTCTATGAGTGGAATGCACACGTCACAAAGCAGCTCTTTGGAAAGCTTCTCTCCAGTTTCTATCGAGATATTTCTTGTTTCACCATAAGTCTCAAAGCGCTCCCGAATATCCTTTCACATGCTAAACATAATCACGGATAGAAAACTGCTCAGTGTAAAGAGAGGCTTAACTGAGTGAGGGGAATTAAAATGACACAGAGCAGTTTCACAGAATGCTTCCTTACGGATTTTACCTGAGGATATTTCTTTCTCCATATTTTAAGGAGCATTCCCAAATGTCCTTACTCAGATTCCACAAAAACAGTGATTTCAAACTGCTCAATCCAAAGAATGGTTTATTTCTATGAGATGAATACACAGATGACACAGCAGTTGCTCAGAAAGCTTTTCTCTAGTGTTGAATGAAAGACATTTCCTTTCTCACCACAGGCCTCTGGTTGCCACTTAATATTCCTTGGCACAATCCTGAAAGACAGACTTAAAAAACTGGGAGTTGTAGAGTTAGCTTTAACTCTATGAAATGAATGCACACATCAGAAAGCAGTTTCTTGGAACTCTCCTTTCTGGGTTTTATATCAGGATTTTTCAGTTTTTGCCATAGTCTTCCATGTGCTCTGAAACATTACTTTTTCAGTTTTACTGGAACAGTGTTCAAACACTTCCTTATGTGAAAAGAGTTATAACTCCCTGAGTGGAATGCACACATCACAAAGCACTTCCTCAGAAAGCTTCTATCCAGTTTTTATCTGAAGATATCTTCTTTTTCACTGTAGGCCTGAGTGTGCCCCCAAATGTCCCTTCGTGAATCCATTTTCAATTTGCTTACTGTAAAGGAAGCGTTATCTATGTGAGGTGAATACATATATCACAGAGCAGTTTGAAAGAATGCTTCCTTTCTGTTTTTGTCTGAGGCTATTTCCCTTTTCACAATAGGCATCAATATGCTCTCGGATATCCCTAGATAAATTTTTCCCCAAAGGGATTTCCCTGATGCTGTATGAGAAGAGAGGTATAACACTGTAAGTGGAATGCACACATCACAAAGCAGTTCTTCGGAATGCTTCTCTCCAGTTTCTATCTGAACATATTTCCTTTTTCACCGTAAACCTCAAAGAGCTCCTGAAAAACTCATCAGACACTAAACATAAGCAGTGTTAGAATACTACTCAATGAAAATAGAAGCTTAACTGTGCGAGTGGAATTCACACAACACAGAGCAGTTTCACAGAAAGCTTCCTTCTGTTTTTTTTCTGAAGATATTTCCCATTTCATCATAGTCCTGAATGTGCTCCCAAATGCCCTTCACGGATCCGTCCATCACAGAGTTTCCAAGCTGCATAACGTAAATAAAGCTTTCTCTACATGAGATGAATAAACGTAGCAAAAAGCAGATTCACAGAAAGCTTCTTTCTAGTTTTTATCTGGAGATATTTCCTTTTTCACCATAGTCCTGAATGTGCTCCCAAATGTCCCTTCGTGGATCCGTCCATGACAGAGTTTCCAAGCTTCATAATGTAAAGAAACCTTTAACTATGTGACATGAATACACATTTCATCAAGCAGTTTCACAGAAAACTTCTTTCCAGTTTTTCCTGAGGCTATTTCCCTTTTCACAATAGGCATCAATATGCTCCCCAATATCCCTTCGTATCTATTTCTCCAAAAGGGTTTCCCTGATGCTGTATGAGATGAGAGGTGTAACACTGTGAGTGGAATGCACACGTCACAAAGCAGTTCCTCGGAAAGCTTCTCTCTAGTTTCGGTCTGAACATATTGCGTTTTTCACTGTAAGTCTCAAAGAGGTCTCAAATATCCCTTCACACGCTAAACATAAACAGGGTTAGAAAACTGCTCAGTGAAAAGAGAGGCTTAACTGAGCGAGGGGAATTAAGATGACACACAGCAGTTTCACAGAAAGCTTCCCTCTGGATTTTACCTAAGGATATTTCCTTCTCCATATTCTAAGGAGCGTTCCCAAATGTCCATCCTCAGATTCTACAGAAACAGTGATTTCAAAGTGCTCAATCCAAAGAATGGTTTAACTCTATGAAATGAATACACACATCACAAAGCAGTTGCTCAGAAACTTCTCTCCAGTTTTCATTGGTAGTCGTTTCGTTGCTTACCACAATCCTGCGGGTGCCACCTACTATCCCTTCACAGATTCCTCAAAGAGAGAGTTTCCAAACTAGGCAACATAGAGTAAGCTTTACTCTGTGAAGTAAATGCACATATCAGAGAGAGTTTCTTGGAATGTGTCTTTCTGGGTTTTATTTGAGGATAGTTCACTTTTCACCATAGTGTTTAATGTGCTCTGAATTATTACTTTCTCGGTTTTACTGGAACAGTGTACAAACCCTGCCTTATGATATAACATGTATAACCCCCTGAGTGGAATGCACACATCAGAAAGAAGTTTCTCAGAAAGCTTTTCTCCAGATTTTGTCAGAAGATATTTCCTGTTTCACCATAGGCCTGAGTGTGCTCCCGAATGTCCCTTTGCGAATCTGTCTATGATGTCATTTCAAAACTGCGTATTAGAAAGAAAGTTTTATCTATGTGAGGTTAATAAACATATCTATCACAGAGCAGTTTCACAGAAATCTTCTTTCCAGTTTTTGTCTGACGATATTTCCTTTTTCTCCAGAGACAGCCACGTATTCGTGAAAGTCACCTGGTACAATTTTCTCCAAAAGAGATTCCCCAATCCTCTATGAGAAGTAAAGTATAACTCTGTGAGTGGAATGCACATGTCACAAAACAGCTCCTTGGAAAGCTTCTCTCCAGTTTCTAGCTGAACATATTTCCGTTTTCACTATATGCGCTAAAGCACTCCTGAGTATCCCTTAGCTGACTAAACTAAAACAGTGGTAGAATACTGCTGAAGGAAAACAGAAGCTTAACTCTGCTGGTGGAATTCATATGACACAGAGCAGTTTCACAGAAAGCTTTCTTCTGGTTTTTATCAGTGGATATTTCTTTTTCAGCATGTTCTTAAGAGCGTTCCCAAATGTCCTATCTCAGGTTCCACAGAAAGAGTGATTTCAAACTGCTCAATCCAAAGAAGGATTTAACTCTATGATATGAATACACACGTGACAAAGCAGTTGCTCAGAAAGCTTTTCTCCAGTGTTCAATGAAAGACATTTCCTTTCTCGCTACAGGCCTCCGATCGCCACTTAATATCCCTTTACAGATTCCTCAAGGTCAGACTTTAAAAACTGGGAAATGTAGAGTAAGCTTTCACTCTCTGAAATGAATGCACATGTCAAAGAGCAGTTTCTTGGAATACTTCTTTCCCGGTTTTATTTCAGTATATTTCACTTTTCACCATAGTCTTACATGCACTCCGAAATATTACGTTTTCCGTTTTATAGGAATAGTGCTCAAACACTGCCTTATGAGAAAAGAGGTATAACTCCCTGAGTGGAATGTGCACATCACAAAGCAGTTTCTCAGAAACCTTCTATCGACTTTTTGTCTGAAGATATTTTCCTTTTTCATCGTAAGCCTCAAAGTGCTTCCGAATATCCCTTTGCAGGCTAAACAAAAACAGTGTTAGAATACTGCTCAATGAAAAGAGAAGCTTAACTGTGAGAGTGGAATTCCCGTGACACAGAGCGGTTTCACAGAAAGCTTCCTTCTGGGTTCTATCTGAGGTTATTTCTTTTTCAGGATATTCTATCAAGCATTCCCAAATGTCCTTTCTCAGGTTCCACAGAAAGAGGGATTTCAAACTGCTCAATCCAAAGAATGATTTAACTCTATGAGATAAATACACAGATCATAAAGCAGTTGCACAGAAAGCTTCTCTCCAGTTTTCAACGAAAGACATTTCCTTGTCACCACAGGACTCTGGTTGCCACTTAATATCCCTTTACAGATTCCTCAAGGTCAGACTTTAAAAACTGGGAAATGTAGAGTAAGCTTTCACTCTCTGAAATGAATGCACATGTCAAAGAGCAGTTTCTTGGAATACTTCTTTCCCGGTTTTATTTCAGTATATTTCACTTTTCACCATAGTCTTACATGCACTCCGAAATATTACGTTTTCCGTTTTATAGGAATAGTGCTCAAACACTGCCTTATGAGAAAAGAGGTATAACTCCCTGAGTGGAATGTGCACATCACAAAGCAGTTTCTCAGAAACCTTCTATCGACTTTTTGTCTGAAGATATTTTCCTTTTTCATCGTAAGCCTCAAAGTGCTTCCGAATATCCCTTTGCAGGCTAAACAAAAACAGTGTTAGAATACTGCTCAATGAAAAGAGAAGCTTAACTGTGAGAGTGGAATTCCCGTGACACAGAGCGGTTTCACAGAAAGCTTCCTTCTGGGTTCTATCTGAGGTTATTTCTTTTTCAGGATATTCTATCAAGCATTCCCAAATGTCCTTTCTCAGGTTCCACAGAAAGAGGGATTTCAAACTGCTCAATCCAAAGAATGATTTAACTCTATGAGATAAATACACAGATCATAAAGCAGTTGCACAGAAAGCTTCTCTCCAGTTTTCAACGAAAGACATTTCCTTGCTCACCACAGGACTCTGGTTGCCACTTAATATCCCTTTCCAGAATCCTCAAAGACAGACTTTCCAAACTGGGGAATGTAGAGTGAGCTTTAACTCTCTGAAATGAATGCACATGTCAGAGAGCTGTTTCTTTTAACGCTTCTTTCTGGGTTTTATATTAGGATGTTTCACTTTTTGCTATAGTCTACCATGCGCTCTGAAATATTACTTTTTCAGTTTTTCAGCATAAATTATCAAACACTGCCTTATGAGAAAAGAGGTACAACTCCCTGAGTGCAATACACACATCACAAAGCAGTTTCTCAGAAAGCTTCTCTCCAGTTTTTATCTTAATATATTTTCTTTTTCACCATAGGTCTGAACGTGCTCCCAATGTCGCTTCACGAATACTATGTCTATGTGTATGTCTATGATGGAGTTTCAAAACTGCGTAATAGAAAGAAAGCTTTATCTATGTGAGATGAATAAACATATCTATCACAAAGCAGTTACAGAGAAAGCTTCTTTCCTGTTTTTGTCTGATGATATTTCCTTTTTCACCATAGCCGTCCCTATTCTCTCGAATATCCCTTGGTAGCTGTTTCTCCAAAAGGGATTCCCCAATCCTCTATGAGAAGAAAGATATAATTTGGTGAGTGGAATACACATGTCACAAAGCAGCTCCTCAGAAAGCTTCTCTCCAGTTTCTATCTGAAGATATTTCCTTTTTCACCATAAGTCTCAAAGCGTTCCTGAATATCCCTTCACAGACTAAACAAAAACAGTGTGAGAATACTGCTCAATGAAAAAGAAGCTTAATTGTACAAGTGGAATTCATGCGATACAGAGCAGCTTCACAGAAAGCTTCCTTTTGGTTTCCATCGAAGGTTACTTCTTTTTCAGGATATTTTAAAGACCGTTCTCAAATGTCGTTTCTCAGATTCCACAGAAACAGTGATTTCAAACTACTCAATCCAAAGAATGATTTAACTCTATGAATGAATACAAACATCATGAAAGAGTTGCTCAGAAATCTTCTCTCCAGTTTTCAACGGAAGACATTTCCTTGCTCGCCACTGGCCTCTGGTCACCACTTAATATCCTTTTGCAGAATCCTCAAAGACAGACTTTCCAAACTGGGAAATGTAGTGTAAGATTTAACTGTCTGAAATGAATGCACACGTCAGATAGCAGTTTCTTGGAACTCTTCTTTCTTGGTTTTATTTCAGGATATTTCACTTTTCACCATAGTCTTCCATGCATTTCGAAATATTACTTTTTCAGTTTTAGAGGAACAGTGTCCAAACACTGCCGTATGAGGAAAGACATATAAATCCCTGAGTGGAATGCACACATCCAAAGCAGTTTCTCAGAAAGCTTCTATCCAGTTTTTATCTGAAGATATCTCCTTTTCCACCATAGGCCCGAATGTGTTCCCGAATATCCCTTTGTGGATCCATCCATTACGTAGTTTCGAAGTTGTGTAACATAAAGAAAGCTTTATCTATGTGAGATGAATCAGCATAGCAAAAAGCAGAATCACAGAAAGCTACTTTCCAGTTTTTATCTGAAGATATTTCCTTTTTCACCATCCTGAATGTGTTCCCGAATGTCCCTTTGTGGATCCATCCAAGACAGAGCTTCCAAGTTGTGTAATATAAACAAAGCTTTATCTATGTGAGATGAATACACATATTGCAGAGAAATTTAATAGAAAGCTTCTTTCCAGTTTTTATCTGAGACTATTTCCCTTTTCACCATAGGCATCAACATGCTCCCGAATATCACTTGGTACCTTTTTTCCAAAAGGGTTTCCCCAATGATGTATGAGAAGAGAGGTTTAACACTGTGAGTGGAATGCACACGTCACAAAGCAATTCGTTGGAAAGCTTCTCTCTAGTTTCGGTCTGAACATATTTCCCTTTTCACTGTAAGCCTCAAAGAGCTCCCGAATATCCCTTCACACACTAAACATAAACAGGGTTACAAAACTGCTCAATAAAGAGAGAGGCTTAACTGAGCAAGAGGAAATAAGAACACACAGAGCAGTTTCACAGTAAGCTGTCTTCTGGATTTTATCTTTGGATATTTCTTTCTCCATATTCTAACGAGCTTTCTGAAATGTTCTTCCTCAGATTCCACAGAAACAGTGATTTCAAAGTGCTCAATCCAAAGAATGGTTTAACTCTATGACATGAATACACACATCACAAAGCAGTTGCTCAGAAAGATTCTCTCCAGTTTTCATTGCATGACGTTTTCTTGCTCACCCCAAGCCTCCAGGTGCCATTAAATATCCCTTCACAGATTTCTCAAAGACAGAGTTTCCAAACTGGGCAACATAGAGTAAGCTTTAACTCTGTGAAATGAATTCATGCATCAGATAGCAGTTTTTTGAAATGCTTCTTTCTGTGTTTTATTTGAGGATATTTCACTTTTCACCATAGTCTTCAATGTGCCCCAAAATATCACTTTTTCGGTTTTACAAGAACAGTGTTCAAACAATGCCTTATGAGAAAAGATATATAACTCCCTGAGTGGAATGCACACATTACAAAGCAGTTTCTCAGAAAGCTTCTCTCCAGTTTTTATCTGAAGATATTTCCTATTTCAACATAGGCCTGAATGTGCTCCCAAATGTCCCTTCACAAATCTGTCCATGATGGCGTTTCAAAACTGGGTAAGAGGAAGAAAGTTTAATCTATGTGAGATCAGAAAACGTATATATCACAAAGCAGTTTCACAGAAATCCTCTTTCCAGTTTTTGTTTGAGGATATTTCCTTTTTCACCATAGCTGTCCATATACTTCCAAATGTCCCCAGGTAGCTTTTTCTCCAAAAGTGATTCCCCAATCCTCTATGAGAAGAAAGGTATAACTGTGAGTGCAAGGCACACGTCACAAAGCAGCTCCTCGGAAACTTCTCTCCAGTTTCTATCTGAAGATATTTCAGTTTCCACCATAAGTCTCAGAGCCCTCCCAAATATCCCTTCTCAGAGTCAACAAAAAAAGTGTTAGACTACTGCTTAATGAAAAGAGAAGCTTAATGGTGCAAGTGGAATTCACATAACACAGAGCACTTTCACAGAAAGCTTCCTTCTGGTTTTTATCTGAGGGTATTTCATTTTCAGCATATTCTGAAGAGCATTCCCAAATGTACTTTCTCAAGTTCCATAGAAAGAGTGATTTCAAACTGCTCAATCCAAAGAATGATGTAACTCTATGAGATGAAAACACACATCACAGGTAGTTGCTCAGAAGCCTTCTATCTGAACATATGCTTCTATGTGAACGTATTTTCTTTTTCACCATAAGCCTCAAAGTGCTTCCAAATATCCCTTTGTATGCTAAACATAAACAGTGTTAGAAAACTGCTCAATGGAAAGAGAAGCTTAACTGAGCAAGAGGAATTCACACAATGCATAGAACTTTCTCAGAAATCTTCCTTCAGGTTTTTATGTGAGCATATTTCTTTCTCCATATTTTAAACAGCATTTCAGGATATTCTAAAGAGCGTTCCCAATTATTCTTCCTGAGATTCCACAGAAACAGTATTTTTAATCTGCTCAATCCAAAGAATGATTTAACTCTATGAGATGAATACACACTTCACAAAGCAGTTGTTCAGAAAGCTTCTCTCCAGTTTTCAACGGAAGACATTTCCTTGCTCACCACAGGCCTCCGGGCGCCATTAATAACCCTTCGCAGATTCCTCAACGACAGAGTTTCCAAACTGGGCAATGTAGAGTAAGCTTTAATTCTGTCAAGTGAATGCACATATAAGAGAGCAGTTTCTTGGAATGGTTCTTTCTGGGTTTTATTTGAGGATAGTTCACTTTTCACCATAGTCTTCAATGTGTTCTGAAATAACCCTTTTTCAGTTTTACAGGAACAGTGTTCAAACACTGCCTCATGAGAAATGAGATATAACTCCATGAGTGGAATCCACGTGTCACAAAGCAGTTTCTCAGAAAGCTTCTCTCCAGTTTTTATCTGAAGATATTTCCATTTTCACCACAGGTCTGAATGTCATCTCGAATATCCCTTTGCGGATCCGTCCATGTTGGATTTTTCAGGCTGTGTAATGTCAAGAAAGCTTTATCTATGTGAGATAAATAAACATAGCAATAGCAGATTTAAGAAAGCTCCTTTCCATTTTTTATCTGAAGATATTATCATTTTTACCATAGTCCTGTATGTGCTCCCGAATGTCCCTTCATGGATCCATCCATGACAGAGATTCCAAGCTGCATAATGTAAAGAATGCTTTACCTATATCAGATGAATAGACATATCACAGAGCAGTTTCACAGAAAGCTTCTTTTCTGTTTTTGTCTGAGGCTACTTCCCTTTTCACCATAGGTGTCAATATGCTCCCGAGTATCCCCTTGTACCTTTTACTCCAAAAGGGTTTATGTGATGCTGTATGAGAAGAGAGGTATATCACTGTGAGTGGAATGCACACGTCACAAAGCAGTTCCACGGAAAGCTTCTCTCAAGTTTATATCTGAGCATATATTCTTTTTCCCCCTAAGCCTCAAGCACTCCCAAATATCTATTTGCACACTAAACATAAACAGCATTAGAAAATTGCTCAGTGAACAGAGAATCTTAACTGAGTGAGAGGAATTCACACAACACATGGCAGTTTTACAGAAAGCTTGCTTCTGGCTTTTATCAGATTATTTCTCCATATTCTAAAGACTGTTCTCAAATGTACTTCCTCAGATTCCACAGAAAGAGTGATTTGAAACTGCTCAATCCAAAGAATGATTTAACTCTATGAGATGAATACACACATCACAAAGAAATTGTTCAGATAGCTTCTCTCCAGTTTTCATCGGATGATATTTCCTTGTTTATCACAGGCCTCTGGGCGCCACTTAATATCCCTTCAGAGATTCCTCAAAGACAGAATTTCCAAACTGTGAAATGTAGAATAAGCTTTAACTCTGTGAGATGAATACACATATCAGAGAGCAGTTTCTTGGAATGCTTCGTTCTGGGTTTTATTTGAGGATAGTTGATTTTTCACCATACTGTTCAATGCACTCCGAAATACCACTGTTTTGGTTTTACAGGAACAGTGTTGAAACATTGCCTTATGAGAGAAGAGGCATAACTCCCTGAATGGAATGCACACATCACAAAGCAGTTTCTCAGAAAGCTTCTATCCAATATTTATCTGAAGATAGCTCCATTTTCACCATAGGCCTGAATGTGCTCCTGAATGTCCCTTCGTGGATCCATCCATGACGGAGTTTCCAAGCTGTGTAATGCAAAGAAAGCTTTATCTATCTGAGATGAATAAACATATCTAAAAACAGATTCACAGAAAGAATCTTTCCAGTTATTATCTGAAGATATTTCCTTTTTCACCATAGTCCTGAATGTGCTCCCGAATCTCCCTTCACGGATCCGTCCATGACAAAGATTCCAAGCTGTGTAATGTAAAGAGAGCTTTATCTATGTGAGATGAATACACATATAACAGAGTAGTTTCACAGAGAGCTTCTTTCCAGTTTTTGTCTGAGGCTATTTCCCTTTTCATTATGGGCGTCAATATGCCCCAGAATATCACTTGGTGCCCTTTTCTCCAAAAACGTTTCCCCGATGCTGTATGAGAGGAGAGGTATAACAGTGGAATGTACACGTCACAAAGTAGATCCTCAGAAGGCTTCTCTCCAGTTTCCCTCTGAAAATATTTCCTTTTTCACTGTAAGCCTGAAAGTGCTCCCGAAAATCCCTTCCCACGCTAAACACCAACAATGTTAGAAAACTGCTCAATGAAATGAGAGGCTTAACTGAGTGAGAGCAATTAAGACGATACAGAGTAGTTTCACAGAAGGCTTCCTTCTGGTTTTTACTTAGGATATTTCTTTCTCCATATTCGAAAGAGCGTTCCCAAATGTGCTTCCTTAGATTCCACAGAAACAGTGATTTGAAACTGCTCAATCCGAAGAATGGTTTAACTCTATGAGATGAATACAGACATCACAAAGCAGTTTCTCAGAAAGCTTCTCTCCAGTTTTCATTGCAAGACATTTTCTAGCTCACCTCAGGCATCCAGGTGCCACTTAATATCCCTTTTCAGATTCCTCAAAGACAGAGTTTCCAAACGGGGCAATGTGGAGTCAGCTTTAACTCTGTAAAATGAATACATGTATCTGAGAGCAGTTTCTTGAAATGCTTCTTTCTGGGTTTTATTTGAGGATATTTCACTTTTCACCATAGTCTTGAATGAGCTCCGAAATATCACTTTTTGAGTTTTAGAGGATCAGTGTTCAAACAGTGCCTTATATGAAAAGAGGTATAAATCCCTGAGTGGAATGCACACATCACAAAGCAGTTTTTCAGAAAGCTTCTCTCCAGTTTTTATCTGAAGATATTTTCTTTTTCACCACAAGCCTGAATGTGATCCTGAATATCTCTTGACGGATCCATCCATTAGGAAGTTTCCAAGCTACATAAGGTAAAGAAACTTTTATCTTCATGAAATAAATAAACATAGCAAAAATCAGATTCCCAGAAACTTCTTTAAAGATTTATCTGAAGATATTTTCTTTTTCTCCACAGTCCTGAGTATGCTCCCGAATGTCCCTTCGGGATCCATCCATGACAGAGTTTCCGAGCTGCATAATGTAAAGAAAGGTTTAAAATGATGAATTGATGGGTGCTGACCAGTTGATGGGTGCAGCACACCAACATGGCACAAGTATACATATGTAACAAACCTGCACGTTATGCACATGTACCCTAGAACTTAAAGTATAATAAAAAATAAATAAATAAATAAATAAATAAATAAATACAGAAAGGGTTATCTATGTGAGATGAGTACACATAGCACAGAGCAGTTTCACAGAAAGCTTCCTTCCAGTTTTTGTCTGAGGCTATTTCCATTTTCACCATCGGCATCAATATGCCCCTGAATATCCCTTGGTACTTTTTCTCCAAAAAGGTTTCCCTGATGCAGTATGTGAAGAGAGGTATAACACTTTGAGTGGAATGCACACGTCACAAAGCAGTTCCTGAGAAAGCTTCTGTCCAGTTTCTATCTGAACATATTTCCTTTCTCACCGTAACCCTCAAAACGCTCCCGAATATCCCTTCACATGCTAAAAATAAACAGTGTGGAAAATTGAACTGCGTGAAATGAATACACATATCAGAGAGCTGATTCTTGGAATGCTTCTTTCTG
The DNA here is from genome assembly GCF_009764315.1 of Trachypithecus francoisi. Taxonomy (NCBI): domain Eukaryota; kingdom Metazoa; phylum Chordata; class Mammalia; order Primates; family Cercopithecidae; genus Trachypithecus; species Trachypithecus francoisi. Next base: position 226,520 of record NW_022681449.1, on the reverse strand, counting down.
GGTTTTATCTGAGGATATTTCACTTTTTTCCATAGTGGTCAATGCGCTCAGAAATATGACTTTTTCAGTTTTACAGGAACAGTGTTCAAACACTTTCTTATGAGAAAAGAGGTAAAACTCCCTGAGTGGAATGCACACATCACAAAGCAGTTTCTCAGAAATCTTCTCTCTGGTTTTTATCTGAAGATATTTCCTTTTTCACCATAGGCCTGAATTTGTTCCCGAATGTCAATTCGCGAATCCATCCGTGATGGAGTTTGCAAATTTCATAATGTAAAGAAAATTTTATCTATGTGAGATGAATGCACCTAGCACCGAGCAGTTTCACAGAAAGATTCTGTGAAATGAATGCTCATATCAGAGAGCAGTTTCTTGGAACGCTTCTATCTGGGTTTTATTTGAGGACATTTCACTTTCTGCCATAGTCTTCAAGATGCTCCAAAATATGACTTTTTTGGTTTTACAGGAACAGTGTTCAAACACTGCCTTATGAGAAAATAGGTATAACTCCCTCAGTGGAATGCACAGATCACAAAGCAGTTTCTCAGAAAACTTCTCTTCAGTTTTTATCTACAGATATTTCCTTTTTCACCATAGGCCTGAATGTGCTCCCGAATGTCTCTTCGCAGATACGTCCATGATGGAGTTTACAAACTGCGTAATATAAAGAAATTTTTATCTATGTTATATGAATAAACATATCTATCACAAAGCAGTTTCACATAAATCTTCTTTCCAGTTTTGTCTGAGGACCTTTCTTTTTTCCCCATAATCCTGAATGTGCTCCCTCATGGATCCGTCCATGACAGAGTTTCCAAGCTGTGTAATGTAAAGAAAGCTTTATCTACGTGAGATGAGTACACATAGCACAGAGCAGTTTCACAAAAAGCTTCTTTTCAGTTTTTATCTGAGGCTATTTCCCTTTTCACCATAGGCCTCAATATGCTCCCGGTTATCCATTGGTACCTTTTTGTCCACAAGGGTTTCTCAAATGCTGTATGAGAAGAAAGGTATAATTCTGTCAGTGGAATGCAGATGTCACAGAGCAGTTCCTCAGAAAGCTTCTCTCTAGTTTCTATCTGAAGATATTTCCGTTTTCACCATAAGCCTCAAAGTGCTCCCGAATATCCCTTAGGAGAGTAATCTAAAACAATATTAGAATACTGCTCATTGAAAACAGAAGCTTAATTATACGAGTGGAATTTAAACAACACAGAGCAGTTTCACAGAATTGCTCCTTCTGGTTTTTCTCTGAGGGTCTTTCTTTTTCAGCATATTCTAAAGAGCGTTCCCAAATGTCCTTTCTCAGGTTTCACAGAAACAGTGATTTCAACCTGCTCAATCCAAAGAGTGATTTAACTCTATGAGATGAATGCAAACATCACAAAGCAGTTGCTCACAAAGCTTCTCTCTAGTTTTCAACAGAAGACATTTCCTTGCTCAACACAGGCCTCAGGGTGCCACTTACTACCCCTTTGCAGATTCCACAAAGACAGAATTTCCAAACTAGGCAATATAGAGTCAGCTTGAACTGTGTGAAATGAATGCACATATCAGAGAGCAGTTTCTTGGAATACTCTTTCTGGGTTTTATCTGAGGATATTTTACTTTTCTCCATAGTCCTCAAGGCATTCCGAAATATCACTTTTTCGGATTTACAGGAAGAGTGTTCAAACACTTCCTTATGAGTAAAGAGATATAACTCCCTGAGTGGAATGCAAACATCACAAAGCAGTTTCTCAGAAAGCTTCTCTCCAGTTTTTATCTGAAGATATTTCTTTTTTCACCTTAGGCCTGAATTTGCTCCCGAATGTCAATTCGTGGATCCATCCATGATGGAGTTTCCAAACTGCATAATGTAAGGAAGGTTTTATCTATGTGAGATGAGTAAACATACCTACCACAAAGCATATATAGAGAAACCTTTTTTCAGTTTTGCCTGAGGATATTTCCTTTTTCACTGTAACCCTACATAGGGTGAACGTCCCTTGGTAGCTTTTTCTCCAAAAGTGATTCCCCTATCCTCTATGAGAAAAAAAGTTATAACTCTGTGAGTGGAATGCACACATCACAAAGCAGCTCCTCGGAACGCTTCTCTCCTGTTTCTATCTCAAGATATTTCCGTTTGCATCATAAGCCTCAAAGTGCTCCAGAATGTCCTTTCGCACACTAAACATAAACAGTTTTAGAAAACTCCTCAAGGAAAAGAGAAGCTTAACGAGGGAGAGGAATTCTCTCGACACATAGCAGTTTCACCAAAAGCTTGCTTCTGGTTTTCATCTGAGGATATTTCTTTCTCCATATTCTAAAGAGCATTCCCAAATGTCCTTCCTCAGATTCCACAAAAGCAGTGACTTCAAACTGCTCAATCCAAAGAATGGTTTAACTCTATGAGATGAATACACACATCACAAAGCTGTTTCTCAGAAAGCTACTCTTCAGTTTTCATTGCAAGACATTTCCTTGCTCAGCACAGGCCTCTTGGCGTCACTTAATATCCCTTCCCAGATTCCTCAAAGACAGAATTACCAAACTGGGCAACATAGAGTAATCTTTTGTGAAATGAATGCACATATCAGAGAGCAGTTTCTCGGAACGCTTCTGTCTGGGTTTTACTTGAGGATATTTCACTTTCTGCCATAGTCTTCAAGGTGCTCCGAAATATCACTTTTTCGGTTTTACAGGAACAGTGTTCAAACACTGCCTTATGAGAAAATAGACATAACTCCCTGAATGGAATGCACAGATCACAAAGCAGTTTCTCAGAAAGCTTCTCTGCAGTTTTTATCTAAAGATATTTCCTTTTTCACCATAGGCCTGGATGTGCTCTCGAATGTCCCTTTGCAGATACGTCCATGATGGAGTTTACAAACTGCATAATAAAAAGAAAGTTTTATCTATGTTATATGAATAAACATATCTATCACAAAACAGTTTCACAGAAATCTCCTTTCCAGTTTTTGTCTGAGGACCTTTCCTTTTTCAGCATAGTCCTGAATGTGCTCCCAAATGTCTTTTCAGGGATCGGTCCATGACAGAGTGTCCAAGCTGTGTAATGTAAAGAAAGCTTTACCTATGTGAGAGGAGTACACATAGCACAGAGCAGTTTTACAGAATGCTTCTTTTCAGTTTTTGTCTGAGGCTATTTCCCTTTTCACCATAGGCCTTGATACACTCCTCGTTATCCCCTGGTACCTCTTTCTTCAAAAGGGTTTCTCCAATGCTATATGAGAAGACAGCTCTAATTCTGAGAGTGGAATGCACGTGTCACAAAGCAGCTCCTCAGAAAGCTTCTCTGCAGTTTCCATCTGAAGATATCCGTTTTCACCATAAGCTTCAAAGCACTCCCAAATATCACTTAGGAGACTAATCTAAAACAGTGTTATAATACTGCTCAATGAAAACAGAAGCTTAACTGTATGAGCAGAATTCACACGACACAGAGCAGTTTCACAGAATGCCTCCTTCTGGTTTTTATCTGAGGGTCTTTCTTTTTCAGCATATTCTTAAAAGCGTTCCCAAATGTCCTTTCTCAGGTTTCACAGAAACTGATTTTAACCTGCTCAATCCAAAGATGATTTAACTCTATGAGATGAATACAAACATCACAAAGCAGTTGCTCACAAAGCTTCTCTCCAGTTTTCAACAGAAGACATTTCCTTGCTCAACAGAGGCCTCCAGGTGCCACTTACTACCCCTTCGCAGATTCCTGAAAGACAGAGTTTCCAAACTGGGCAGTGTAGATTAAGCTTCAACCCTGTGAAATGAATGTACATATCACAGAGCAGATTCTTGGAACGCTTCTTTCTCAGTTTTATTTGATTATATTTCACTTTTCACCATAGTCTTCAAGGTGCTAAGAAATACCACCTTTTCAGTTTTACAGGAACAGTGTTCAAACACTGCCATGTAGGAAAAGAGGTATAACCCTCTGAGTGGAATACACACATCACAGAAGTTCACAGAAAGTTTCTTTCCAGTTTTCCTCTGAGGCTATTTACCTTTTCAACGTAGGTGTCAATATGCTCCCGAATAGCACTTGGTACGTTTTTCTCCAAAAGAGTTTTCCCCATGCTGTATGAGAAGAGAGGTATAACACTGTGAGTGGAATGCACACGTCACAAAGAGGTTCCTCGGAAAGCTTCGCTCCAGTTTCTATCTGAGCATATTTCCTTTTTCACCGTAAGCCTCCAAGTGCTCCTGAATATCCCTTCCCACGCTAAACATAAACAGGATTATAAAACTGATCAATGTAAAGAGAGGCTTAACTGAGAGAGAGGAATTAAGACGACACAGAGCAGCTTCACAGAAAGCTTCATTCCAGATTTTACCTGAGGATATTTCTTTCTCCATATTCTAGTGAGCGTTCCCAAATGTCCTTCCTCATATTTCACAGAAACAGGGATTTCAAACTGCTCAAACCAAAGAATGATTTAACTCTATGAGAGGAATACAAACATCACAAAGGAGTTGCTCAGAAATCGTCTCTCCAATTTTCAATGGAAGACATTTCCTTGCTCACCACAGGCCTCCAGTGCCACGTAATGTCCCTTCTCAGAATCCTCAATGTCAGGCTTTCCAAACTGGGAAATGTAGAGTAAACTTTAACACTGTGAAATGAATGGACATGTCACAGAGCAGTTTCTTGGGATGTTTCTTTCTGTGTTTTATTTGCTGACATTTCACTTTTTGCCATAACCTTCAATGTGCTACAAATATCACTTATTTAGTTTTACAGGAACAGTTTTCAAACTGTGCCTTATGAGAAAAAAGGTATAACTCCCTGAGTGGAATGCACACATCACCAAGCAGTTTCACAGAAAGCTTCTCTCCAGTTTTTATCTGACGATATTTTCTTTTTCACCACAGGCCCGAATGTGATCCCGAATAACCCTTCATGGATCCGTCCATGACAGAGTTTCCAAGCTGCGTAATTTAAAGAAAGTTTTATCTATGTGAGATGAATACACATATAACAGAGCAGTTTCATAGAAACCTTCTTTCCTATTTTTGTCTGAGGCTATTTCCCTTTTCACCATAGGTGTCAACATGTTCCCGAATATCATTTGGTACCTATTTCTACAAAAGGGTTTCCCCGACGCTGTGTGAGAAGAAAGGTATATCTCTGTGTGTGGAATGCGCACGTCACAAAGCAGCTCCTGTGAAATCTTCTTTCCAGTTTCTATCTGAAGATATTTCTGTTTTCACCATAAGCCTCAAAGCGCTCCTGAATATCGCTTTGCACACTAAACACAGTGTTAGAGTACTGCTCAATGAAAAGAGAAACTGAACTCTGTGATTAGAATACACATGACACAGAGCTGTTTCAGAGAAAACTTCCTTCCAGTTTTTATCTAAGGATTTTTTTTTTTTAGCTTATTCTAAAGAGCGTTCCCAAATATCCTTTTCAGGATCCACAGAAACAGTGTATTCAAACTGCTCAATACAAAGAACGATTTAACTCTATGAGATGAATACACACACCACAAAACAGTTGCTCAGAAAGCTTCTTTCCAGTTTTCATCAGAAGACATTTCCTTGCTCACCACAGGTCTCCAGGTGCCACTAAATATCCCTTTGTAGATTCCTCAAAGATAGTGTTTCCAAACTGAGCAACATAAAGTAAGTTTTAACACTGTGAAATGTATGCACATATCAGAGAGCAGCTTTTCAAACGCTTCTTTCTGGGTTTTATTTGAGGATAGTTCACTTTTTGCCATAGTCTTCAATGTGATCTGAAATATCACGTTTTTGGTTTTACAGGAACAGTGTCCCAACACTGCCTCATGAGAAAAGAGGTATAACTCCCTGAGTGGAATGCACATATCACAAAACAGTTTCTCAGAAAGCTTCTCCCCGATTTTTATCTGAAGATATTTTCTATTTCTCCATAGGCCTGAATGTGCTCCCGAATGTCCCTTTGGGGATCCGTCCATGACAGAGTTACCAAGCTGCATTGTGTAAAGAAAGTTTCGTCTATGTGAGATGACTAAACATAGCAAAAAACAGATTCACAGAAAGCTTCTTTCCAGTTTTCATCTGAAAATATTTCCTTTTTCACCATAGTCCTGAATGTGCTCCCGAATGTCCCTTCACGGATCCTTCCATGACAGAGTTTCCAAGGTGCGTACTGTAAAGGAAGCTTTATCTATGTGAGATGAATACATATATCACAGAGCAGTTTCACAGAAGGCTTCTTTCCAGTTTTTGTCTGAGGCTATTCCCCTTTACACAATAAGCATCAAATGTGCTCCCAGACATCCCTTGGTCAAATTTTCCCCAGAAGTTTTCCCCAATGCTGTATGAGAAGAGAGGTATCACACTGTGAGTGGAATGAACACGTCACAAAGCAGTTCCTCAGAAAACTTCTCTTCAGTTTCTATCTGAACTTATTTTCTTTTTCACTGTAAGCTTCAAAGTGCTCCCGTGTATCCCTTCGCATGTTAAACATAAACACTGTTAGAAAACTGCTCAATGAAAAGAGAAGCTTAATTGAGCAAATGGAATTCACACAACACATAGCAGTTTCACAGAAAGCTTCCTTCTGGTTTTTATCTGAGGATCTTTCTTTCTCCATATTCTAAAGAGAGTTCCCAAATGTCCTTTCTATGATTGAACAGAAATAGTGATTTCATACTGCTCAATACAAAGAATGGTTTAACTCTATGAGATGAACACACCCATCACAAAGCAGTTTCTCAGAAAGCTTCCCTCCAGTTTTCATCGGAAGATATATCCTTGTGCACCACAGGCCTCCGGGCGCCACTTAATATCCCTTCACAGAATCCTCAAAGACAAACTTTCCAAACTGGGAAATGTAGAGTAAGCTTTAACTCTCTGAAATGAATGCACACGTCAGAGAGCAGTTTCTTGGAACGCTTCTCTCTGGATTTTATTTCAAGATATTTCACTGTTCGACATAGTCTTCCATGCATTTCGAAATATTACTTTTTCGGTTTTACAGAAACAGTGTTCAAACACTACCTTATAGGAAAGAAGTATAACTCCCTGAGTGGAATGCACACATCCAAAGCAGTTTCTCAGAAAGCTTCTATCCAGTTTTTATCTGAAGATATCTCCTTTTCCACCGTAGGCCTGAATGTGCTCCCGAATATCCCTTTGCGGATCCGTCCATAATGGAGTTTTCAAACGGTGTAAAATAAGGAAAGTTTTATCTTTGTGAGATGAATAATAATATCTCTCACAAAGCAGTTTCACAAAAATCTTTCCAGTTTTTGTCTGCAGATATTTCCTTTTTCACCATAGCTGTCCCTATACTCTTGAATGTCCCTTGGTAGCTTTTTCTCCAGAAGGGATTCCTCACTCCTTTCTGAGAAGAAAGGTATAATTCTGTGAGTGCAATGCACACGTCACAAAGCAGCTCCTCGGTAAGCTTCTCCCAGTTTCTAGCTGAAGATATTTCCATTTTCACCATAAGCCTCAAAGGGCTCCCCAATATCCCTTCACAGACTAAACAAAAAAGGTGTTCAAATACTGCTCAATGAAAAGAGAAGCTTAACTGTGTGAGCGGAATTCACATGACAGAGAGCAGTTTCACAGAAAGCTTCCTTCTGGTTTCTATCTGAGGTTATTTTTTTTTCAGGATATTCTAAAGAGCGTTCCAAAATGTCCTTTCTCAGATTCCACAGAAACAGTGATTTCCAACTGCTCAATCCAAAGAATGATTTAATGGGATGAATACAAACATCACAAAAGAGTTGCTCAGAAAGCTTCTCTCCAATTTTCAATGGAAGACATTTCCTTGCTCGCTACATGAATCCGGTTGCCACTTAATATCCATTCATGGAATCCTCAAAGATAGACTTTCCAAACAGGGAAATGTAGAGTAAGCTTTAACTCAGTGTAATGAATGGACATGTCAGACAGCAGTTTCTTGGTATGCTTCTTTCTGTGTTTTATTTGATGGCATTTCACTTTTAGCCATACTCTTCAACATGTTCCAAATATCACTTTTTTAGTTTAACAGGAACAGTGCTCAAACAGTGCCTTATGAGAAAAAAGGTATAACTCCCTGAGTGGAATGCACGTATCACCAATCAGTTTCTCAGAAACTTCTCTCCAGTTTTTATCTGATGATATTTCCTTTTTCACCATAGGCCCAAATGTGTTCCTGAATAGCCGTTTGTGGATCCATCCATGACAGAGTTTCCAAGCTGCGTAATGTAAACAAAGCTTGATCTATGTGAGATGAATAAACATAGTAAAAAGCAGATTCACAGAAAGCTTCTTTCCAGTTTTTATCTGAAGATATTTCCTTTTTCACTGTAAGCCTCAAAGTGCTCCCTAATATCAGTTCACGTGCTAAACATAAACAGGGTTACAAAACTGCTCAATGAAAAGAGAGGCTTAACTGGGCAAGAGGAAATAAGAAGATACAGAGCAGTTTCACAGTAAGCTGTCTTCTGGATTTTACCTGAGGATATTTCTTTCTCTATATTCTAAGGAGCGTTCCCAAATGTTCTTCCTCAGATTCCACGGAAACAGTGATTTCAAAGTGCTCAATCCAAAGAATGGTTTAACTCTATGACATGAATACACACATCACAAAGCTGTTGCTCAGAAAGCTTCTCTCCAGTTTTCTTGGGAAGACATTTCCCGGCTCACCCCAAGCCTCCAGGAGCCACTAATTATACCTTCACAGATTCCTCAAAGACAGAGTTTCCAAACTGGGCAACATAGAGTAAGCTTTAACTCTGTGAAATGAATGCACATATCAGAGAGCAGTTTTTTGAAACTCTTCTTTCTGGGTTATATTTGAGGAAATTTCACTTTTCACCATAGTCTTCTATGTGCTCCAAAATATCACTTTTTTGGTTTTACAGGAACAGTGTTCAAACAATGCCTTATGAGAAAAGAGATATACCTCCCTGAGTGGAATGCACACATCACAAAGTAGTTTCTCAGAAAGTTTCTTTTCAGTTTTTATGTGAAGATATTTCCTTTTTCAACATAGGCCTGAAAGTGCTCCCAAATGTCCCTTCGCGAATCTGTCCATGACGGCGTTTCAAAACTGGGTAAGAGAAAGAAAGCTTTATCTATGTGAGATGAATAAACATATCTATCACAAAGCAGTTTCACTCAAAGCTTCTTTCCAGTTTTTCTGTGAGGATATTTCCTCTTTCACCATAGCCATCCCTCTACTCCCGAATGTCCCCTGGTAGCTTTTTCTCCAAAAGGCTTCCCCAATCTTTTACAAGGAGAAAAGCATAACTCTGTGATTGGAATGCACACGTCACAAAGCTGCCCCTCGGAAATCTTCTCTCCAGTTTGTATCTGAAGATATTTCCATTTTCACTGTAATCCTCAAAGCGCTCCCGAGTATCACTTAGTTGACTAAACTAAAAATGTGTTAAAATAGTGCTCAGTGAAAACAGAAGCTTAACCATGCGAGTGGAATTCACATGACACAGAGTAGTTTCAGAAAAAGCTTCCTTCTGTTTTTTATCTAAAGGTGTCTCTTTTACAGCATATTCTAAAAACCGTTCCCAAATGTCCTTTCTCAGATTCCACAGAAGTAGTGATTTCAAACTGCTGAAATCAAGGAATGATTTAACTCTATAAGTTGAATACACACATCAGCTGCATAATGTAAATAAAGTTTTATTTATGTGACATGAATAAACACAGCAAAGAGCAGATTCTCAGAAACCTTCTTTCCAGTTTTTATCTGAAGATGTTTCCTTTTTCACCATATTCCTGAATTTCCTCCCGAATGTCCCTTCTTGAAACCATCCATGACGTAGATTCCAAGCTGTGTAATGTAAAGAAAGCTTTATCTATGTGAGATGAATACATATATCACAGAGCAGTTTCACAGAGAGCTTCCTTTCAGTTTTTGTTTGAGGCTATTTCCTTTTTCACCATTGGTGTCAATATGCAAACGAATAGAGCTTGATACCTTTTTCTCCAAAAGGGTTTCCCTGATGATATATGAGAAGAGAAGTATAGCAGTGTGTGTGGAATGTACACGTCACAAAGCAGTTTCTTTAAAACCTACCATCCTGCTCCTATCTAAACATATTTCTTTTTCACCATAAGTCTCAAAGGGCTTCCGAATATCCCTTCATATGCTAAACATAAACAGTGTTAGAAAACTGCTCAATGAAAAGGGAAGCTTAACTGAATGAGAGGAATTCACACGACACATAGCAATTTCTCAGAAAGCTTCCTTCTGGTTTTTATGTGAGGATATCTCTGTCTCCATATTTTAAACAGTGTTTCAGAGTATTCTAAAGAGCATTTCCAAATATTCTTCCTGATATTCCACAGAAACAGCATTTTCAAACTGCTCAATCCAAAGAATGACTTAAATCTGTGAGATGAATACACACTTCACAAAGCTGTTGTTTAGAAAGCTTCTCTCCAGTTTTCAACGGAAGACATTTCCTTGCTCACCACAGGCCTCTGGGCGCCATATATATCCCGTCGCAGATTTCTCAAAGACAGGGTTTCCAAACTGGGCAATGTAAAGTAAGCTTTAATTCGGTCAAGTGAATGCACATATCAGAGAGCAGTTTCTTGGAATGGTTCTTTCTGGGTTTTATTTGAGGATAGTTCCCTTTTCACCATAGTTTTAATGTGCTCCAAAATATCACTTTTTCAGTTTTGCAGGAACAGTGCTCAAACACTGCCTTATAAGAAAAGAGGAATAGCTCCCTGAGTGGAATGCACACATCACAAAGAAGTTTCTCAGAAAGCTTCTCCCCTGTTTTTATTGAAGATATTTCCTTTTTCACCACAGGCCTGATGTGCTCCCGAATGTCCCTTCGCGGTTCATCCATGACGGAGTTTTCAAGCGGAGTAATGTAAAGAAAGCTTCATCTATGTGAGATGAATATACATAGTAAAAAGCAATTCACAGAAAGCTTCTTTCCAGTTTTTATCTGAAGATAGTTCCTTTTTCACCATAGTCCTGTATGTGCTCCCGAATGTCCCTTCATGGATCCATCCATGACAGAGTTTTCCTGCTGCATAATGTAAGGAAAGCTTTATCTATGTGAGATGAATACACATATCACAGAGCAGTTTCACAGAAAGCTTCTTTCCAGTTTTTCTGTGAGGCTATTTCACTTTTCGCCATAGGCATCAATATGCTCCCGAATATCCCATAGTACCTTTTTCTCCAAAAGGATTTCCCCGATGTTGTATGAGAAGAGAGGTATAACATTGTGAGTGGAATGCACACATCAAAAGCTGTTCCTTGGAAAGATTCTCTTCAGATTGTACCTGAACATTTTCACCATAAGCTTCAAGGCACTTCTGAATATACCTTTGCATGGTAAACATAAACAGGGTTAGAAAACTGCTCAATGAAAAGAGATGCCTAAATGAGCGAGACGAATTCACATGGCACATAGCAGTTTCACAGAAAGCTTCCTTCTGGTTTTTATCTGAGGATATTTCTTTCTCCATATTCTATAAGGAAGTCCAAAATGCCCTTCATCAGATTCCACACAAATAGCGATTTCAAAGTGCTCAATCCAAAGAATGCTTTAACTCTGTGAGACGAATACACACATCACAAAGCAGTTGCTCAGAAAGCTTCTCTCCAGTTTTCACTGGAAGGCATTTCCTTGCTCACCACTGGCCTCCGGGCGCCTAATAATACCCCTTCACAGATTCCTCAAAGACAGAGTTTTCGAACTGGGCAATGTAGAGTAAGCTTGAACTCTGGGAAATGAATGCACATATCAGAGAGCAGTTTCTTGAAACGCTGCTTTCTGGATTTTACTTGAGGATATTTCACTTTTCTCCATAATCCTCAATGCGCTCTGAAATATTACTTTTTTGGGTTTACAGGAATAGTGTTCAAACACTGCCTTAAAGAAAAGAGGTATAACTCCCTGAGTGGAATGTGCACATCATAAAGCAGTTTCTCAGAAAACTTATCTCCAGTTTTTATCTGAAGAGATTTCCTTTTTCACCATAGACATGAATTTGATCCAGAATATCCCATCGTGCATCTGTCCATAAGGAAGTTTCCAAGCTGCATAATACAAAGAAAGCTTTATTGATGTGCGATGAATAAACATAGCAAAACCAGATTCACAGAACCCTTCTTTCCAGTTTTTATCTGAAGATATTTCCCTTTTCACCATATTCCTGTGTGCTCACGAATGTCCCATCACGCATCCATCCTTGACAGAGTTTCCAAACTGCGTACCATAAACAAAGTTTTATCTTTGTGAGATGAATATACATATCTATCACAAAGCAATTTCACAGAAAGCATCTTTTCAGTTTTTGTCTGAGGATATTTCCTTTCTCACCATAGCTGACCATATACTCCGAAATGTCCCTTGGTAGCTTTTTCTCCAAAAGGGATTCCCCAATCCTCTATTAGAAGAAAGGTATAACCCTGTGAGTGGAATGCAAACGTCACAAAGCAACTCCTCGGAAAGCTTCTCTCCAGTTTCTATCTGAGGTTATTTCAGTGTTAACCATAAGCCTCAAAGAGCTCCCAAATATTCCTTCGCAGACTAAACAAAAACAGTGTTAGAATACTGCTCAATGAAAAGAGAATCTTAACTGTGTAAGTGGAATTCGCACGACATAGAGCAGTTTCACAGAAAGCTTCCTTCTGGTTTTTGTCTGAGGGTATTTCTTTTTCAGCATATTCTAAAGAGCATTCCCAAGTGTCCTTTCTCAGTTTCCACAGAAATAGTGATTTAAAACTTCTCAATCCAAAGAATGACTTAAGTCTATGGGATGAAAACACACATCACAGGCAGTTGCTCAGAAACCTTCTCTACAGTTTTCAAAGGAAGACATTTCCTTGCTCACCACAGGCCTCCGGGTGCCACTTAATATCCCTTCGCAGATTCCTCAAAGACTGGTTTTCCAAACTTTGGAAATGTAGAGTAATGTAGAGTAAGCTTGAACTCTGTGAAATGAATCCACATATCAGAGAGCAGTTTCTTGGAACACTTCTTTCTGGATTTTATTTGAGGATATTTCACTTTTCACCATATTCTTCAGTGCACTCCAAAATATCACTTTTTTGGTTTTACAGGAACAGTGTTCAAACATTGCCTTATGAGAAAAGAGGTACAACTCCCTGAGTGGAATGCACACACCACAAAGCAGTTTCTCAGAAACATTCTCTCCAGTGTTTATCTGAAGATATTTCCTTTTTCACCATAGGCCTGAATGTGATTCCAAATATCCCTTCGCTGATCCCTCCATGATGGAATATGAAAGCTGGGTAATGTAAAGAAAGGTTTTTCTCTGTGAAATGAATAAACATAGCAAAAAGCAGATTCACAGAAAGCTTCTATCCAGTTTTTATCTGAATATATTTCCTTTTTCACCATCATCCTGAATGTGCTCCTGAACGTCCCTTTGCAGATCTGTCCATGAAAGAGTTTCCAAACTGTGTAATGTAAAGAAAGCTTTATCTACATGACATGAATAAACATAGCAAAAAGCAGATTCACATAAAGCTTCTTTCCAGTTTTTTTTTGAAGATATTTCCTTTTTCACCATAGTCCTGAATATGCTGCCAAATGTCCCTTTGCAGATCTGTCCATGACAGAGTTTCCAAGCTGTGTAATGTAATGAAAGTTTTACCTATGTGAGATGAATACACATATCACAAAGCAGTTTCACAGAAAGCTTCTTGCCAGTTTTTGCCTGAGGCTATTTCCCTTTTCAACTTAGGTGTCAATATGCTCCCCAATATCCCTTAGTACCTATTTCTCCAAAAGGGTTTCCCTGATGCTGTATGAGAAGACAGGTATAACACTTTGAGTAGAATGCACACGTCACAAAGCAGTGCCTCAGAAAGCTTCTCTACAGTTTCTATTTGAACATATTTCCTTTTTCACTGTAAGGCTCAAAGCCCTCCCAAATATCCCTTCGCACGTTAAACATAAACAGTTTTAGAAAACTGCTCAATGAAAAGAGAAGCCTAACTGAGTGAGAGGAATTCCCACGACACATAACAGTTTCACAGAAAGCTTCCTTATGGTTTTTATCTGAAGATATTTCCCTTTTCACCATAGTCCTGAATGTACTCCTGAGTGCCCTTCCCGTATCTGTCCATGACAGACTTTCCCAGCTGTGTAATGTAAAGAAAGCTTTATCTACATGACATGAATAAACATAGCAAAAAGCAGATTCACAGAAAGCTTCTTTCCGGTTTTGATCTGAAGATATTTCCTTTTTCACCATCGTCCTGAATGTGCTCCCAAATGTCCCTTTGCAAATCCGTCCAAGACAGAGTTTCGAAGCTCCGTAATGTAAAGAAAGCTTTACCTATGTGAGTTGAATACACATATCACCAAATAGTTTCACAGAAAGCTTCTTTCCATTTTTTGTCTGAGACTATTTCCATTTTCACCGTAGGCGTCAATATTCTCCCGAATATCCTTTGGTACCGTTTTCTCCAAAAGTGTTTCCCATGCCATCTGACAAGAAAGGTATAACACTGTGAGTGAAATGCACACATCACAACAGTTCCTCGGAAAGCTTCTCTTCAATTTCAATCTGATCATATTTCCTTTTTCACCATAAGCCTCACACCGCACCAAATATCCATTCGTACACAAAACAAAAACAGTGTTAGAAAAGTGCTCAATGAAAAGAGAAGCTTAACTGAGTGAGAAGAATTCACACGAAACATAGCAGTTTCACAGAAAGTTTACTTCTGATTTTTATCTGAGGGTGTTTCTTTTTCAGCATATTCTAAAGAGCATTCCCAAATGTCCCTTCTCAGGTTTCACAAAACAGTGATTTCAAACGGCTCAATCCAAAGAGTGATTTAATACCATGAGAGGAATACGCAGGTCACAAAGGAGTTGCTGAGAAAGCATCTCTCCAGTTTTCAACGGAAGACATTTCCTTGCTCAACACAGACCTCCGGGCGACACTTAATATCCCTTCGCAGATTCCTCAAAGACGGAGTTTCCATATGGGGCAACGTAGAGTATGCATTAACTCTGTGAAATGAATGCACATATCAGAGAGCAGTTTCTTGGAAGGATTCTTTCTGGGTTTTATTTGAGGACATTTCACTTTTCACCATAGTCTTCAAAGCGCTCCAAAATATCACTTTTTCGGTTTTACAAGAACAGTGTTCAAACACTGCCTTATGAGAAAAGAGGTATATCTCCGTGAGTGGAATGCACACATCACCAATCAGTTTCTCAGAAAGCTTCTCTCCAGTTTTCATGTGATGATATTTCCCTTTTCATCATAGGCCTGAATGTGCTCCCGAATATTCCTGTGTGGATCCATTCACGACAGAGTTCCAAGCTTCGTAATGTAAAGAAATCTTTATCTATGTGAGATGAATAAACGTAGCTAAAAGCAGACTCACAGAAAGCTTCTTTCCAGTTTTTATCTGAAGATATTACCATTTTTACCATAGTCCTGAATGTGCTCCTGAATGTCCCTTCTTGGACCCGACCATGACAGAGTTTCCAAGCTGCATAAAGTAAAGAAACCTCTATCTTTGTGAAATCAATAAACATAATAAAAGTCAGATTCCTAGAAACGTCTTTAAAGATTTATCTGAAGATATTTTCTTTTTCACCATAGTCCTGAATATGCTGCCAAATGTCCCTTTGCAGATCTGTCCATGACAGAGTTTCCAAGCTGTGTAATGTAATGAAAGTTTTACCTATGTGAGATGAATACACATATCACAAAGCAGTTTCACAGAAAGCTTCTTGCCAGTTTTTGCCTGAGGCTATTTCCCTTTTCAACTTAGGTGTCAATATGCTCCCCAATATCCCTTAGTACCTATTTCTCCAAAAGGGTTTCCCTGATGCTGTATGAGAAGACAGGTATAACACTTTGAGTAGAATGCACACGTCACAAAGCAGTGCCTCAGAAAGCTTCTCTACAGTTTCTATTTGAACATATTTCCTTTTTCACTGTAAGGCTCAAAGCCCTCCCAAATATCCCTTCGCACGTTAAACATAAACAGTTTTAGAAAACTGCTCAATGAAAAGAGAAGCCTAACTGAGTGAGAGGAATTCCCACGACACATAACAGTTTCACAGAAAGCTTCCTTATGGTTTTTATCTGAAGATATTTCCCTTTTCACCATAGTCCTGAATGTACTCCTGAGTGCCCTTCCCGTATCTGTCCATGACAGACTTTCCCAGCTGTGTAATGTAAAGAAAGCTTTATCTACATGACATGAATAAACATAGCAAAAAGCAGATTCACAGAAAGCTTCTTTCCGGTTTTGATCTGAAGATATTTCCTTTTTCACCATCGTCCTGAATGTGCTCCCAAATGTCCCTTTGCAAATCCGTCCAAGACAGAGTTTCGAAGCTCCGTAATGTAAAGAAAGCTTTACCTATGTGAGTTGAATACACATATCACCAAATAGTTTCACAGAAAGCTTCTTTCCATTTTTTGTCTGAGACTATTTCCATTTTCACCGTAGGCGTCAATATTCTCCCGAATATCCTTTGGTACCGTTTTCTCCAAAAGTGTTTCCCAATGCCATCTGACAAGAAAGGTATAACACTGTGAGTGAAATGCACACATCACAACAGTTCCTCGGAAAGCTTCTCTTCAATTTCAATCTGATCATATTTCCTTTTTCACCATAAGCCTCACACCGCACCCAAATATCCATTCGTACACAAAACAAAAACAGTGTTAGAAAAGTGCTCAATGAAAAGAGAAGCTTAACTGAGTGAGAAGAATTCACACGAAACATAGCAGTTTCACAGAAAGTTTACTTCTGATTTTTATCTGAGGGTGTTTCTTTTTCAGCATATTCTAAAGAGCATTCCCAAATGTCCCTTCTCAGGTTTCACAAAACAGTGATTTCAAACGGCTCAATCCAAAGAGTGATTTAATACCATGAGAGGAATACGCAGGTCACAAAGGAGTTGCTGAGAAAGCATCTCTCCAGTTTTCAACGGAAGACATTTCCTTGCTCAACACAGACCTCCGGGCGACACTTAATATCCCTTCGCAGATTCCTCAAAGACGGAGTTTCCATATGGGGCAACGTAGAGTATGCATTAACTCTGTGAAATGAATGCACATATCAGAGAGCAGTTTCTTGGAAGGATTCTTTCTGGGTTTTATTTGAGGACATTTCACTTTTCACCATAGTCTTCAAAGCGCTCCAAAATATCACTTTTTCGGTTTTACAAGAACAGTGTTCAAACACTGCCTTATGAGAAAAGAGGTATATCTCCGTGAGTGGAATGCACACATCACCAATCAGTTTCTCAGAAAGCTTCTCTCCAGTTTTCATGTGATGATATTTCCCTTTTCATCATAGGCCTGAATGTGCTCCCGAATATTCCTGTGTGGATCCATTCACGACAGAGTTCCAAGCTTCGTAATGTAAAGAAATCTTTATCTATGTGAGATGAATAAACGTAGCTAAAAGCAGACTCACAGAAAGCTTCTTTCCAGTTTTTATCTGAAGATATTACCATTTTTACCATAGTCCTGAATGTGCTCCTGAATGTCCCTTCTTGGACCCGACCATGACAGAGTTCCAAGCTGCATAAAGTAAAGAAACCTCTATCTTTGTGAAATCAATAAACATAATAAAAGTCAGATTCCTAGAAACGTCTTTAAAGATTTATCTGAAGATATTTTCTTTTTCTTCACAGTCCTGAATGTGCTCCCGAATGTCCCTTCAGGATCCATCCATGACAGAGTTTCAGAGCTGCATAATGTAAAGAAGGTTTATCTATGTCAGATGAGTACACATAGCACAGAGCAGTTTCACAGAAAGCTTCCATCCAGTTTTTGTCTGAGGCTATTTCCATTTTCACCATAGGCTTCAATATGCCCCTGAATATCCCTTGGTACTTTTCCTCCAAAAGGGTTTCTTCGATGCTGTATGTGAAGAGAGGTATAACCCTTTGAGTGAAATGCACATGTCACAAAGCAGTTCCTCGGAGAGCTTCTGTCCAGTTTCTATCTGAACATATTTCCTTTCTCACCGTAAGCCTCAAAACGCTCCCGAATATCCCTTCACACGCTAAAAATAAACAGTGTTAGAAAATTGAACTGTGTGAAATGAATTCAGATGTCAGAGAGCAGATTCTTGGAATGCTTCTTTCTGGGTTTTATCTGAGAATATTTCACTTTTCTCCATAGTCTTCAATGAGCTCAGAAATATGACTTTTTCGGTTTTACAGGAACAGTGTTCAAACACTTTCTTGTGAGAACAGAGGTAAAACTCCCTGAGTGGAATGCACACATCACAAAGCAGTTTCTCCAGTTTTGATCTGAAGATATTTCCTTTTTCACATAGGCCTGAATTTGTTCCCGAATTTCAATTCATGGATCCGTTAATGATGGAGTTTCCAAACCTCGTAATGTCAAGAATATTTTATCTATGTGAGATGAATAAACATATCTATCACAAAGCATTTACAGAGAAAGCTTCTTTTCAGTTTTTTCCTGAGGATATTTCCTTTTTCACTGTAGTGCTCCATATGGTGAATGTCCCTTGGTAGCTTTTTCTCCAAAAGGGATTTCCAAATCCTCTATGAGAAAAAAGTATAACTCTGTGAGTGGAATGCACACGTCACAAAGCAGCTCCGCGGAACACTTCTCTCCAGTTGTAATCTGAAGATATTTCCGTTTACACCATAAGCTTCAAAGCGCTCCAGAATATCCCTTCGCAGACTAAACATAAACAGTTTTAGAAAACTGCTCAACTAAAAGAGAAGCTTAACGAGGGAGAGGAATTCACGCAACACATAGCACTTTCACAGAAAACTTCCTTCCGGTTTTCATCTGAGGATATTTCTTTCTCCATATTCTAAAAAGCATTCCCAAATGTCCTTCCTTAGATTTCACCCAAACAATGATTTCAAACTGCTCAATCGAAAGAATGGTTTAACTCTATGAGATGAATACACACATCAAAAAGCAGTTGCTCAGAAACTTCTCTCCAGTATTCATTGGAAGTCATTTCTTTGTTCACCACAAGCCTCCCGGCACCACTTAATATCCCTTCACAGATTCCTCAAAGAGAGAGTTTCCAAACTGGGCAGCATAGAGTAAGTTTTAGCTCTGTGAAGTGAATGCACATATCAGAGAGCAGTTTCTTGGAACTCTTCTTTCTGGGATTTATTTGAGGATATTTCACTTTTTGCCATAGTGTTCAATGTGCTCTGTAATATCACTTTTTCGGTTTGACAAGAACAGTGTTCAAACACTGCCTTATGAGAAAAAAGGCATATCTCCCTGAGTGGGATGCACACATCACAAAGCAGTTTCTCAGAAAGCTTCTCTCCACTTTGTATTAGAAGATATTTCCTATTTCACCATAGGCCTGAATGTGCTCCTGAATATCCCTTCGCCAATCCATCCATGATGGAATTTCAAAACTATGTAATAGAAAGAAAGTTTTATCTATGTGAGATGAATAAACATGTCTATCACAAAGCAATTTCACAGAAAGCTTCTTTCCAGTTTTTGTCTGAGGATATTTCCTTTTTTACCATAGACGTCCATATACTCGCAAATGTCCCCTGGTAGCTTTTTCTCCAAAAGGGATTCCCCAATCCCCTATGAGAAGAAAAGCATAACTCTGTGAGTGGAATGCACACATCACAAAGCAGCTCCTCGGAAAGCTTCTCTCCAGTTTCTATGTGAAGATATTTCCGTTTTCACCACAAGCCTGAAAGCACTCCCGAGTATCCCTTAGCAGACTAAACTAAAACAGTGTTAGAATTCTTCTCAATGAAAGTGGAGGCTTAACTGTGGGAGTGGAATTTACATGACACAGAGCAGTTCCACAGAAAGCTTCCTTCTGGTTTTTATCGGAGAGTATTTCTTTTCCAGCACATGCTTAAGAGTGCTCCCAAATGTCCTTTCTCAGGTTCCCAGAAAGAGTGATTTCAAACAGCTCTTTCCAAAGACTGATTTTACTCTGTGAGATGAATACACACATCTCAAAGCAGTTGCTCAGAAATCTCTCCAGGTTTCAACGGAAGACATTTCCTTGTTCAACACAGGCCTCTGGTCGCCACTTAATATCCATTTGCAGAATCCTCAAACACAGACTTTCCAAACTAGGAAATGTAGAGTAAGCTTTAACTCTCTGAAGTGAATGCATATGTCAAAGAGGAGTTTCTTGGAACACATCTTTCTGGGTTTTACTTCAGGATATTTCACATTTCACCATAGTCTTCCAAGTGCTCCGAATTACTACTCTTTTGGTATTACAGGAACAGTGTACAAACCCTGCCTTATGGGAAAAGAGGTATAACTCCCTGAGGGGAATGCACACATCACAAAGTTTTTTCTCAGAAAGCTTCTATCCAGTTTTTATCTGAAGGTATCTCCTTTTTCACCGTCGCCTGAATGTGCTGTGGAATGTCCCTTCATGGATCTGAACATGAAGGAGTTTCCTAACTGCATGATATAAAGAAATTTTTATCTACGTGAGGTGAATAAACATATCTATCACAAAGCAGTTTCACAGAAAGCTTCTTTCCAGTTTTATCTGAGATATACCCTTTTTCACCATAGCCGTCCATACACTCCCGAATGTCCCTTGGTAGCTTTTTGGCAAAAGGGATTCCCCAATCCTCTAAGAGAAGAAAAGTATAAGTCTATGAGTGGAATGCACACGTCACAAAGCAACTCCTCGGAAATCTTCTCTCTAGTTTCTTTCTGAAGATATTTTCTTTTCCACCATAAGCCTCAAAGTGTTCCCGAATATCCCTTCACACAATAAACATAAACAATGTTAGAAAACTGCTCAATGAAAAGAGAAACTTAACTGTGTGAGCGGAATTCACGTCATACAGAGCAGTTTCACAGAAAACTTACTTCTAGTTTTTATCTGAAGGTATTTCTTTTTCAGCATATTCTAAAGAGCGTTCCCGAACTTCCTTTCTCATGTTTCACAGAAACAGTGATTTCAAACTATTCAACCCAAGGAAAGATTTAACTCTATGAGATGAATAAACACATCACAAAGCAGTTTCTCAGAAAGCCTCTTTCCAGTTTTCACCGGAAGACATTTCTTTGCTCACCACAGGCCTCCAGGCGTCACTTTATATCCCTTCACAGATTCCTCAAAGAGGGATTTTCCACACTGGGCAATGTAGAGTTAGCTTTAACTCTTTGAAATGAATACACATATCCGAGGGCATTTTCTTGGAATGCTTCTTTCTGGGTTTTATTTCAGGATATTTCACTTTTCATGAGAGTCCTCAACGCGCTCTGAAATATCACTTTTTCCGTTTCACAAAAACAGTGTTCAAACACTACCTTATGAGAAAAGAGATATAACTCCCTGAGTGGAATGCACACATCACAAAGCTGTTTCTCAGAAAGCTTCCTTCCAGTTTTTATCTGAAGATATTTCCATTTTCATGATAGTCCTGAATGTGCTCCCAAATGTCCCTTAGTGGATCCATACACGACAGAGTTTCCACACTGTATTATATAAAGTTTTATCTGTGTGAGATGAATAAATATATCTATCACAAAGCAGTTGCACAGAAAGTTTCTTTACAGTTTTTGTTTGAGCATATTCCTTTTTTCACCATAGCCGTCCATATACTCCGAAATGTCCCTTGGTGGATTTTCCTCCAGAAGAGATTCCCCAATCCTCTACGAGAAGAAAGGTATAACTCTGTGAGTGGAATGCGCATGTCACAAAGCAACTCCTCAGAAATCTTCTCTCCAGTTTCAATCTGAAGATATTTCTGCTTTCACCATGAACCTCAAAGCCCTCCCGAATATCCCTTCACAGACTAAACAAAAACAATGGTCCAATACTGCTCAATGAAAAGAGAGGCTTAACTGTGTGAGTGGAATTCGCATGATTCAGAGCATTTTCACAGAAAGCATACTTCTGGTTTTTATCTGAGGGTATTTCTTTTTCAGCATATTCTACAGAGCATTCCCAAATGTTCTTTCTCAAGTTCCACAGAAACAGGGATTTCAAACTGCTCAATCCAAACAATGACTAAACTCTATGAGATGAAAACACACATCACAGGCAGTTGCTCAGAAAGCTTCTCTACAGTTTTCTTTTTTTTTTTTTTTTTTTTTTTTTTTTTTTTTTTTTTTGAGACGGAGTCTCGCTCTGTCGCCCAGGCTGGAGTGCAGTGGCCGGATCTCAGCTCACTGCAAGCTCCGCCTCCGGTTTACGCCATTCTCCTGCCTCAGCCTCCCGAGTAGCTGGGACTACAGGCGCCCGTCACCTCGCCCGGCTAGTGTTTTTTTGTATTTTTTAGTAGAGACGGGGTTTCACAGTGTTAGCCAGGATGGTCTCGATCTCCTGACCTCGTGATCCGCCCGTCTCGGCCTCCCAAAGTGCTGGGATTACAGGCTTGAGCCACCGCGCCCGGCCTCTACAGTTTTCAACAGAAGAAATTTCCTTGCTCACCACAGGCCTCCAGGCGCCATTTAATATCCCCTCGCAGATTCCTCAAAGACAGATTTTCCAAAGTGGGCAACATAGAGAAAGCTTTAACTCTGTGAAATGAATACACATATCAGAGAACAGTTTCTTGAAACACTTCTTTCTGGATTTTATTTGAGGATATTTCACTTTTCACCATATTATTCAATGCTCTCCGAAATATCATATTTTCGGTTTTACGGGAACAGTGTTCAAACACTGCCTTAGAAGAAAACTGGTGTAACTCCCTGAGTGCAATGTAGATATCAAAAAGCAGTTTCTCAGAAAGCTTCTCTCCAGTTTTTATCTGAAAATATTTCCTTTTTCTCTATAGGCCTGAAAGTGATCCCGAATATACCTTCATGGTTCCATCCATGATGGAATTTGAAAGCTGTGTAATATAAAGAAAGCTTCATCTGTGTGAGACGAATACACATAGCAAAAAGCAGATTCACAGAAAGCTTCGATCCAGTATTTATTTGAATATATTTCGTTTTTCACCATAGTACTGAATTTGCTCATGAATGTTCCTTCTTGGATCTGTCCATGACAGAGTTTTCAAGCTGTGTAATGTAAAGAAAGCTTTATCTATGTGACATGAATACACATATCACAGAGCAGTTTCACAGAAAGCTTCTTTGCAGTTTCCGTCTGAGGCTATTTCCCTTTTCACCATAGGGGTTAATGTGCCTCCAAATATCTCTTGGTACCTTTTTCTCCAAAAGGGTTTCCCTGATGCTGTATGAAAAGAGAGGTATAACACTGTGAGTGGAATGCCCAAGTCACAAAGCAGTTCCTCGGAAAGCTTCTCTACAGTTTCTATCTGAACATGTTTCCTTTTTCACCATAAGCCTCAAAGCCCCCTGAATATCAATTCACATGCTAAACATAAACAGTGTTAGAAAATTCCTCAATGAAAAGAGAAGCTTAACTGAGTGAGAGGTATTCACACGACACACAGTAGCTTCACAGAAAGCTTCCTTCTTTTTTTTTATCTGAACGTATTTCTTTCTCCATATTCTAAAGTGCATTCCCAAATGTCCATCCTCAGATTCCACAGAAAGAGTGATTTCAAACTGCTCAATCCAAAGTATGATTTAAATATATGAGATGAATACACACATCACAAAGCAGTTGCTCAGGAAGCTTCTCTCCAATTTTCAACAGAAGACGTTTCCTTGCTCACCACAGGCCTCCAGGCGCCACTTAATATCCCTTTGCAGATTTCTCAAAGACAGAAATTCCAAACTGGGCAATGTAGAGTAAGCTTTACCTCTATGAAATGAATGCACATAACTGAGAACAGTTTCTTGCAACGCTTCTTTCTGGGTTTAATTTGAGGGTATATCATTTTCGCCATAGTAGTCAAAGCACTCCAGAATATCAGTTTTTCGTTTTACAGGAACATTGTTCAAACATTGCTTTATGAGAAAAGAGGTATAACTCCCATAGTGGAATGCACACATCACAGGGCAGTTTCTCAGAAAGCTTCTCTCCAGTTTTTATCTGAATATTTCCTTTTTCACCATAGGCCTGAGCGTGCTCCCAAATGTCCCTTCGCAAATTCGTCCATGACGGCATTTCAAAACTGCGTAATAGAAAGAAAGTTTTATCTATGTGAGATGAATAAACAAATGTATCACAAAGCGGTTTCACAGAAAGCTTCTTTCCAGTTTTTGTGTGGGGATATTTCCCTTTTCACTGTAGCCATTCTTATACTTGTGAATGTCCCCTGGTAGCATTTTCTCCAAAAGGGATACCCCAATCCTCTATGAGAAGAAAAATGTAACTCTGTGAGTGGAATGCACACGTCACAAAGCAGTTCCTCTTAAATCTTCTCTCCAATTTCTTTCTGAAGATATTTCCATTTTCATCATAAGCCTCAAAGCGCTCTCGAGTATCCCTTAGCTGACTAAACTAAAACAGCATTAGAATACTGCTCAATGAAAAGAGAAGCTTAACTGTGGGAGTTGAATTCACATGACACAGAGCAGTTTCACAGAAAAATTCCTTCTGGTTTTTATCGGAGGCTATTTCTTTTTCAGTATATTCTTAAGAGCGTTCCAAAATGTCCTTTCTCAGATTCCACAGAAAGAGTGATTTCAAACTGCTCAATCCAAAGAATGATTTAACTCTATGAGATGAATACACACATCACAAAGCAGTTGCTCAGAAATCTTCTCTCCAGTTTTCAACAGAAGACATTTCCATGCTCGCCACAGGCCTCCAGTCGCCACTGAATATCCATTCGCAGAATCCTCATAGACAGACTTTCCAAACTGGGAAATGTGGTGTAAGCTTTACCTCTCTGAAACGAATTCACATGTTAGAGAGCAGTTTCTTGAAATGCTTCTTTTTGGGTTTTATTTCAGGATATTTCACTTTTCACCATAGTCTTCCATGCGCTCCAGAATATTACTTTTTCTGTTTTACAGGAACAGTGTTCAAACACTGCCTTATGCGGAAAGAGGTACAATTCCCTGAGTGGAATGCACACATCACAAAGCTGTTTCTCAGAAAGCTTCTCTCCAGTTTTTCTCTGAAGGTATCTCATTTATCCCCATAGGCCTGAATAGACCTGAATGTGCTCCAGAATGTCCCTTCATGGATTCGTCCATGATGAAATTTCCAAACTGTGTAATATAAGGGAAGTTTTATCTATTTGAGATGGAAAAACATTTCTATCACAAAGCCGTTTCACAGAAATCTTCTTTCCAGTTTTTGTCTGAGGATATTTCCTTTTTCACCATAGCCGTCCATTTACTCCCAAATGTCCTCTGGTATCTTTTTCTCCAAAAGGAATTCCCAAATCCTCTATGAGAAGAAAGGTATAATTCTGTGATTAGAATGCGCATGTCACAAAGCAGCTCCTTGGAAATCTTCTCTCCAGTTTCTATCTGAAGATATTTCCGTTTTCAACATAAGCCTCAAAGCGCTCCCGAGTAACCCCTAGCTGACTAACTAAATCAGTGTTAGAATACTTAGAATACTGCTCAATGAAAAGAGAAGCTTAACTGAGCCAGAGGTATTCACTTGACACGTAACATTTTCACAGCTTCCATCTGGTTTTGATGTGAGGATATTTCTTTCTCCATATTGTAAAGAGCATTCCAAATTTCCTTCCTCAGATTCCAGAGAAACAGCAATTTCAAACTGCTTAATCCAAAGAATCATTTAACTCTATGAGATGAATTCACACGTCACAAAGCAGTTGCTCAGAAAGCTTTTCTCCAGTTTTCAATGGAAGACGTTTTCTTGCTCACCACAGGCCTCCAGGCACCACTTGATATCCTTTGGCAGATTCCTCAAAGATAGAGTTCCCAAACTGGGCCATGTAGAGCAAGCTTTAACTCTGTGTACTGAATGCACTTATCAGAGAGCAGTTTCTTGTAACGTCTTTTTCTTTTTTATTTGAGAATAGTTCACTTTTCACCATAGTCTTCAATGTGCTCTGAAATATCACTTTTTCAGTTTTACAGGAACAGTGTTGAAACACTGCCTTATGAGAACAGAGGTAAAACTCTGTGAGTGGAATACACATATCACAAAGCAGTTTTTCAGAAAGCTTCTCTCCGTTTCCTATGTGAAGACATTTCCTTTTCCACCATTGCCCAGAATGTGCACCCGAATGTCCCTTCGCAGATCCGTCCATGATGGAGTTTCCAAGCTGCTTAATGTAAAGAAATCTTTATGTATGTGAGATGAATAAGCACAGTGAAAAACAGATATACAGAAAGATTCTTTCCTGTTTTTATCTGAACATATTTCCTTTTTCACCATAGCCCTGAATGTGCTCCCTAATATCCCTTCACGTGTCCATCCATGACATAGTTTGCAAACTGCATATTATAAAGACAGTTTTATCTATGTTGGATGAATAAATATATCTATCACAAAGCAGTTTCACAGAAAGCTTGTTTCCAATTTTTGTCTGAGGATATTTCCTTTTTCACCTTAGCCGTTCATATACTCCCGAATGTCCCTTGGTAGCTTTTTCTCCAAAAAGGATTCCCCAATCCTCTATGAGAATAAAGGTATAACTCTGTGAGTGGAATGCAAACGTCATGAAACAGCTACTCGGAAAGCTTCTCAACAGTTTCTATCTGAAGATATTTCCGTTTTCACTGTAAGCCTCAAAGGACTCCCAAATATCCCTTCGCAGACTAAACATTAATAGTATTAGGATAATGCTTAATAAAAAGAGAAGCTTAACTATGTGAGTGGAATTCACACGAAACAGAGCTGTTTTTTTTTAAATTAATTAATTTATTTATTATACTTTAAGTTCTAGGGTACATGTGCATAACGTTTATATCATGTATAACTCCCCAATGCAATCCCTCCCTCCTCCCCCCTCCCCATGATAGGCCCCAGTGTGTGATGTTCCCCTTCCCGAGTCCAAGTGATCTCATTGTTCAGTTCCCACCTATGAGTGAGAACATGCGGTGTTTGGTTTTCTGTTCTTGTGATAGTTTGCTAAGAATGATGGTTTCCAGCTGCATCCATGTCCCTACAAAGGACGCAAACTCATCCTTTTTGATGGCTGCATAGTATTCCATGGTGTATATGTGCCATATTTTCTTAATCCAGTCTGTCACAGATGGACATTTGGGTTGATTCCAAGTCTTTGCTATTGTGAATAGTGCCGCAATAAACATACGTGTGCGTGTGTCTTTGTAGTAGAGTAATTTATAATCCTTTGGGTATATACCCAGTAGTGGGATGGCTGGGTCATATGGTACATCTAGTTCTAGATCCTTGAGGAATCGCCATACTGATTTCCATAATGGTTGAACTAGTTTACAGTCCCACCAACAGTGTAAAAGTGTTCCTATTTCTCCACATCCTCTCCAACACCTGTTGTTTCCTGACTTCTTAATGATTGCCATTCTAACTGGTGTGAGATGGTATCTCATTGTGGTTTTGATTTGCATTTCTCTGATGGTGAGTGATGATGAGCATTTTTTCATGAGTCTGTTGGCTGTATGGATGTCTTCTTTTGAGAAATGTCTGTTCATATACTTTGCCCACTTTTTGATGGGGTTGTTTGTTTTTTTCTTGTATATTTGTTGGAGTTCTTTGTAGATTCTGGATATTACCCTTTTGTCAGATGAGTAGGTTGCAAAAATTTTCTCCCATTCTGTAGGTTGCCTGTTCACTCTGATGCTGGTTTCTTTTGCTGTGCAAAAGCTCTTTAGTTTAATGAGATCCCATTTGTCAATTTTGGCTTTTGCTGCCTTTGCTTTTGGTGTTTTAGACATGAAGTCCTTACCCATGCCTATGTCCTGAATGGTACTACCTAGATTTTCTTCTAAGGTTTTTATGGTATTAGGTCTAACATTTAAGTCTCTAATCCATCTTGAATTAATTTTCATATAAGGGGTAAGGAAAGGATACAGTTTCAGCTTTCTACTTATGGCTAGCCAATTTTCCCAGCACCATTTATTAAATAGGGAATCCTTTCCCCATTTCTTGTTTCTCTCAGGTTTGTCAAAGATCAGATGGCTGTAGATGTGTGGTATTATTTCTGAGGACTCTGTTCTGTTCCATTGGTGTATATCTCTGTTGTGGTACCAGAACCATGCTGTTTTGGTTACTGTAGCCTTGTAGTATAGTTTGAAGTCAGGTAGCGTGATGCCTCCAGCTTTGTCCTTTTGACTTAGGATTGTCTTGGCAATGCGGGCTCTTTTTTGGTTCCATATGAACTTTAAAGCAGTTTTTTCCAATTCTGTGAAGAAAGTCATTGGTAGCTTGATGGGGATGGCATTGAATCTATAAATAACCTTGGGCACTATGGCCATTTTCACGATATTGGTTCTTCCTATCCATGAGCATGGTATGTTCTTCCATTTGTTTGTGTCCTCTTTTATTTCACTGAGCAGTGGTTTGTAGTTCTCCTTGAAGAGGTCCTTTACATCCCTTGTAAGCTGGATTCCTGGGTATTTTATTCTCTTTGAAGCAATTGTGAATGGAAGTTCATTCCTGATTTGGCTCTCTGCTTGTCTGTTACTGGTGTATAAGAATGCTTGTGATTTTTGCACATTAATTTTGTATGCTGAGACTTTGCTGAAGTTGCTTATCAGCTTAAGGAGATTTTGGGCTGAGACGATGGGGTTTTCTAAATATACCATCATGTCATCTGCAAACAGGGACAATTTGACTTCTTCTTTTCCTAACTGGATACCCTTGATTTCTTTCTCTTGCCTGATTGCCCTAGCCAGAACTTCCAACACTATGTTGAATAGGAGTGGTGAGACAGGGCATCCCTGTCTTGTGCCAGTTTTCAAAGGGAATTTTTCCAGTTTTTGCCCATTCAGTATGATATTAGCTGTGGGTTTGTCATAAATAGCTCTTATTATTTTGAGATACGTTACATCAATACCGAATTTATTGAGCGTTTTTAGCATGAAGGGCTGTTGAATTTTGTCAAAGGCCTTTTCTGCATCTATTGAGATAATCATGTGGTTCTTGTCTTTGGTTCTGTTTATATGCTGGATTACGTTTATTGATTTGCGAATGTTGAACCAGCCTTGCATCCCAGGGATGGAGCCCACTTGATCATGGTGGATAAGCTTTTTGATGTGCTGCTGAATCCGGTTTGCCAGTATTTTATTGAGGATTTTTGCATCGATGTTCATCAGGGATATTGGTCTAAAATTCTCTTTTTTTGTTGTGTCTCTGCCAGGCTTTGGTATCAGGATGATGTTGGCCTCATAAAATGAGTTAGGGAGGATTCCCTCTTTTTCTATTGATTGGAATAGTTTCAGAAGGAATGGTACCAGCTCCTCCTTGTACCTCTGGTAGAATTCAGCTGTGAATCCATCTGGTCCTGGACTTTTTTTGGTGGGTAGGCTATTAATTGTTGCCTCAATTTCAGAGCCTGCTATGGTCTATTCAGGGATTCAACTTCTTCCTGGTTTAGTCTTGGGAGAGTGTAAGTGTCCAGGAAATTATCCATTTCTTCCAGATTTTCTAGTTGATTTGCATAGAGGCATTTATAGTATTCTCTGATGGTTGTTTGTATATCTGTGGGGTCGGTGGTGATATCCCGTTTATCATTTTTTATTGCGTCTATTTGATTCCTCTCTCTTTTCTTCTTTAGTAGTCTTGCTAGCGGTCTGTCAAATTTGTTGATCTTTTCAAAAAACCAACTCCTGGATTCATTGATTTTTTGAAGGGTTTTTTGTGTCTCTATCTCCTTCAGTTCTACTCTGATCTTAGTTATTTCTTGCCTTCTGCTAGCTTTTGAATGTGTTTGCTCTTGCCTCTCTAGTTCTTTTAATTGCGATGTTAGAGTGTCAATTTTAGATCTTTCCTGCTTTCTCTTGTGGGCATTTAGTGCTATAAATTTCCCTCTACACACTGCTTGAAATGTGTCCCAGAGATTCTGGTATGTTGTATCTTTGTTCTCATTGGTTTCAAAGAATATCTTTATTTCTGCTTTCATTTTATTATATACCCAGTAGTCATTCAGGAGCAGGTTGTTCAGTTTCCATGTAGTTGAGCGGTTTGGATTGAGTTTCTTAGTCCTGAGTTCTAGTTTGATTGCACTGTGGTCTGAGAGACAGTTTGTTATAATTTCTGTTCTTGTACATTTGCTGAGGAGTGCTTTACTTCCAATTATGTGGTCAATTTTGGAATAAGTGCGATGTGGTGCTGAGAAGAATGTATATTCTGTTGATTTGGGGTGGAGAGTTCTATAGATGTCTATTAGGTCCGCTTGGTGCAGAGATGAGTTCAATTCCTGGATATCCTTGTTAACTTTCTGTCTCGTTGATCTGTCTAATGTTGACAGTGGAGTGTTGAAGTCTCCCATTATTATTGTATGGGAGTCTAAGTCTCTTTGTAGGTCTCTAAGGACTTGCTTTATGAATCTGGGTGCTCCTGTATTGGGTGCATATATATTTAGGAGAGTTAGCTCTTCCTGTTGCATTGATCCCTTTACCATTATGTAATGGCCTTCTTTGTCTCTTTTGATCTTTGATGGTTTAAAGTCTGTTTTATCAGAGACTAGGATTGCAACCCCTGCTTTTTTTTGTTCTCCATTTGCTTGGTAGATCTTCCTCCATCCCTTTATTTTGAGCCTATGTATGTCTCTGCATGTGAGATGGGTCTCCTGAATACAGCAACTGATGGGTCTTGACTCTTGATCCAGTTTGCCAGTCTGTGTCTTTTAATTGGAGCATTTAATCCATTTACATTTAAGGTTAATATTGTTATGTGTGAACTTGATCCTGCCATTATGATAGTAACTGGTTATTTTGCTCGTTAGTTGATGCAGTTTCTTTCTAGCCTCGATGGTCTTTACATTTTGGCATGTTTTTGCAATGGCTGGTACCGGTTGTTCCTTTCCATGTTTAGGGCTTCCTTCAGGGTCTCTTGTAAAGCAGGCCTGGTGGTGACAAAATCTCTAAGCATTTGCTTATCTGTAAAGTATTTTATTTCTCCTTCACTTATGAAACTTAGTTTGGCTGGATATGAAATTCTGGGTTTAAAATTCTTTTCTTTAAGAACGTTGAATATTGGCCCCCACTCTCTTCTGGCTTGTCGAGTTTCTGCCGAGAGATCTGCTGTTAGTCTGATGGGCTTCCCTCTGTGGGTAACCCGATCTTTCTCTCTGGCTGCCCTTAAGATTTTTTCCTTCATTTCAACTTTCGTAAATCTGGCAATTATGTGTCTTGGAGTT
Organism: Trachypithecus francoisi; assembly: GCF_009764315.1. Lineage (NCBI taxonomy): Eukaryota > Metazoa > Chordata > Mammalia > Primates > Cercopithecidae > Trachypithecus > Trachypithecus francoisi. Next base: position 195,450 of record NW_022681449.1, on the reverse strand, counting down.
GCTCCTCTGGAGGAGTATCTTTGTGGCATTCTCTGTATTTCCTGAATTTGAATGTTGGCCTGCCCTACTAGGTGTCCTTCCTGTGTGATAGTTTTCCGTCTGAGAGTCAGAAGGACTGTCTGTTGGTCTGTTGGAGATTGCTTGATGTCCACTCCAGACCCTGTTTGCCTGGGTATCAGCAGCAGAGGTTGCGGAAGATAGAATATTGCTGAACAGCGAGTGTACCTGTCTGATTCTTCCTTTGGAAGTTTCCTGTCAAGGGTGACTCCACCCTGTGAGGTGTGGGGTGTCAGACTTCCCCTAGTGGGGGATGTCTCCCAGCTAGGCTACTCAGGGGTCAGGGACCCACCTGAGCAGGCAGTCTGTCCGTTCTCAGATCTCAACCTACACGTTAGGAGATCCACGGCTCTCCCCAAAGCTGTCAGACAGAGTCGTTCGCGTCTGCACCGGCCCCCGCTGCTTTCCCTATTGGACTGCAGCTGTGCGCTGTCTGCAGAGGTAGAGTCTACAGAGACAGGCAGGCTTCCTTGAGCTGCTGTGAGCTCCACCCAGTTCGAGCTTCCCAGCGGCTTTGCTTACCTACTTAAGCCTCAGCAATGGCGGGCACCCCTCCCCCAGCCTCGCTGCTGCCTTGCGGATAGATCGCCGCAGACTGCTGTGTTAGCAGTGAGGGAGGCTCCGTGGGCGTGAGACCCTCCCGGCCAGGTGTGGGATATATTCTCCTGGTGTGCCTGTTTCCTTAAAGGGCAGTATTGGGGTGGGAGTTACCTGATTTTCCAGGTGTTGTGTGTCTCAGTTCCCCTGGCTAGGAAAACGGATTTCCTTCCCCCTTGCGCTTCCAGGTGAGGCGATGCCTCACCCTGCTTCAGCTCACGCTGGTCAGGCTGCAGCAGCTGACCAGCACCGATTGTCCGGCACTCCCTAGAGAGATGACCCCAGTACCTCAGTTGAAAATGCAGAAATCACCGGTCTTCTGTGTCACTCGCACTGGGAGTTGGAGACTGGAGCTGTTCCTATTCGGCCATCTTGCTACGCAACCCCCCCCCACCGAGCTGTTTTACAGAAAGATTCCTTCTGGTTTTCACCTGAAGACATTAATTTTTCAGCATATTCTAAAGAGCATTCCCAAATGTCCTTTCTCAGGTTCCACAGAAACAGTGATTTCAAACTGCCAAATTCAAAGAATGATGTAATGTTATGAGATGAATAAACACATCACAAAACTGTTGCTCAGAAATCTTCTCTCAAGTTTTGAAGGGAAGACATTTTATTGCTCACCACAGCCCTCCGGTCGCCACTTAATATCCCTTCGCAGATTCCTCAAAGACAGAGTTTTTAAACTAGGAAATGTAGAGTAAGCTTTAACTCTGTTAAATGAATGCACATATCAGAGAGTAGTTTCCTGGAATGCTTCTTTCTGGGTATTATTTGATGATATTTCACTTTTCGCCATAGTCTTCAATGCGCTCTGAAACATCACTTTTTCAGTTTTACACGAACAGTGTTCAAACACTGCCTTATGAGAAAAGAGGTATAACTCCCTGAGTAGAATGCACACATCACAAAACAGTTTCTCAGAAAGCTTCTCTCAAGTTTTTATCTGAAGATATTTCCTTCAGATAAATCTGACGAAATTACCAGTTTCAACATAGTCCTGAATGGGCTCCTGAATGTCCCTTTGAGGATCCGTCCATGACAGAGATTCCACACTACGTAATGTAAATCAAGCCTTATTGTCATGAGATGAATAAACAGGAAAAAGCAGGTTCACAGATAGCTTTTCTCCAGTTTTTATCTGAAGATATTTCATTTTTCAGCATAGGCCTGAAAGTGCTTCCAAATGTCCCTTTGCAGATCCGTCCATGATGAAGTTTCCAAACTGTGTAACACAAAGAAAGTTTTATCTATTTAAGATGAATAAACATATCTATCACACAGCATTTACAGAGAAAACTTCTTTTCAGTTTTTGCCTGACGATATTTCCTTTTTCATCGTAGCTCTCCATATGGTGAATGTCCCTTGGGAGCTTTTTCTCCAAAAGGAATTTCCCAATTCTCTATGAGAAAAAAGGTATAATTCTGTGAGTGGAATGCACATGTCACAAAGCAGCTCCTTGGAAAACTTCTCTCCAGTTTCTTTCTGACGATATTTCCGTTTTCACCATAAGCCTCAAAGCACTCCAGAATATTCCTTCACAGACTAAACATAAACAGTGCTAGAAAACTACTAAATGAAAAGAGAAGCTTAACATGTGAGAGGAATTCACTTGACACACAGCAGTGTCAAGAGGAATTCACTTGACACACAGAAAGCTTCCTTTGGTGTTTATGTGATTAACTAATTTCTCCGAATTCTAAAGAGTGTTCCCAAATGTCCTTCCTCAGATTCCACAGAAACAATGATTACAAACCACTCAAACAAAAAATGGTTTAACTCTATGAGATGAATACACACATCACAAAGCAGTTGCTCAGAAAGTTTTTCTCCAGTTTTCATCGGAAGACGTTTCCTTGCACACCACAGGCCTCCATGCGCCACTTAATATCCCTTCACAGATTCTTCAAAGACAGAGTTTCCAAACTGGGCAATGTAGGGAAAGCTTTAACTCTGTGAAATGAATGTACATATCAGAGAGCAGTTTCTTGGAACGCTTCTTTCTGGGTGTTATTTAAGGTTATTTCACTTTTCGCTATAGTCTTCAATGGGCTTCGAAATATCACTTTTTCGGTTTTACAGGAACAGTGTTCAAAACACTGTCTTATGAGAAAAAAGGTATAACTCCCTGAGTGGAATACACATATCACAAAGCAGCTTTTCAGAAAGCTTCTCTCCAGTTTTTATCTGAGGATATGTCCTTTTTCACCATAGTCCTGAATGTGCTCCCCAATGTCCCTTCGTGGATCCGTCCATGACAAAGTTTCCATGCTGCGTAATGTAAAGAAAGCTTTATCTATGTGAGATGAATACACATATCAGAGTAGTTTCATAGAAAGGCTCTTTGCAGTTTTTCCTGAAGCTATTTCCCGGTTCACCGTAGTCATCAACTTGCTCCCGAATTAAACTTTGTACCTTTTTCTCCAAAATGGCTTCCCCGATGCTGTATGAGAAGAGAGGTATAACACTGTGAGTGGAATGCACATGTCACAAAGCAGTTCCTCAGAAAGTTTCTCTCCAGTTTTGGTCTGAATATATTTCCTTTTTCACCATAAGACTCAAAACGCTCACGAATATCCCTTCACACGCTAAACATAAACAGGGATGGAGAACTCCTAAATGAAAACAGAGGCTTAACGGAGTGAGAGGAATTAAGATGACATAGAGCAGTTTCACAGAAAGCTTCCTTCTGGATTTTACCTGAGCATATTTCTTTCTCCATGTTCTGAGGAGCGTTCCCAAATGTCCTTCCTCAGATTCCACAAAAAGAGTGATTTCAAACTGCTCCTTCCAAAGAAGGGTTTAACTCTATGAGATGAATACACACATCACAAAGCAGTTGCTCAGAAAGCTTCTCTCCAGTTTTCATTGGAAGACGTTTCCTTGCTCACCACAAGCCCCATGGGAGCCACGTAATATCTCTTCACAGATACCTCAAAGACAGAGTTTCCAAACTGAGCAACGTAGAGTAAGCTTTAATTCTGTGAAATAAATGCACATATCAGAGAGCCTTTTCTTGGAATGCTTCTCTCCCGGCTTTATTTGAGGATATTTCACTTTTCACCGTAGTCTTCAATGCACTCCAAAATATCACATTTTCGGTTTTATAGGAACAGTGTTCAAACACTGCCTTATGAGAAAAGACGTATAACTCCCTGAGTGGAATGCACACATCACAAAGCTGTTTCTCAGAAAGACTCTCTACAGTTTTATCTAACGATATTTCCTTTCTCACCATAGTCCTGATATGATCCCAAATATCCCTTCATGGATCTGAATGTGCTCCCAAATGTCCTTTCGTGAATCCATCCAAGACAGAGTCTCCAAGCTGCATAATGTAAAGAAAGCTTTATCTATGTGAGATGAATACACATGTCACAGAGCAGTTTCATAGAAAGCTTCTTTGCAGTTTTTTTCTGAAGCTATTTCCCTTTTCTCCATAGGCATCAACATGCTCGCAAATATCCGTTGGTACCTTTTTCTCTAAAAGGGTTTCCCCAATGCTGTATGAGCAGATAGGTTTAACACTGTGAGATGAATGCACACGTCACTAAGGAATTCCTCAGAAAGCTTCTCTCCAGTTTCGGTCTGAACTTATTTCCTGTTTCACTGTAAGCCTCAAAGTGCTCCCAAATATCCGTTCACACGCTAAACATAAGCAGGGTTAAAAAACTGCTCAGTGAAAAGAGAGGCTTAATTGAGCAAGAAGAATTAAGATGACACAGAGCAGTTTCACAGAAAGCTTCCTTCTCTATTTTACCTGAGGATATTTCTTTCTCCATATTCTAAGGGGTGTTCCCAAATGTCCTTCCTCAGATTCCACAAAAACAGTGATATCAAACTGTTCGATCCAAAGAATGGTTTAACAATACGAGACAAATACACACATCACAAAGCATTTGCTCAGAAAGCTTCCGTCCAGTTTTCATCGGAAGACGTTTCCTTTCTCACCACAACCTTCCTGGCACCACTTAATATCCCTTCACAGATTCCTCAAAGAAAGAGTTTCCAAACTGGGCCCGGTGGAGTTAGTTAAAACTCCGTGAAATGAATGCATATATTACAGAGTAGTTTCTTGGAACGCTTCTTTTTGGGTTTTACTTGAGGATATTTCACATCTTGCCATAGTCTTCAATACTCTCCAAAATATGACTTTTTCAGTTTTACAGGAAGAGTGTTCAAACACTGTATTATGAGAAAAGAGGTATAACTCCCTGAGTGGAATGCACACATCACAAAGCAGTTTCTCAGGAAGCTTCTCTCCAGTTTTTATCTAAAGATACTTCCTATTTCACCATAGGCCTGAATATGCTCCCAAATATCCCTCAGAAATAAGTCCATGACGGAATTTCAAAACTGTGTAATAGAAAGAAAGTTTTATCTATGTGAGATGAATAAACATATCTATCACAAAGTAGCTTCACAGAATGCTTCTTTCCAGTTTTTATCTGAGGATATTTCCTTTTTCACCATGGCAATCCTTATTCTTCCGATTGTACCCTGGTACTTTTTCTCCAAAAGGGATTCCCCAATCCTTTATGAGAAAAAAAGTATAACTCTGTGAGTGGAATGCACACGTCACTAAGCAGCTCCTTGGAAATCATTTCTCCAGTTTCTGTATGAAGATATTTCCGTTTTGACCATAAGCCTCAAAGCGCTCCTGAGTTTCCCTTAGCTGACTAAACTAAAAGTGTTAGAATATTGCTCAATGAAAATAGGAGCTTAACTGTGCGGGTCGAATTCACATGATGCAGAGTGGTTTCACAGAAAGCTTCCTTCTGGTTTTTATCGGAGGGTATTTGTTTTTCAGCATATTCTTAAGAGCTTTTCCAAACGTCCTTTACAAGCTTCCACAAAAAGAGTGATTTCAAACTGCTGAACCCAAAGAATGATTTAACTCTATGTGATGAATACACACATCACAAAGCAGTTGCTCCAAAAGCTTCCTTCCAGTTTTCAATGGAAGACATTTCCTTGCTCACCACAGGCCTCCATTCACCACTAAATATCCCTTCACAGAATCCTCAAAGACAGATTTTCCAAACTTGGAAATGTAGCGTAAGCTTTAACTCTTTGAAACGAATGCAAATGTCAGAGAGCAGTTTCCTGGAAAGCTCCTTTCTGGATTTTATTTCAGGATATTTCACTTTTCGCCATAGTCTTCAATGCATTTTGAAATATTACTTTTTCGGGTTTACAGGAACAGTGTTCAAACACTGCCTTATGAGGAAAGAGCTAAAACTCCCTCAGTGGAATGCACACATCACAAAGCTGTTTCTCATAAAGCTTCTATCCAGTTTTTATCTGAAGATATCTCCTTCTTCACCATAGGCCTGAAAGTGCTCCAGAATGTCCTTTTGCAGGTTCGTCCATGACAGAATTTCCAAACTGCGTAATATAAGGGAAATTTTATCAATGTGAGATGAATAAACATATCGATCACAAAGCAGCTCCTCAGAAAGCTTCTTTCCAGTTTCTAACTGAAGATATTTTCTTTTTCACCATAAGCCTCAAAGTGCTCTCGAATATCCCTTCACAGACTAAACTAAAACACTGTTAGAATACTGCTCAATGAAAAGAGAAGCTTAACTGTGCAAGTGGAATTCACGCGATACAGAGCAGTTTCACTGAAAGCTTCCTTCTGGTTTCTATCTGAGGTTTTTTTTTTTAGGATATTCTAAAGAGGGTTCTCAAATGACCTTTCTCAGATTCCACAGAAACAGTGATTTCAAACTGCTCAATCCAAAGAATGATTTAACTCTATGAGATAAGAATACACATCACAAAAGAGTTTCTCAGAAAGCTTCCCTCCAATTTTCAATGGAAGATATTTCCTTGCTTGCCACAGGCCTTGGGTTGCCACTTAATATCCCTTTGCAGGATCCTCAAAGACAGACTTTCCAAACTGTGAAATGTAGAGTAAGCTTTATCTCTGTGAAATGAATGGACATGTCAGAGAGCAGTTTCTTGGAATGCGTCTTTACGGGTTTTATTTGACGGCATTTCATTTTTCGCTATAGTCTTCAATCTCCTCCGAATTTCACTTTTTTAGTTGTACAGCAACAGTGTTCAAACAGTACCTTATAAGAAAAAATATATAACTACCTGAGTGGAATGCACATATCACCGAGCAGTTTCTCAGAAAACTTCTCTCCATTTTTTATCTGATGATATTTCCTTTTCCACCACAGGCTTGAAAGTGATCCTGAATATCCCTTCATGAATCCTTCCATGACGGAGTTTCCAAGCTGTGTAATGTAAAGAAAGCTTTAGCTATTTGAGATGAATAAACATAGCAAAAAGCAGATATTTAGAAAGCTTCTTTCCAGTTTATATCTGAAGATATTTTCTTTTTCACCATAGTCCTGAATGTGTTTTCAAATGTCCCTTCATGGATCTGTCCAGGAAAGACTTTCCAAGCTGCATAATGTAAAGAAAGCTTGATCTATGTGAGATGAATAAACATATTACAGAGCAGTTTCAATGAAAGCTTCTTTCCAGTTTTTGTCTGACGCTATTTCCCTTTTCACCATAGGAATCAACATGCTCCTGAATATCACTTGGTACCTTTATCTCCAAAAGGGTTTCCCCGATGTTGTATGAGAAGAGAGCTATAACACTGTGAGTGGAATGCACACGTCACAAAGCAGTTCCTCGGGAAGCTTCTCTCCAGTTTCCCTCAGAACATATTTCCTTTTTCACCATATACCTCAAAGCACTCCCGAATATCCCTTCACACGCTAAATATAAACAGGATTAGAAAACTGCTCAATGAAAGAAGAGGCTTAACTGAGTGACAGAAATTAAGATGACGCAGAGCAATTTCACAGAAAGCTTCCTTCTAGATTTTACCTGAGAATATTTCTTTCTCCAAATTATAAGGAGCTTTCCCAAATGTCCTTCCTCAGATTCCACAAAAACAGTGATTTCAAACTGTTCAATCCAAAGAATGGTTTAACTCTATGAGACGAATGCACACATCACAAGTAGTTGCTCAGATAACTTCTCCCCAGTTTTCATCAGAAGACGTTTTCTTGTTCACCAAAAGCCTCTGGGCGCCACTTAATATCCCTTCACAGATTCCTCAAAGACAGAGTTTCCAAACTGGGCAACGTAGAGAAAGCTTTAACTCTGTGAAATGAATGCACATATCAGAGAGCAGTTTCTTGGAAGTCTTCTTTCTGGGTTTTATTTCAAGGTATTTCACTTTTTGAAATAGTCTTAAATGCGCTCCGAAATATCACTTTTTCGGTTTTACAGGAACAGTGTTCAAACACTGCCCTATGAGAAAGAGGTATAACTCCCTGAGGGGAATCCACACATTACAAAGCAGTTTCTCAGAAAGCTTCTCTCCAGTTTTTATCTGAAGATATTTCCTGTTTCACCAATGGCCTGAAAGTGCTCCCAATTGGCCCTTCGTGAATCCGTCCATGATGGCGTTACAAAACTGCGTAATAGGAGGAAAGTTTTATCTATGTGGGGTGAAAAAACATATCTATCACAAAGTCGTTTCACAGAAAGCTTCTTTCCAGTTTTTGTCTAAGGATATTTCCTTTTTCACCATAGCCATCCATATACTCCCGAATGACCCCTAGTAGCTTTTTCTCCAAAAGGCATTCCCCAGTCCTCTATGAGAAGAAATGTATAACTCTCTGAGTGGAATGCACACGTCACAAGCAGCTCCTTGGAAAACTGCTCTCCATTGTCTATCTGAGGATATTTCCGTTTTCACCATAAGCCTCAAATCACTCCCGAGTATCCCTTAGCTGACTAATCTAAAACAATGTTAGAATACTGCTCAATTAAAACAGAAGCTTAACTGTGCGAATGGAATTCACATGACACAGAGTAGTTTCACAGTAAACTTCCTTCTGGTTTTTATCGGAGGGTATTACTTTTTCAGCATATTCTTAAGAGCATTCCCAAATGTCCTTTCTCAGGTTCCACAGTAAGGGTGATTTCAGACAGCTCAGTCCAAAAAATGATTTAAGTCTATGAGATGAATACACACATCACAAAGCAGTTGCTCAGAAAGCTTCTCTCCAGTTTTCAATGTAAGACATTTCCTTTCTTGCCACAGGCCTCCAGTCGCCACTTAATATCCCTTCTCAGAATCCTCAAAGACAGACTTTCCAAACTAGGAAATGTAGAGTAAGCTTTAACTCTCTGACGTGAATGCACATGCCAGAGAGCAGTTTCTTGGAACGTTGCTTTCTGGTTTCTATTTCAGTATATTTCACTTTTTGCCATAGTCTTCCATGGGCTCTGAAATATTACTTTTTCAGTTTTACAGGAACAGAATTCAAACACTGCCTTATGAGAAAAGAGGTATCACTCCCTGAGTGAAATGCACACATCACAAAGCAGTTTCTCAGAAAGCTTTTCTCCAGTTTTTATCTGAAAATATCTCCTTTTTCGCCATATTCCTGAGTGTTCTCCCGAATGTCCCCTCACAAATACTCCTATGACAGTATTTGAAACTGCGTAATAGAAAGAAAGTTTTATCTATGTGAGATGAGTAAACATATCTATCATGAAGCAATTTCACAGAAAGCTTCTTTCCAGTTTTTGTCTGAGGATATTTCCTTTTTCACCATAGCCAACTATATACTCACGAATGTTCCTTGGTAGCTTTTTCTCCAAAGGGATTCCCCAATCCTCTATAAGAAGAAAGCTATAACAATGTGAGTGGAATGCACACGTCACAAAGGAGCTCCTCGGATAGCTTCTCTCCAGTTTCTATCTGAAGATATTCCCTTTTCCACCGTAAGCCTCAAAGAGCTCTCGAATATCCCTTTGCAAACTAAACAAAAACAGTGTTAAAATACTGCTCAATGAAAACAGAAGCTTAACTCTGTGAGTGGAATTCACATGACACAGAGTAATTTCACAGAAAGCTTCCTTCTGGTTTTTATCAGAGGGTATTTCTTTTTCAGTATATTCTTAAGTGCGTTCCAAAATGTTCTTTCTCAGGTTCCACAGAAAGAGTGATTTCAAACTCCTCAATCAAAAGTATGATTTAATGCTATGATATGAATATACACATCACAAAGCAGTTGCTCAGAATGCTTCTCTCCAGTTTTCAATGGAAGACATTTTCTTGCTTGCCGTAGGCCTCCGGTTGCCACTTAATATCCCTTCACAGAATTCTCAAAGACAGAATTTCCAAACTGGGAAATGTAGAGTAAGTTTTACTATGTGAAATGAATGGACAAGTCAGAGAGTAGTTTCTTGGAATGCTTCTTTCCCGATTTTATTGGACGACATTTCACTTTCCACCATAGTCTTCAATGTGTTCCGAATATCACTTTTTTAGTTTTACAGAAACAGTGTTCAAACAGTGCCTTATGACAAGAAAGGTTTAACTCCCTGAGTGGAATGCATACATTACCAAGCAGTTTCTCAGAAAGCTTCTCTACAGTTTTTATCTGAAGATATTTCCTTTATCAACGTAGGCCTGAATGTGATCCCGAATATCCCTTCACGGATCCATCCACGATGGAGTTTCCATGCTACATAATGTAAAGAAAGCTTTTTGTATGTGAGATGATTAAACACAGAATAAAGAAGATTCACAGAAATCTTCTTTCCAGTTTTTCTCTGAAGATATTTCCTTTTTCACCATAGCCCTGAAGGTGCTCCCAAATGTCCCTTTATGGATCCATCCATGTCAGAATTTCCAACTGCGTAATGTAAAGAAAGCTTTATGTGAATACACATATCATAGAGAAATTTCAGAGAAAGCTTCTTTCCATTTTGTCTGAGTCTATTTCCCGTTTCACCATAGGCATCAACATGCTCCCAAATATCACTTGGTAGCTTTTCTCCAAAAGGATTTCCCCGATGCTGTATGAGAAGAACGGTATAACACCATGAGTGGAAAGCACATGTCACAATGCATTTCTTCGGAAAGCTTCTCTCCAGTTTTGGTCTGAACATATTTCCTTTTTCACCGTAAGCCTCAAAGCACTCCCGAATATCCCTTCACATGCTAAACATAAATAGGGTTAGAAAACTGGTCAATGAATAGAGAGGCTTAACTGAGTTAGAGGAATTAAGATGACACAGAGCAGTTTCACAGAAAGCTTCCTTCTGGATTTTACCTGAGGATATTTCTTTCTCTATATTCTAGGGAGCCTTCCCAAATGTCCTTCCTCAAATTCCAAATAAACCGTTATTTCGATCTGCTCAATCCAAAGAATGGTTTAACTCTATGAGACGAATACACACATCACAAAGCAGTTGCTCACAAAGCTTGTCTCCAGTTTTCATCGGAAGATGTTTCCTTGCTCACCACAAGCCTCTGGGCGCCAGTCAATATCCCTTCACAGATTCCTCAAAGACAGACTTTCCAAACTGGACAATGTAGAGTAAGTTTTAACTCTCTCAAATGAATGCACATATCAGAGAGCAGTTTCTTGAAACACTTCTCTCTGTGTTTTATTTGATGATATTTCACTTTTTGCTATAGCCCTCAAAGTGCTCCGTAATATCATCTTTTTGGTTTTACAGGAACAGTGTTCAAACAATGCCTTATGAGAAAAGATGTATAACTCCCTGAGTGGAATGCACACATCACAAAGCGGTTTCCCAGGAAGATTCTTTCCAGTTTTTACCTGAAGATATTTCCTTTTTCACCACAGGCCTGAATGTGCTCCCGAATGTCCCTTGACGGATTCGTCCATGATGGAATTTCCAAACTGTGTAATATAAGGGAATTTTTATCTATGTGAGATGAATAAACATATCTATCACAAAGCAGTTTCACAGAAATCTTCTTTCCCGTTTTTGTCTGAGAATATTTCCTTTTTCACCGTAGCTGTCCATATACTCCCAAATGTCCCTTGGTAGCTCTTTCTCCAAAATTGATTCCCCAATGCTCTATGAGAAGAATGGTATAATTCTGTGAGTGGAATGCACACGTCACAAAGTAGCTCCTTGGAAAGCTTGTCTCTAGTTTCTATCTGAAGATATTTCCTTTTACACCATAAACATCAAAGCGCTCCTGAATATCCTTTCACAGACTAAACAAGAACAGTGTTAGAATACTTCCCAATGAAAAGAGAAGCTTAACTGTGTGAGCAGAAATCACGAGACAAACGCAGTTTCACAGAAAGTTTCCTTCTGGTTTCTATCTGAGGTTATTTCTTTTTCAGGGTATTCTAAAGAGCGTTGCCAAATGTCCTTTCTCAGATTCTACAGAAACAGTGATTTCAAACTGCTCAATCCAAAGAATGATTTAACTCCATGACATGAATACAAACATCACAAGATAGTTGCTCAGAAATCTTCTCTCAATTTTCAATGGAAGACATTTCCTTGCTCATCACAGGCCACCGGTTGCCACTTAACATCCCTTTTCAGAATCCTCAAAGCAGACTTTCGAAACTGGGAAATGTAGAGTACGCTTTAACTCTGTGATATGAATGGACATGTCAGAGAGCAATTTCTTGGAATGCTTCTTTCCGAGTTTTATTGGATGACATTTCACTTTCTGCCATAGTCTTCAATGTGCTCTGAATATCACTTTTTTAGTTTTACAGGAACAATGTTCAAACAGTGCCTTAAGAGGAAATAGGTAAAACTCCCTGAGTGGAATGTACACATCACCAAGAAGTTTCTCAGAAAGCTTTTCTCTAGTTTTTAACTGATGATGCTTTCTTTTTCACCATAGGCCCGAATGTCATCCCAAATTTGCCTCCGCAGATGCATCCATAACTGAGTTTCCAAGCTGTGTAATGTAAAGAAAGCTTTATGTATGTGAGGTGAATAACATAGCAAAAAGCACATTCGCAAAAAGTTTCTTTCCCTTTTATCTGAAGATATTTCCTTTTTCACCATAGTCCTGAAAGTGCTCCTGAATGTCCCTTCGTGGATCCGTCCACGACAGAGTTTCTAAGCTGTGTAATGTAAAGAAAGCTTTATAAATGTGATATGAATACACATATCACAGAGCATTTTCATAGAAAGCTTCTTTCTTGTTTTTGTCTGAGGCTATTTCCCTTTTCACCATGGGTATCAATATGCTCCTAAATATCACTTGGCACCTTTTTCTCCTAAAAGGTTTCCCCAACGCTGTATGAGAAGAGAGGTATAACCCTGTGAGTGGAATGCACACGTCACAAAGCAGTACCTAGGAAATCTTCTCTCCAGCTCCGATCTGAACATATTTCCTTTTTCATCATAAGCTTCAAATCACTCCCAAATATCCCTTCACACTCTAAACATAAACAGGTTTAGAAAACTGCTAAATGAATAGAGAGGCTTAACTGAGTTAGAGGAATTAAGATGACACAGAGCAGTTTCACAGAAAGCTACCCTCTGGATTTTACCTGAGGATATTTCTTTCACCACATTCTAAGAAGCGTTCCCAAATATCCTTCCTCAGATTCCACAAAAACAGTGATTTCAAACTGCTCAATCCAAAGAAAGGTTTAACTCTATGCAAGAATACACACATCACAAAGCAGTTGCTCAGAAAGCTTCTCTCCATTTTTCATCTTAAGACGATTCCTTCCTCACCACAAGCCTCTGGGCACCAATTAATATCCCTTCACAGATTCCTTAAAGACAGAGTTTCCAAACTGGGCAACTTAGAGTAAGCTTTAGCTCTATGAAATGAATGCACATATCAGAGAGTAGTTCCTTGGAACTCTTCTCTCTGTGTTTTATTTAAGGATATTTCACTTTTCGTCATAGTAATCAGTGCACTCTGAAATATCCCTTTTTCGGTTTTACAGGCACAGTGTTCAAACACTGCCTTATGAGAAAAGAAGTATAACTCCCTGAGTGGAATGCACACATCAAAAAGCCGTCTCTAACAAAGCTTCTCTCCAGTTTTTACGTTAAGATATCTACTTTTCCACCGTACACCTGAATGTGCTCCTGAATGTCCCTTCACGGATCCGTCCATGACGGAGTTTACAAACTGCACAATATAAGGAAAGTTTTATCTATGTGAGATGAATAAACATATCTATCACAAAGCAGTTACACAGAAAGCTTCTTTCCCGTTTTTGTCTGAGGATATTTCCTTTCTCACCATAGCCGTCCATATACTCCCGAATGTCCCTTGGTAGCTTTTTCTCCAAAGGTGATTCCCCAGTCCTCTATGAGAAGAAAGGTATAATTCTGTGAGTGGAATGCACACGTCATAAAGCAGCTCCTCAGAAAGCTTCTCTCCAGTTTCTATCTGAAGATGTTGCCTTTGTCAAGGTAAGCCTCAAAGCGCTACAAAATATCCCTTCACAGACTAAACATAAACAGGGTTAGAATAATGCTCAGTGAAAAGAGTAGCTTGACTGTGCGAGTGGAATTCACATGACACAGAGCAGTTTCACAGAAAGCTTCCTTCTGATTTTTATCAGAGGGTATTTCCTTTTCAGCATATTCTTAAGAGCATTCCCAAATGTCCTTTCTCAGATTCCACAGAAACGGTGATTTCAAACTGCTCAATTCAAAAAATGATTTAACTCTGTGAGATGAATACACACATCACAAAGCAGTTGCTCAGAAAGGTTTTCTCCAGTTTTCATCAGAAGACGTTTCCTTGTTCACCAGAAGCCTCCGGGCACCACTTAATATCCCTTCACAGATTACTCACAGACAGAGTTTCCAAACTGGACAACATAAAGTTAGTTTTAACTCTATGAAATGAATGCACATATCAGAGAGCAGTTTCTTGGAATGCTTCTTTCTGGCTTTTATTTGAGGATATTTCACTTTTCGCCATAGTCTTCAATGGACTTCAAAATATAACTTTTTCGGTTTTACAGGAACAGTGTTCAAAACACTGCCTTATGAGAAAAGAGGTATAACTCCCTGAGTGGAATACACAGTGTCCCAGTAAGCTTCTCTCCAGTTTTCTTCTGAAGACATTTCCTTTTTCACCATAGTCCTGAATGTGCTCCCGAGTGTCCCTTCGTGGATCTGTCCATGACAGAGTTTTCAAACTGTGTAATGTAAAGAAAGCTTTGTCTATGTGACATGAAAGCACATATCACAGAGCAGTTTCACAGAAAGCTTCTTTCCAATTTCTGTCTGAGGCTATTTCCCTTTTCACCATAGGGGTTAATGTGCCCCTGAATATCTCTTGGTATCTTTTTATCTGAAAGGGTTTCCCTGATGCTGTATGAGAACAGAGGTATAACACAGTGAGTGGAATGCCCACATCACAAAGCAGTACCTCGGAAAGCTTCTCTTCAGTTTCTTTCTGAACATGTTCCCTTTTTCACCATAAGCGTCAAAGCACTCCCGAATATCCCTTCACATACTAAACGTAAACAGTGTTAGAAAATTGCTCATTGAAAACAGAAGCTTAACTTAGCGATAGGTATTCACACGACACATAGTAGTTTCACAAAAAGCTTGCTTCTTTTTTTTTATCTGAGCATGTTTCCTTCTCCATATTTTAAGAGCATTCTCAAGTGTCCTTTCTCCGATTCCACAGAAACAGTGATTGTAAACTGCTGAATCCAAATAATGATTTAACTCTATGAGATGAACACAAACATCACAAAAGAGTGGATCAGAAAGCTTCTCTCCAATTTTCAACGAAAGACATTTCGTTGCTCTCCACAGGCCTCATGTTGCCACTTAATATCGCTTCACAGAATCCTCAAAGACAGACTTTCCAAATGGGAAAATGTAGAGTAAGCTTTATTTCTGTGAAATGAATGGACATGTCAGAGAGCAGTTTCCTGGAATGTTTCTTTCTGGGTTTACTGGACGACATTTCACTTTTAGCCATAGTCTTCAATGTGCTCGGAAATATCACCTTTTCGGTTTTCTAGGAACAGTGCTCAAACACTGCCTTATGAGAAAAGAGGTATAACTCCCTGAGTGGAATGAACACATCACCAAGCATTTATTCAGAAAGCTTCTCTCCAGTTTTTATCAGATGGTATTTCCTTTTTCACCATAGGCACAAGAATGATTTAACTCTATGAGATGAATACACACACCACAAAGTAGTTGCTTAGAAAGTTTCTCTCAAGTTTTCAATGGAAGACATTTCCTTGCTTGACACAGGCCCCCCCAGTTGCCGCTTAATATCCCTTCACAGAATCCTCACAGACAGACTTTCCAAACTGGGAAATGTAGAGTAAGCTCTAACTCTCTGAAATGAATGCACATGTGAGACAGCAGTTTCTTGGAACCCTTCTTTCTGGGTTTTATTAGAGGATATTTCACTTTTCTCTATTGTCTTCAATGCGCTCCAAAATATCACTTTTTTGGTTTTACAGGAACAATGTTCAAACACTGCCTTATGAGAAAAGAGATATAACTCCCTGAGTGGAAGGCACACATCAACAAGCAGTTTCTCAGAAAGCTTCTCTCCAGTTTTTCTGAAGATATTTCCATTTTCACCAGAGTCCTGAATGTACTCCCAAATGTCCCTTCGGGGATCCATCCATGACAGAGTTACCAAGCTGTGTAATGTAAAGAAAGCTTTATCTATGTGAGATGAATAAACACAGCAAAAAGCAAATTCACAGAAATCGTCTTTCCAGTTTTCATCTGAAAATATTTCCTTTTTCACCATAGTGGGGAAAGTGCTCCCAAATGTACCTTTGCGGATCCTTCCATGTCAGAGTTTCCAAGCTGCGTACTCTAAAGGAAGCTTTATCTATGTGAGATGAATACATATATCACAGAGCTGTTTCACAGAATGATTCTTTCCTGTTTTTATCTGAGGCTATTTCCCTTTTCACCAAGAGGCATCAATGTGCTCCAGGATATCCCTTGGTAAATTTTTCTCCAAAGGGATTTCCCTGATGCTGTATGAGAAGTGAGGTATAACACTGTAAGTGGAATGCACACGTCACAAAGCAGTTCCTCAGAAAACTTCTCTCCAGTTTCTATCTGAACATACTTCCGTTTTCACCGTAAGCTTCAAAGTGCTCCTGAAAATCCCTTAGCATGCTAAACATAAGCAGTGTTAGAATACGACTCAAGGCAAACAGAAGCTTAACTGTGCTAGCAGAATTCACACAACACAGAAGAGTTTCAGAGAAAGCTCCCTTCTGGTTTTGATCTGAAGATATTTTCCTTTTCACAAGTCTTGAATGTCCCCTGAATGCCCTTCACGGATCCATCCATGACAGATTATCCAAGCTGCATAATGCAAAGAAAGATTTATCTATGTGAGAGGAATAAACATAGCCAAAGGCAGATTCACAAAAAGCTTCTTTCCACTTTTTATTTGAATGTATTTCCTTTTTCACCATAGTCCTGAATGTGCTCCTGAATGTCTTTTCGTGAATCTGTCCATGACAGAGTTTCCAAGCTGCATAATGTAAATAAAGCTTTATCTATGTGAGATGAATACACATATCACAGAGCAGGTTCATAGAAAGCTTCTTTCCAGTTTTTGCCTGAGGCTATTTCCCTTCTCATCATAGGCATCAATATTCTCCACAATATCCCTTTGTACATGTTTCTCCAAAAGGGTTTCCCCAATGCTGTATGAGAAGAGAGGTATAACACTGTGAGTGGAATGTACACGTCACAAAGCAGTTCCTTGGAAAGCTTCTTTCCAGTTTCGGTCAGAGCATATTTCCTTTTACACCGTAAGCCTCAAAGCACTCCCGAATATCCCTTCACATGTTAAAGATAAACAGGGTTAGAAAGCTGCTCAATGAAAAGCGAGGCTTAACTGAACAAGAGGAATTAAGATGACACAGAGCAGTTTCACAGAAAGCTACCTTCTGGATTTTACCTGAGGATATTTCTTTCTCCATATTCTAAGGAGTGTTCCCAAATATCCTTCCTCAGATTCCACAAAAACAGTGATTTCAAACTGCTCAATCCGAAGAACGGTTTAATTCTATGAGATGAATATGCACATCAGAAAGCAGTTGCTCAGAAAGCTTCTCTCCAGTTTTCATCGGAAGACGTTTCCTTGCTCACCACAAGCATCCGGGTGCCACTTAATATCCCTTCACAGATTCCTCAAAGAAAGAGTTTCCAAACTGGACAAAGTAGAGTAAGCTAAAACTCTGTGAAATAAATGCACATATCAGAGAGCAGTTTCTTGGAATGCTTCTCACTGAGTTTTACTTGAGGATATTTCACTTTTTGCCATAGTCTTCAATGCGCTCCGAAATATCACTTTTTCAGTTTTATAGGAACAGTGTTCAAACACTGTCTTATGAGAAAGAGGTATAACTCCCTGAGTGGAATGCACACACCACAAAACAGTTTCTCAGGAAGCTTCTCTCCAGTTTTTATCTGAAAATACTTCCTTTCTCACCATAGGCCTGAATGTGCTCCCGAATGTCCCTTCGCGAATTCATCCATGACGGAGATTGAAAACTACGTAATAGAAAGAAAGTTTAATCTATGTGAGATGAATAACATATCTATCACAAAGCAGTTTCACATAAAGCTTCTTTCCAGGTGTTGTCTGAGGATATTTCTTTTTTCAACATTGCCATCCATATATTCCCTAATGTCCCCTGGTAGCGTTTTCTTCAAAGGGATTCCCCAATCCTCTATGAGAAGAAAAGTGTAACTCTGTGAGTGGAATGCACACGTCACAAAACAGTTCCTCAGGAAGCTTCTCTCCAGTTTCGTTCTGAACATATTTCCTTTTTCACCATAAGCCTCAAAGGACTCCCGAATATTCCTTCACATGCTAAACACAGACAGTGTTAGAAAACTGCTCAATGAAAAGAGAGGCTTAAATGACTGAGAGAAATTAAGATGACACAGAGCAGTTTCACAGAAAGCTTCCTTCTGGATTTTCCCTGAGGATAGATCTTTCTCCATATTCTAAGGAACGTTCCCAAATATCCATCCTCAGATTCTACAAAAACAGTGATTTCAAACTGCTCAATCCAAAGAATGGTATAACTCTATGAGATGAATACATACATCACAAAGCAGTTGCTCAGAAAGCTTCTCTCCAGTTTTCATTGGAAGACGTTTCCTTGCTCACCACAAGCATCCGGGCGCCACTTAATATCCCTTCACAGATTCCTCAAAGACAGAGTTTCCAAACTGGGAAATGTAGTGTGAGCTTTAACTCTGTGAAATGAATCAACATATCAGAGAGAAGTTTCTTGGAACCCTTCTTTGTGGGTTTTATTTGAGGATATTTCACTTTTTGCTGTAGTATTCAATGCACTATGAAATATCACTTTTTTGGTTTTACAGGAACAGTGTTCAAACACTGCCTTATGAGAAAAGAGGTGTAAGTCCCTGAGTTGAATGTACACATCACAATGCAGTTTCTTAGAACGTTTATCTCCAGTATTTATCTGAAGATATCTCCTCTTCCACCATAGGCCTGAATGTGCTCCCGAAAATCCCTTCACGGATCCGTCCTTGACGGAGTTTCCAAACTGCATAAGATAAGGAAAGTTTTATTGATGTGAGATGAATAAACATATCTATAACAAAGCAGTTTCACAGAAATTATCTTTCCAGTTTTTGTCTGAGGATATTTCATTTTTAACCATAGCTATCCATATACTCCCGAATGTCCCTGGTAGCTTTTTCTCAAAAAGGGTTTCTCCAATGCTATATGAGAAGAAAGGTATAATTCCATGAGTGGAATGCACACGTCAAAAAGCAGCTCTTCTGAAAGCTTCTCTCCAGTTTCTATCTGAAGATATTTCCTTTTTTACCGTAAGTCTCAAAGCGATCCCAAATATCCCTTTGCAGACTAAACAAAAACACTGTTAGAATGCTGCTGATTGAAAAGAGAAGCTTAACTGTGTGAGCAGAATTCACACCACACAGAGAAGTTTCACAGAAAGCTTTCTTCTGGTTTCCATCTGAGGTTATTTCTTTTTCAAGATATTCTGAAGACTGTTCTGAAATGCCCTTTCTCAGATTCCACAGAAAGAGTGATTTCAAACTGCTCAATCCAAAGAATGATTTAACTCTATGACATGAATACAAACATCACAAAAGAGTTGCTCAGAATGCTTCTTTCCATTTTTCAAAGGAAGATGTTTCTTTGCTCCCCACAGGCCTCTGGTCACCTCTTAATATCCCTTCACAGAATCCACAAAGACAGACTTTCCTAACTGGGAAATGTAGAGTAATCTTTAATTCTATGAAATGAATGGACATGTCAGAGAACAGTTTCTTGGAATGTTTCTTTCTGGCTTTTATTGGACGACATTTCACTTTTCACCATAGTCTTCAAAGTGCTCCGAATATCAATTTTTTTAGTTTTATAGGAACAGTGTTCAAACAGTGCCTTATGAGAAGAAAGGTATAACTCCCTGAGTGGAATGCACATATCACAAAGCAGTTTCCCAGAAAGCTTCTCTGCAGTTTTTATCTGAAGAGATATCTTATTTCACCATAGGTCTGAATGTACTCCCAAATGTCCTTTTGCGAATCCGTCCATGATGGTGTTTCAAAACTGCATAATAGAAAAAAAGTTTTATCTATGTGAGATGAATAGACATGTCTATCACACAGCAATTTCACAAAAAGCTTTTTTCCAGTTTTTGTCTCAGGATATTTCCTTTTTCACCGTAGCTGTCCATATACTCCCGAATGTCCCCTGGGAGCTTTTTCTCCAAAATGGATTCCAAAATCCTCTATGAGAAAAAAGGTATAATTCTGTGAGTGCAATGCACACATCACAAAGCTGCTCCTCGGAAAGCTTCTCTCCAGTTTCTATCTGAAGCTATTTCCTTTTTCACAGTAAGCCCCAAAGCTCTCCCGAGTATCCCTAAGCTGACTAAACTAAAACAGTGGTAGAATACAGCTCAATGAAAACAGAAGCGTAACTGCAAGTGGAATTCACATGACACAGAGCAGTTTCACAGAAAGCTTCCTTCTGCTTTTTATCAGAGGGCATTTATTTTTCAGCATATTCTTAAGAGCATTCCCAAATGTCCTTTCTCAGGTTCCACAGAAAGAGTGATTTCAAATTATTCAATCCCAAGAATGACTTAACTCTATGAGATGAATACACACATCACAAAACAGTTTCTCAGAAAGCTTCTATCCAGTTTTAATACAAAGATATCTACTTTTTCACTGTAGGCCTGAATGTGCTCCAGAATGTCCCTTCACGGATCCTTCCATGACGGAGTTTCCAAAGTGCATAATGTAAGGAAAATTTTATGTAAATGAGATGAATTAACATATCTATCACAAAACAGTTTCACAAAAATCTTCTTTCCAGTTTTTGTCTGAGGATATTTCCTTTTTCAACATAGCTGTCCATATTCTCCCAAATGTCCCCGGGTAGCTTTTTTGCCAAAAATGATTCCCCAACCCTCTATGAGAAGAAAGGTATAATTCTGTGAGTGGAATGCACACGTCACAAAGCAGCTGCTCAGGAAGCTTCTCTCCAGTTTCTGTCTGAAGTTATTTCCTTTTACACCATAATCCTCAAAGCCCTCTCGAATATCCCTTCACAGACTAAACAAAAACAGTGTTAGAATGCAGCTCAATGAAAACAAAAGCTTAACTGTGCGAACAGAATTCACGTGACACAGAGAAGTTTAACAGAAAGCTTCCTTCTGGTTTCTATCTGAGGTTATTTCTTTTTCATGATATTCTTAAGAGTGTTCCCAAATGTTCTTTCTCAGATTCCATATAAACAGTGATTTCAACCTGCTCAATCCAAAGAATGATTTAACTCTATGAGATGAGAACACACATCGCAAAAGAGTTGCTAGGAAAGCTTCTCTCCAATTTTCAATGGAAGGCATTTCCTTGCTCGCCACAGGCCTCGAGTTGCTACTTAATATCCCTTCGCAGAATCCTCAAACACGACTCTCCTAAACTGGAAATGTAGAGTAAGCTTTAACTCTGTGAAATGAATGGACAGGTCAGGGAGCAGTTTCTTGGAATGCGTCTTTCCGAGTTTTATTTGACGACATTTCACTTTTTGCCATAGTCTTCAATGTGCTCCAAATATCACTTTTTTAGTTGTACAGAAACAGTGTTCAAAAAGTGACTTATGAGAAAAAAGGCATAACTCCCTGAGTGGAATGTGCACATCACCAAGCAGTTTCTCAGAAAGCTTCTCTCCAGTTTCTACCTGAACATATTTCCTTTTCACCATAGGCCCGAATGTGATCCCGAATATCCCTTCGTGGATCCATCCATGACGGAGTTTCCAAGCTGCATAAGGTAAATAAAGTTTTATCCATGAGAGATGCATAAAGATATCTATCACAAAACATTTACACAGAAAACTTCTTTTCAGTTTTTGCCTGAGAATATTTCCTTTCTCACTGTAGCCCTCCATATGGTGCATGTCCCTTGGTAGCTTTTTCTCCAAAAGGGATTTCCCAATCCTCAATGAGAAAAAAGATATAAATTTGTGAGTGGAATGCACACGTCACAAAGCAGCTCCTTGGAAAGCTTCTCTCCATTTTCTATCTGAAGATAATTCCTTTTCCACCATAAGTCTCAAAGCGCTCCCGAATATCCTTCCACACGCTAAAGATAAACAGGGTTAGAAAACTGCTCAGTCAAAAGAGAGGCTTAACTGAGCGAGGGGAATTAAGATGACACACAGCAGTTTCACAGAAAGCTTCCTTCTGGATTTTATTTGAGGATATTTATTTCTCCATATTCTAAGGAAAATTCCCAAATGTCCTTCCTCAGATTCCACAAAAACAGTGATTTCAATCTGCTCAATCCAAAGAATGGTTTAACTCTATGAGATGAATACACACATCACAAACCAGTTGCTCAGAAAGCTTCTCTCTAGTTTTCATCGGAAGTCGTTTCCGTGCTCACCACAAGCATCCTGATGCCACTTAACATCCCTTCACGGATTCCTAAAAGACAGACTTTCCAAACTGGGCAACATAGAGTAAGCTTTAACTCTGTGAAATGAATGCAAATATCAGAGAGCAATCTCTTGAAATGCTTCTCTCTGGGTTTGATTTGAGGATATTTCACTTATTGCCATACTCTTCAATGAGCTCAGAAATACCACTTTTTCGGTTTTCCAGGAACAGTGTTCAAACAGTACCTTATGAGAAGAAAGGTATAACTCCCTGAGTGAAATGCACAGATCACCAAGCAGTTTCTCAGAAAGCTTCTCTCGAGTTTTTATCTGATGATATATCCTTTTTCACCAAAGGCCCAAATGTGATCCTGAATATCTCTTCGCGGATCCATCCATGATGGAGTTTCCAAGCTGCATAAGGTAAATAAAGTTTTACCTATGTGAGATGCATATACATATCTATCACAAAACCTTTACACAGACAGCTTCCTTTCAGTTTTTGCCTGAGAATATTTCCTTTTTCATCGTAGCCCCCCCATATGGTGAATGTCCCTTGGTAGCTTTTTCTCCAAAACGGATTTCATAATCCTCCATGAGAAAAAGACATAGAAGTCTGTGAGTGGAATGTACATGTCACAAAGCAGCTCCTTGGAACGCTTCTCTACAGTTTATATCTGGAGATATTTCCTGTTTCACCATAAGTCTCAAAGCACTCCCGAATATCCCTTCACATCCTAAACATAAACAGGGTTACAAAACTGCTCAGTGAAAAGAGAGGCTTACTGAGCGAGGGGAATTAAGACATCACAAAGCAGTTTTACAGAAAGCTTCCTTCTGGATTTTACCTCAGGATATTTCTTTCTCCATATTCTAAGGTATGTTCAAAAATGTCCTTACTCAGATGCCACAAAAACAGTGATTTCAAATTGCTGAATCCAAAGAATGGTTTAACTATATGAGACGAATACACACATCACAAAGTAGATGCTCAGAAAGTTTCTCTCCAGTTTCAAACAGAAGTCGTTTCATTGCTCAACACAAGCCTCCGGACGCCGTTTAATATTCCTTCACAGATTCCTCAAAGACAGACTTTCCAAACTGGGCAACGTAGAGTAAGTTTTAACTCTGTAAAATGAATGCACATATCACACAGCAGTTTCTTGGAATGCATCTGTGTGGGTTTTAACTGAGGATATTTCACTTTTCGCAATAGTCTTCAATGCGTTCCGAAATACCACTTTTTCGGTTTTACAGGAACAGGGTTCAAGCATTGCCTTTATGAGAAAACAGGTATAACTCCCTGAGTGGAATTCACACATCACAAAGCAGTTTCTCAGAAAGCTTCTCCCCAGTTTTCATTTGAAGATATTTCCTATTTCACCATGGGCCTGAAGGTGCACCCCAATGTCCCTTCGTGAATCTGTCCATGACAGCGTTTCAAAACTGCATAATAGACAGAAAGTTTTATGTATGTGAGATGATTAAATATATCTATCACAAAGCAGTCACAGAAAGCTTCTTTCCAGTTTTTGTCTGAGGATATTTCCTTTTTCACCATAGCCGTCCATATACTCCCAAATGTCCCCTGGTAGCTTTGTCTCCAAAAGGGATTCTCCAATCCTCTATGAGAAGAAAAGTGTAACTCTGAGAGTGGAGTGCACACGTCAAAACGCAGCTCCTCGGAAATCTTCTCTCCAGTTTCCATCTGAAGATATTTCCGTTTTCACCCTAAGCCTGAAAGCTCTACCGAGTATCCCTTAGTTGACTAAACTAAGACAGTGTTAGAATACTGCTCAATGAAAACAGAAGCTTTACTCTGCGAGTGGATTTCATAAGACACAGAGTAGTTTCACACAAAGCTTCCTTCTGGTTTTTATCGGAGGGTATTTCTTTTTCAGCACATTCTTTTTTTTTTTTATACTTTAAGTTCTAGGGTACATGTGCATAATGTGCAGGTTTGTTACATATATATACTTGTGATATGTTGGTGTGCTGCACCCATCAACTCGTGAGCACCCATCAATTCGTCATTTATATCAGGTATAACTCCCAATGCAAACCCTCACCCTCCCCCCTCCCCATGATAGGCCCCGATGTGTGATGTTCCCCTTCCCAAGACCAAGTGATGTCATTGTTCAGTTCCCACCTATGAGTGAAAACATGCAGTGTTTGGTTTTCTGTTCTTGTGATAGTTTGCTAAGAATGATGGTTTCCAGCTGCATCCATGTCCCTACAAAGGACGCAAACTCATCCTTTCTGATGGCTGCATAGTATTCCATGGTGTATATCTGCCACATTTTCTTAATCCAGTCTGTCACAGATGGACATTTGGGTTGTTTCCAAGTCTTTGCTATTGTGAATAGTGCCACAATAAACATACGTGTGCATGTGTCTTTATAGCAGCATGATTTATGATCCTTTGGGTATATACCCAGTAGTGAGATGGCTGGGTCATATGGTACATCTAGTTCTAGATCCTTGAGGAACCGCCATACTGTTTTCCATAATGGTTGAACTAGTTTACAATCCCACCAACAGTGTAAAAGTGTTCCTATTTCTCCACATCCTCTCCAGCACCTGTTGTTTCCTGACTTCTTAATGATTGCCATTCTAACTGGTGTGAGATGGTATCTCATTGTGGTTTTGATTTGCATCTCTCTGATGGCCAGTGATGATGAGCATTTTTTCATGTGTCTGTTGGCTGTATGGATGTTTTCTTTTGAGAAATGTCTGTTCATATCCTTTGCCCAATTCTGATGGGGTTGTTTCTTTTTTTCTTGTAAATTTGTTTGAGTTCTTTGTAGATTCTGGATATTAGCCCTTTGTCAGATGAGTAGGTTGCAAAAATTTTCTCCCATTCTGTAGGTTGCCTGTTCACTCTGATGGTAGTTTCTTTTGCTGTGCAGAAGCTCTTTAGTTTAATTAGATCCCATTTGTCAATTTTGGCTTTTGCTGCCGTTGCTTTTGGTGTTTTAGACATGAAGTCCTTGCCCATGCCTATGTCCTGAATGGTACTACCTAGATTTTCTTCTAGGGTTTTTATGGTATTAGGTCTAACATTAAGTCTCTAATCCATCTTGAATTAATTTTCATATAAGGGGTAAGGAAAGGATCCAGTTTCAGCTTTCTACTTATGGCTAGCCAATTTTCCCAGCACCATTTATTAAATAGGGAATCCTTTCCCCATTTCTTGTTTCTCTCAGGTTTGTCAAAGATCAGATGGCTGTAGATGTGTGGTATTATTTCTGAGGACTCTGTTCTGTTCCATTGGTCTATATCTCTGTTGTGGTACCAGTACCATGCTGTTTTGGTTACTGTAGCCTTGTAGTATAGTTTGAAGTCAGGTAGCGTGATGCCTCCAGCTTTGTTCTTATGACTTAGGATTGTCTTAGCAATGTGGGCTCTTTTTTGGTTCCATATGAACTTTAAAGCAGTTTTTTCCAATTCTGTGAAGAAAGTCATTGGTAGCTTGATGGGGATGGCATTGAATCTATAAATAACCTTGGGCACTATGGCCATTTTAACGCTATTGATACTTCCTGTCCATATGCACGGTATGTTCTTCCATTTGTTTGTGTCCTCTTTTATTTCACTGAGCAGTGGTTTGTAGTTCTCCTTGAAGAAGTCCTTTACATCCCTTGTAAGTTGGATTCCTGGGTATTTTATTCTCTTTGAAGCAATTGTGAATGGAAGTTCATTCCTGATTTGGCTCTCTGTTTCTCTGTTACTGGTGTATAAGAATGCTTGTGATTTTTGCACATTATTTTTGTATCCTGAGACTTTGCTGAAGTTGCTTATCAGCTTAAGGAGATTTTGGGCTGAGACAATGGAGTTTTCTAAATATACAATCATGTCATCTGCAAACAGGGACAATTTGACTTCTTCTTTTCCTAACTGGATACCCTTGATTTCTTTCTCTTGCCTGATTGCTGTAGCCAGAACTTCCAACACTATGTTGAATAGGAGTGGTGAGAGAGGGCATCCCTGTCTTGTGCCAGTTTTCAAAGGGAATTTTTCCAGTTTTTGCCCGTTCAGTATGATATTGGCTGTGGGTTTGTCATAAATAGCTCTTATTATTTTGAGGTACGTTCCATCAATACCGAATTTATTGAGGGTTTTTAGCATGAAGGGCTGTTGAATTTTGTCAAAAGCCTTTTCTGCATCTATTGAGATAATCATGTGGTTCTTGTCTTTGATTCTGTTTATATGCTGGATTACATGTATTGATTTGCGAATGTTGAACCAGCCTTGCATCCCAGGGAAAAAGCCCACTTGATCATGGTGGATAAGCTTTTTGATGTGCTGCTGGATCCGGTTTGCCAGTATTTTATTGAGGATTTTTGCATCGATGTTCATCAGGGATATTGGTCTAAAATTCTCTTTTTTGTTGTGTCTCGGCCAGGCTTTGGTATCAGGATGATGTTGGCCTCATAAAATGAGTTAGGGAGGATTCCCTCTTTTTCTATTGATTGGAATAGTTTCAGAAGAAATGGTACCAGCTCCTCCTTGTACCTCTGGTAGAATTCAGCTGTGAATCCATCTGGTCCTGGACTTTTTTTGGTTGGTAGGCTATTAATTATTGCCTCAATTTCAGAGCCTGCTATTGGTCTATTCAGGGATTCAACTTCTTCCTGGTTTAGTCTTGGGAGAGTGTAAGTGTCCAGGAAATTATCCATTTCTTCTAGATTTTCTAGTTGATTTGCATGGAGGTGTTTATAGTATTCTCTGATGGTAGTTTGTATTTCTGTGGGGTCGATGGTGATATCCCTTTTATCATTTTTTATTGCGACTATTTGATTCCTCTCTCTTTTCTTCTTTATTAGTCTTGCTAGTGGTCTGTCAATTTTGTTGATCTTTTCAAAAAACCAACTCCTGGATTCATTGATTTTTTGGAGAGTTTTTTGTGTCTCTATCTCCTTCAGTTCTACTCTGATCTTAGTTATTTCTTGCCTTCTGCTAGCTTTTGAATGTGTTTGCTCTTGCTTCTCCAGTTCTTTTAATTGTGATGTTAGAGTGTCCATTTTAGATCTTTTCAGCTTTCTCTTGTGGGCATTTTGTGCTATAAATTTCCCTCTACACACTGCTTTAAATGTGTCTCAGACATTCTGGTATGCTATATCTTTGTTCTCATTGGTTTCAAAGAATATCTTTAATTCTGCCATCATTTCATTATGTACTCAGTAGTCATTCGGGAGCAGGTTGTTCAGTTTCCATGTAGTTGAGCGGTTTTGATTGAGTTTCTTAGTCCGGAGTTCTAGTTTGATTGCACTGTGGTCTGAGAGACAATTTGTTATAATTTCTGTTCTTGTACATTTGCGGAGGAGTGCTTTACTTCCAATTATGTGGTCAATTTTGGAATAAGTGCGATGTGGTGCTGAGAAGAATGTATATTCTGTTGATTTGGGGT
Source organism: Trachypithecus francoisi (assembly GCF_009764315.1). Classification (NCBI taxonomy): domain Eukaryota; kingdom Metazoa; phylum Chordata; class Mammalia; order Primates; family Cercopithecidae; genus Trachypithecus; species Trachypithecus francoisi. Next base: position 167,667 of record NW_022681449.1, on the reverse strand, counting down.
GGAGAGTTCTATAGATGTCTATTAGGTCCGCTTGGTGCAGAGCTGAGTTCAATTCCTGGATATCCTTGTTAACTTTCTGTCTCGTTGATCTGTCTAATGTTGACAGTGGAGTGTTGAAGTCTCCCATTATTATTGTATGGGAGTCTAAGTCTCTTTGTAAGTCTCTAAGGACTTGCTTTATGAATTTGGGTGCTCCTGTATTGGGTGCATATATATTGAGGATAGCTAGCTTTTCCTGTTGCATTGATCCCTTTACCATTATGTAATGGCCTTCTTTGTCTCTTTTGATCTTTGATGGTTTAAAGTCTGTTTTATCAGAGACTAGGATTGCAACCCCTGCTTTTTTTTGTTCTCCATTTGCTTGGTAGATCTTCCTCCATCCCTTTATTTTGAGCCTATGTATGTCTCTGCATGTGAGATGGGTCTCGTGAATACAGCAGACTGATGGGTCTTGACTCTTGATCCAGTTTGCCAGTCTGTGTCATTTAATTGGAGTATTTAGTCCATTAACATTTAAGGTTAATATTGTTATGTGTGAACTTGATCCTGCCATTATGATATTAACTGCTTATTTTGCTCGTTAGTTGATGCAGTTTCTTCGTAGCCTCGATGGTCTTTACATTTTGGCATGTTTTTGCAATGGCTGGTAGTGGTTGTTCCTTTCCATGTTTAGTGCTTCCTTCAGGGTCTCTTGTAAGGCAGGCCTGGTGGTGACAAAATCTCTAAGCATTTGCTTATCTGTAAAGGTTTTTATTTCTCCTTCACTTATGAAACTTAATTTGGCTGTATATGAGATTCTGGGTTTAAAATTCTTTTCTTTAAGAACGTTGAATATTGGCCCCCACTCTCTTCTGGCTTGTAGAGTTTCTGCCGAGAGATCTGCTGTTAGTCTAATGGGCTTCTCTTTGTGGCTAACCCGACCTTTCTCTCTGGCTGCCCTTAAGATATTTTCCTTCATTTCAACTTTGGTGAATCTGACAATTATGTGTCTTGGAGTTGCTCTTCTGGAGGAGTATCTTTGTGGCGTTCTCTGTATTTCCTGAATTTGAATGTTGGCCTGCCCTACTAGGTTGGGGAAGTTCTCCTGGGTGATATCCTGAAGAGTGTTTTCCAACTTGGTTCCATTTTCCCCCTCACTTTCAGGCACCCCAATCAGACGTAGATTTGGTCTTTTTACATAATCCCATACTTCTTGCAGGCTTTGTTCATTTCTTTTTCTTCTTTTTTCTTTTGGTTTCTCTTCTCACTTCATTTCATTCATTTGATCCTCAATCACTGATACTCTTTCTTCCAGTTGATCGAGTCGGTTACTGAAGCTTGTGCATTTGTCACATATTTCTCATGTCATGGTTTTCATCTCTGTCCTTATGTTTATGACCTTCTCTGCATTAATTAGTCTAGCTGTCAATTCTTCCACTCTTTTTTCAAGATTTTTAGTTTCTTTGCACTGGGTACGTAATTCCTCCTTCAGCTCTGAGAAGTTTGATGGACTGAAGCCTTCTTCTCTCATCTCGTCAAACTCATTCTCTGTGCAGCTTTGATCCGTTGCTGGTGATGAGCTGCGCTCCTTTGCAGGGGGAGATGCACTCTTATTTCTTGAGTTTCCAGCTTTTCTGCCCTGCTTTTTCCCCATCTTCGTGGTTTTATCTGCCTCTGGTCTTTGATGATGGTGACGTACTGATGGGGTTTTGGTATAGGTGTTCTTCCTGTTTGATGGTTTTCCTTCTAATAGTCAGGACCCTCAGCTATAGGTCTGTTGGAGATTGCTTGAGGTCCACTCCAGACCCTGTTTTCCTGGGTATCAGCAGCAGAGGTTGTAAAAGATAGAATATTGCTTAACAGCGAATGTACCTGTCTGATTCTTACTTTGGAAGCTTCCTCTCAGGGGTGCACTGCACCCTGTGAGGTGTGGGGTGTCAGACTGCCCCTAGTGGAGGATGTCTCCCAGTTAGGCTACTCAGGGGTCAGGGACCCACTTGAGCAGGCAGTCTGTCCGTTGTCAGATCTCAACCTCCGTGTTGGGAGATCCACTGCTCTTCAAAGCTGTCAGACAGAGTCGTTCGCGTCTGCACAGGTCTCTGCTGATTCCCCTTTTGTTGTTTCACTGTGCCCTGTCCCCAGAGGTGGAGTCTACAGATACAGGCAGGTTTCCTTGGGCTGCTGTGAGGTCCACCCAATTCGAGCTTTCCAGCGGCTTTTTTTACCTACTTAAGCCTCAGCAATGGCGGGCGCCCCTCCCCCAGCCTCGCTGCTGCTGTTTTGGTTAGATCACAGACTGCTGTGCTAGCAATGAGGGAGGTTCCGTGGCCATGGGACCCTCTCGGCCAGGTGTGGGATATAATCTCCTGGTGTGCCCTTGTGCTTAAAGCGCAGTATTGGGATGGGAGTTACCCGATTTTCCAGGTGTTGTGAGTCTCAGTTCCCCTGACTTGGAAAAGGGATTCCCTTCCCCCTTGCCCTTCCCAGGTGAGGCGATGCCTCACCCTGCTTCAGCTCTCACTGGTTGGGCTGCAGCAGCTGACCAGCACCAATTGTCTGGCACTCCCGAGTGAGATGACCCCAGTACCTCAGTTGAAAATCAAGAAATCACCAGTCTTCTGTGTCGCTCGTGCTGGGAGTTGGAGACTGGAGCTGTTTCTATTCGGCTATCTTGCTCCACCCCCTCAGCACATTCTTAAGACTGTTCCCAAATGTCCTTTCTCATGTTCCACAGAAAGAGTGATTTCCAACTGCTCAGTCCAAAGAGTGATTTAACTCTATGAGATGAATACACACATCACATAGCAGTTGCTCGGAATGCTTCCCTCCAGTTTTAAACGGAAGATATTTCCTTGCTCACCAGAGGCCTCCGGTCACCACTTCAAATCCATTTGCAGAATCCTCAAAGACAGATTTTCCAAACTGGAAAATGTAGAGTAAGCTTTAACTCTCTGAAATGAATGTACATGTCAGATAGCAGATTCTTGGAATGCATCCTTCCGTGTTTCATTTGACATTTCACTTTTCACCAAGTCTTCCATGTGCACCAAAATATTGCTTTGTCAGTTTTACAGGAACAGTGTTCAAACGCTGCCTTATGAGAAAAGAGGTATAACTCCCTGAGTGGAAGGCACACATCACAATGCAGTTTCTCAGAAAGCGTCTATCCAGTTTTTATCTGATGATATCTCCTCTTTCACCATAGGCCTGGATGTGCTCCTGAATGTCCCTTCGCGGATCCGTGCATGACGGAGTTTCCAAACTGCGTAATATAAGAAAAGATTTAACTATGTGAGATGAATAAATATGTCTAACACAAAGCAGTTTCACAAAAATCTTCTTTCCAGTTTTTGTCTGAGGATATTTCCTTTTTCACCATAGCCGTCTCTATACTCCCAAATGTCTCTTCGTAGCTTTTTCTCCAAAAGGGATTCCGGAATCCTCTAGGAGAAGAAAGGTATATTTCTGTGAGGGGAATGCACACGTCACAAAGCAGCTCCTCAGAAAGCTTCTCCTCAGTTTCTATCTGAAGACATTTCCTTTCTCACCGTAAGCCTCAAAGCCCTCCTGAATATCCCTTTTGCAGACTAAAGAAAAACAGTGTTATGATACAGCTCAATGAAAAGAGAAGCTTAACTGTGTGAGTGGAATTCACGTGACACAGAGCAGTTTCACAGAAAGCTTTCTTCTGTTTTCTCTCTGAGGTTATTTCTTTTTCAGGATATTCTAAAGAGCGTTCCCAAATATCCTTTCTCAGATTCCACAGAAACAGTGATTTCAAACTGCTCAATCCAAAGAATGATTTAACTCTATGAGATGAATACAAACATCACAAAAGTGTTGTGCAGAAAGCTTCTCTCCAATTTTCGATGGAAGACATTTCCTTGCTCGACACAGATCTCTCGTTGCCACTTAATATCCCTTCGCAGAACCCTCAAACCGACTTTCAAATTGAGAAACGTAGAGTAAGCTTTAACTCTGTGAAAAGAATGGACATGTCAGAGAGTAGTTTCTTGGAGTGTTTCTGTTTTTTATTGGACAACGTTTCACTTTTTGGCATAGTCTTCAATGTGCTCTAAATATCACTTTTTTAGTTTTACAGAAACAGTGTTCAAACTGTGCCTTATGAGAAGAAAGTTTTAACTCCCTGAGTGGAATGCACACATCACCAAGCAGTTTCTCAGAAAACTTCTCTCCAGTTTTTATCTGGCTATATTTCCTATTTCACCATAGGCCCGAATGTGATCCCAAGTATCCCTTCATGGATCCATCCGTGAGGGAGTTTCCAAGCTGCGTAATGTAAAGAAAGCTTTATCTATGTGAGGTTAATAAGCATAGCAAAAAGCAGATTCACAGAAAGCTTCTTTCCATTTTTTATCTGGAGCTATTTCCTTTTTCACCATAGTCCTGAATATGCTCCCTAATGTCCCTTCGTGTATCCGTCCATGACAGTTTCCAAGCTGTGTAATGTAAAGAAAACTTTACCTATGTGAGATGATTACACATATCTCAGAGCAGTTTCATAGAAAGCTTCTTTCTAGTTTTTGTCGGAGGCTATTTCCCTTTTCACCATAGGCATCAACATACTCCCGAATATCACTTGGTACCTTTTTCTCCAAAAGGGTTTCCCCAATGCTGTATGAGAAGAGAGGTATAACCCTGTGAGTGGAATGCACACATCACAAAGCAGTTCCTTGGAATGCTTCTCTCCACTTTCGGTCGAAAAATATTTCCTTTTCCACCGTAAGCGTCAAAGTGCTCCTGAATATCCCTTCACAAGCTAAACATAAACAGTGTTATAAAACTGCTCAATAAAAAGAGAAGCTTAATTGAGTGAGAGGAATTAAGACGAACAGAGTAGTTTCACAGAAAGCTTCCTTCTGGAAATTACCTGAGGATATTTTCTTCTAATATCTCTAAGGAGCATTCTCAAATGTCCTTCCTCAGATTCCACAAAAACAGTGATTTCAAACTGCTCAATCCAAAGATTGATTTAACTCTATGAGATGACTACACACATCACAGAGCAGTTGTTCACAAAGTTTCTTTCCAGTTTTCATCGGAAGACATTTCCTTGTTCACCACAAACCTCCAGGCACCCCTTAATATCCCTTCACAGATTTCTCAAAGACAGAGTTTCCAAACTGGGCAACGTAGAGTAAGCTTTAGCTCTTTGAAATGGATGCACATATCAGAGAGCAGTTTCTTGGAATGCTTCTTTCTGGGTTTTATTTGAGGATATTTCACTTTTCGTGATAGTCTTCAATGCGCTCCAAAATACCAGGTTTTCGGTTTTACAGGAACAGTGTTCAAACACTGTCTTATGAGAAAAGAGGTATAACTCCCTGAGTGGAATGCACACATCACAAAGCAGATTCTCAGAAAGCTTTTCTCCAGTTTTTATCTGAAGATATTTCCTTTTCACCATTGGCCTGAATGTGCTCCCGAATGTCCCTTTGTGAATCCGTCCATCACGGCATTTCAAAACTGCATAATAGAAAGAAAGTTTTATGTATGTGAGATGAATAAACATATATATCACAAAGCACTTTCACAGAAAGCTTCTTTCCAGTTTTTGTCTGACGATATTTCCTTCTTCACCAAAGCCGTCCATATATTCCCAAATGTCCCCTGGTACCTTTTTCTCCAAAAAGGTTTCCCCAATCCTCTATGAGAATAAAAGTATAACCCTGTGAGTGGAATGCACCCCTCACAAAGCAGCTCCTCGGAGATCTTCCCTTTAGTTTCTATCTGAAGATATTTCCGTTTTCAACATAAGCCTCAAAGCTCTCTCGAGTATCCGTTAGCTGACTAAACTAAAACAGTGTTAGAATACTGCTCAGTGAAAACAGAAGCTTCACTGTACGAATGGAATTCACATGACACAGAGCAGTTTCACACAATGTTTCCCTCTGGTTTTTATTGGAGGATATTTCTTTTTCAGCATATTCTTTAGAGCGTTCCCAAATCTCCTTTCTCAGTTTCCACAGAAACAGAGATATCTACCAGCTCAATCCCAAGAGTAATTTAACTCTATGAAATGAGTACACACATCACAAAGCAGTTGCTCAGAAAGCTTCCCTCCAGTTTTCAACGGAAGAGATTTCCTTGCTCTTCACAGTCCTCTGGACGGCACTTAATATCCCTTCACAGATTCCTCAAAGACAGAGGTTCCAAACTGTGCAATGTAGAGTAAGCTTAAACTCTGTGAAATTAATTCACATATCAGAGAGCAGTTTCCTGGAAATCTTCTTCTGGGTTTTATTTGAGGATACATCACTTTTCACCACAGTCTTCAGTGTGCTCTGAAATATCACTATTTTGCTTTTACAGGAACAGGGTTCAAACACTGTCTTATGAGAAAAGAGGTATAATTCCCTGAGTGGAATACAGACATCACAAAACAGTTTCTCTGAAGTCTTCTCTCCAGTTTTTATCTGATTTTGTTTCCTTTTTCACAATAATCCTTAAAGTGCTCCCAAATGTCCCTTCATGTATCTCTAAATGATAGAGTTTCCAAGCTGTGTAATATAAAGAAAGCTTTATCTACGTGAGATGAAGAAACATAGCAAAAACCACATTCATAGAAAGCTTCTTCCCAGTTTTTATAAGACCATATTTCCTTTTTCACCATAGTCCTGAAGGTGCTCCCAAATGTCCCTTTGCGGATCCGTCCATGACAGAGTTGCCGAGCTGTGTAATGTAGAGAAAGCTTTATCCATGTGAGATGAATATACGTATCACAGAACAGTTTTACAGAAAGCTTCTTTCCAGTTTTTGTCTGTTGCTATTTCCCTTTTCAACACAGGCGTCAATATGCTCCCAAATATCCCTTGGTATTTTTCTCTCCTAAAGGTTTTCCCCAATGCTGTATGAGAAGAGAATTATAACACTGTGAGTGTTATATATACATATTTCACATGCACACATCAAAAAGCAGTTCCTTGGAAAGCTTCTCTCCAATTTTCTCTGAACATATTTCCTTTTTCACCATAAGCCTCACAGCGCTCCAGAATTTCCCTTCATATGCTATACATAAACAGTGTTAGAAAACTCCTAAATGAAAACAGAATCTTAACTGAGTGAAAGGAATTCACACGACACGTGGCAGTTTCACAGAAAGCTTCCTTCTGGTTTTTATCTGAGGATATTTCTTTCTCCATATCATATAGAGCATTCCCAAATGTCCTCCCTCAGATTCCGCAGCAATAGTGATTTCTAACTGCTCAATACAAAGAATGGTTTAACTCTCTGATATGAATACACATATCACAAACAGTTTCTCAGAAAGCTTCTCTCCAGTTTTCATTGGAAGACATATCCTTGCTCACCACAGGGCTCCAGGCGCCACTTAATATCCCTTCGCAGATTCTTCAAAGACAGAGTTTCCAAACTTGACAAGGTAGAATAAGCTTTAAATCTGTGAAATGAATGCACATATCAGAGAGCAGTTTCCTGGAACGCTTCTTTCTAGGTTTTATTTGAGGATAGTTCACTTTTTGCCATAGTCCTCAAAGCATTCCCAAATATCACTTTTTCGTTTTTACAGGAACAGAGCTCAAACACTGCCTTATGAGAAAAGAGGTATAACTCCCTGAGTGGAATGCACATATCACAAGGCAGTTTCTCAGAAAGCTTCTCTCCAGGTTTTATCTGAAGATATTTCCTTTTACACCATAGGCCTGAATGTGCTCCCAAATGTCCCTTCGTGGATCCATCCATGACGGAGTTTCAAAGCTGCATTATAGAAAGAAAATTTTTTCTATGTGAAATGAATAAACATATCTATCACAAAGCAGTTTCACAGAAAGCTTCCCTCTGGTTTTTATCAGAGGGTATTTCTTTTTCAGCATATTCTTAAGAGTATTCCCAAATGTCCTTTCTCTAGTTCCACAGAAAGAGTGATTTCAAACTGCTCAATCCAAAGAATGCTTTAACTCTATGAGATGAATACACACATGACAAAGCAGTTGCTCAGAGAGCTTCTCCCCAGTTTTCAACGGAAGACATTCCCTTGCTCACCACAGGATCCAGTCGCCACTTAATATCCCTTCCCAGAATCATCAAACATTGACTTTCCAAACTGGGAAATGTCGAGTCAGCTGTAACTCTCTGAAATGAATGCACAAGTCAGTGAGCAGGTTCTAGAACGCTTCCTTCTGGGTTTTATTTGAGGATATTTCACTTTTCACCATAGTCTTCCAGGAGCTCCGAAATATTACTTTTTCGGTTTTACAGGAACAGTGTTCAAAAAGTGTCTTATGAGGGGCCCTGGGTCCCGGCAGCGGTGGTGACGGCGGGGCCGGAGGTTGTCCTTGGCAGATTTTCCTCGGCTATTCTACATGGAGGAGGCGGTGCGCACGGCTTCAGCCCCGAATGCTCGCACCTCCCACTGGACGGCCACGAAGGCAGTGGCCGTGCGAGCGCAGGACTGGGCGGCCTGTGTGGGGGTGTGAGCCGCGGTGCCCCGGGCAGCACCGCCGAGGGGAAGCCGCGCGGCCAGCCTGCCGACTAGGGCTCTCCCGGCTGTGATTGACCTTCAGTTACAGAGAGAGAGAGCAGAGTGGGACCAGGTCTGAGAAGCAACTCATTCGTTTCAGGACATTCCCTCTGATGTCCTGTTTTCAAATGGTTTGAAGACTGCTTCATTCTGCCTCTCGTACCAGCGGTTTCTCTGCTCTGTGATCAATGTGATTCACAGGGACTCCTTAAGTAACAAACGAAATGAGCCAGGGGCGTGGAAAATATGACTTCTATATTGGTCTGGGATTGGCTACGAGCTCCAGCATTTTCACTGGAGGAAGTTTCATTTTGAAAAAAAATGGCCTTCTTCGACTGGCCAGGAAAGGCTCTATGAGAGCAGGTCAAGGTGGCCATGCATATCTTAAGGAATGGTTGTGTTGGGCTGGACTGCTGTCAATGGGAGCTGGTGAGGTGGCCAACTTTGCTGCATATGCGTTTGCACCAGCCACGCTAGTGACTCCACTAGGCGCTCTCAGTGTACTAGTAAGTGCCATTCTTTCTTCATACTTTCTAAATGAAAGACTTAATCTTCATGGGAAAATTGGGTGTTTGCTAAGTATTCTAGGATCTACAGTTATCGTCATTCATGCTCCAAAGGAAGAGGAGATTGAGACTTTAAATGAAATGTCTCACAAGCTGGGTGATCCAGGTTTTGTGGTCTTTGCAACCCTTGTGGTCATTGTGGCCTTGGTACTAATCTTCATGGTGGCTCCTCGCCATGGACAGACAAACATTCTCGTGTACATAACAATCTGCTCTGTGATTGGCGCCTTTTCATGCCTGTATCTTTTTGAAAAGATGAGAAAGCAATGAATAGCAATCTCTCTAATATGTATGAAGTTCTTAGTAATAATGAAGAAAGCTTAACCTGTGGAATTGAACAACACACTGGTGAAAATGTCTCCCGAAGAAATGGAAATCTGACAGCTTTTTAAGAAAGGTGTCATTAAAGGTTAATCTGTGATTGTTATGAAGTGAATTTGAGTATCAGAATGTGTCTAAAAAAACATTGTCCTCAAAAATGTTCTTTAAAGGCAATCTTTTTAAAGATTTGACTAATTAGGACCAAGAAATTACTTCTCTTATATTTAAACAATGGTAGCTCACTAAAATGACCTCAGCACATGACGATTTCTATTAATATTGTATTGTTGTAGAATTATTTTACATTTTCATTCCTTCTCCAAAATCTGAATGCACTAATGACAGTTTTAAGTCTATAAAAACCCTTTACTTTTTCATTCATGATGAAAGTCTGAAATGTGCATTTGTCATCCCCACTCCATCAATCCCTGAACATGTAAGGCTTTTTTTATTTTAAAAAAGAACAATTATCCCAATACATTATCCTGTGATTTACCTTACCTATAAAAGTGGCTCCTGTTTGATGATTAGTTTTATTTTTTGAAATAAGGGAAAACTAAGTTACTGAATGAAGGAAACTTATAAAATAAAAAAAAGGGCGGAAATCACCCCAAGGAAGGATTCTCAGGTTGAGATGATCACCGTGAATCCGGCTTCCTGTGTGCATTCAACGGCCTTCTTGGCACCTCATCAAGCCAGCGCATCCTGCCTGCTGCTGCAGCCTGGCCGGGTTTGTTCTTCAGTTACCCTAATCCCATGATGCCTGGAACCTTGATTACCATTTGACATCAGCTCTTGTACTTTTCAGTATATTTTCATAATGAGTTATATTGTCATTTGGACTTTGAACAGCTCTGGGAAATAGGAGACTAGGGTTGTTTCTTAAATTTAGCTCATGTTATAATAAAAAGTTGAAATGAAAAAAAAAAAGGTGTCTTATGAGAAGAATGGTATAATTCCCTGAATGGAATGCACACATCACCAAGCAGTTTCTCAGAAAGCTTTTCCCCTGTTTTTATCTGACCATATTTCCTTTTTCACCATGGGCTCCAATGTGATCTCGAGTATTGCTTCGCGGATCCATCCATGACAGAATTTCCATGCTGCATAATGTAAAGAAAGCTTTATCTATGTGAGAGGAATAAACATAGCCAAAAGCAGGTTCACAGAAAGCTTCTTTCCAGTTTTTATCTGAAGATATTTCCTTTTTCACCAATGTCCTCAAGGTGCTCCCTAATGTCCCTTCATGGATCCATTCATGACAGAGTTTCCAAGCTGTGTAATGTAAGGAAACCTTTATCTATGTGAGAAGAATACACATATCACAGAACAGTTTCATAGAAAGCATTTTTCCCGTTTTTGTCTGAGGTTATTTCCCTTTTCACCGTAGGCATCAACATGCTCCCAAATATCACTTGATACCTTTTTCTCCAAAAGGATTTCCCTGATGCTGTATGAGAAGAGAGGTACAACACTGTGAGTGGAATGCACACTTCACAAAGCAGTTCCTTGGAAAGCTTCTCTCCAGTTTTGGTCTGATCATATTTCCTTTTTCACCGTAAGCCTCAAGGCACTCCCGAATATCCTTTCACATGCTACACATAAACAGGGTTAGAAAACTGCTCAAAGAAAAGTGAGGCTTAACTGAGCGAGAGGAGTTAAGACGACACAGAGCAGTTTCACAGAAAATTTTCTTCTGGATTTTATCTGAGGATATTTCTTTCTCCATATTCTAAGGAGTGTTCGCAAATGTCCTTCCTCAGATTCCACAAAAATAATGATTTCAAACTACTCAATCCAAGGAATGGTTTAACTCTATGAGATGAATACACACATCACAAAGCAGTTGCTCGGAAAGCTTCTCTCCAGTTTTCATAGGAAGATGCTCACTACAAGCCTCCGGGTGCCACTTAATATCTCTTCACAGATTTCTCAAAGACAGAGTTTCCAAACTGGGCAATGTAGAGGAAGCTTTAAGTCTGTGAAATGAATGCACATAGCAGAGAGCAGTTTCTTGGAACGCTTCTTTCTGGGTTTTATTTCGGGATATTCCACTTTTCACCGTAGTCTTCAATGCGCTCCTAAATATCACTTTTTCGGTTTTACAGGAACAGTGTCCCAAAACTGCTTTATAAGAAAAGAAGTATAACTCCCTGAGTGGAATGCACACATCACAAAGCAGTTTCTCAGAAAGCTTCTCTCCAGTTTTTATCTGAAGATATTTCCTATTTCACCGTAGACCTGAATGTGCTCCCAAATTTCCCTTCTCGGATCCGTCCATGACAGCATTTCCAAACTGTGTAATATAAAGTAAACTTTATCTATATGAGATGAATAAACATATCACAAAGCAATTTCACAGAAAGCTTCTTTCCAGTTTTTTTCTGAGGAAATTGTCTTTTTCAGCATAGCAGTCCATATACTCCCCAATGTCCCTTGGTAGCTTTTTCTCCAAAAGGGATTTCCCAATCCTCTATATGAAGGAAGGTATAACTCTGTGAGTGGAATGCACACGTCACAAAGCAACTCCTCGGAAAGCTGCTCTCCAGTTTCTATCTGAAGATATTTCCGTTTTCAACATAATCCTCAAAGCGCTCCTGAATATGCCTTCATAGATTAAACAAAAACAGTTTTAGAATACTGCTCAATGGAAATAAAAGCTGAATCATGCTAGCCTAATTCATATGACACAGAGCAGTTTCACAGAAAGCTGCCTTCTGTTTTTTATCTAAGGGTATTTCTTTTTCAGCATATTCTAAAAACCGTTCCCAAATGTCCTTTCTCAGATTCCACAGAAACGGTGATTTCAAACTGCTGAATCCAAGAAATGATTTAACTCTATGAAATGAATACACATATCACAAAGCAGTTGCTCAGAAAACTTCTCTCCAGTATTCATTGGTAGGCATTTCCTTGCTCATGACAGGCCTCCATGCGCCACTTAATAACCCTTCACAGATTCCTCAAAGACAGAATTTAAAAGCAGACAATATAGATTAAGCTTTAACTCTGTGAAATGATGGCAAATATCAGAGAACAGTTTGTTGCAATGCTTCTTTCTGGGTTTCATTTGAGGAAATTTCGCTTTTTGCCAGTCTTCAAGGCGCTTCGATATATCACTTTCTCAGTTTTACAGGAACAGTGTTCAAACACTGCCTTAGGAGAAAAGAGGTATAACTCCCTGAGGGGAATGCACATATCACAAACTACTTTCTCAGAAAGCTTCTCTCCAGTTTTCATCTGAAGAGATTTCCTTTTTCACCATAGGCCTGAATGTGCTCCTGAATGTCCTTTCACGGATTGGTCTATGACAGAGTTTCCAAACTGCGTAATATGAAGAAAGTTTTAAACATGTGAGAGGAATAAACATATCTACCACAAAGCAGTTTCACAGACAGCTTCTTTTACAGTTTTTGTCTGAGGATATTTCCTTTTACACCATAGCCATCAATATACTCCCGAATGTCCCTTGGTAATTTTCTCTCCCAAAGTGATTTCCCAATCTTTTATGGGAAAAAATGTATAACTCTGTGAGTGGAATGCACACATCACAAAGCAGCTCATTGGAAAGCTTATCACCAGTTTCTATCTGAAGACATTTCCGTTTTCACCATAAGCCTCAAAGTGTTCCCGAATATCCCTTTGCAGACTAAACAAAAACAGTGTTAGAATACTGCTCAATGAAAACAGAAGCTTAACTGTGTGAGTGGAATTCACATGACACAGAGCAGTTTCACAGAAAGATTCCTTATGATTTTTATCTGAGGGTATTTCTTTTTCTGCATATTCTAAAGAGCATTCCCAAATGTCCTTTTTCAGTTTCACAGAAACAGTGATTTTAAACTGCTCAATCGAAAAATGATTTAACTCTATGAGATGATTACACACATCACAAAGCAGTTGCTCAGAAAGTTTCTCTCCACTTTTCAACCGAAGACATTTCCTTGCTGACCACAGGCCTCCAGGCAACACTTAATATCCCTTCGCAGATTCCTCAAAGACAGAGTTTCCAAAATGGGTAACATAGAGTAAGCTTTAACTCTAAGAAGTGAATGCACATATCAGAGAGTAGTTTTTGGAACGCTTTTTTCTGTGTTTTATTTAAGGATAGTTTGCTCTTCGCCATAGTCTTCAAAGCACTCCAAAATATCACTTTTTTAGTTTTACAGGAACAGTGATCAAACACTGCCTTATGAGAAAAGAGATATAACTCCCTGAGTGGAATGCACACATCACAAGGCAGTTTCTCGGAATGCTTCTCTCCAATTTTTTCTGAAGATATTTCCTTTTTCACCATAGGCCTGAATGTGCTCCCGAATGTCCTGTCACAGATAATTCCATGTTGGAGTTTCTAAGTTGCATAATGTAAAGAAAGCTTTATCTATGTGAGATGAAAAATATAGCAAAAAACAGATTCACTGAGCTTCTTTCTAGTATTTATCTGAAGATATTTCCTTTTTCACCATAGTCCTGAATGTGTTCCCAAATGTCCCTTCACAGATCCGTCCATGACAGAGTTTCCAAGCTGTGTAATGTGAAGAAAGCTTTATCTATGGGAGATGAATAAACATATCTATTGCAAAGTTGTTTCGCAGAAAGTTTCTATCCAGTTTTTATCTGATATTATTTCCTTTTTTTCCATAGCCATCCATATACTCCTGAATGTCCCTTGGTAGCTTCTTCTCCAAAAGGGATTCCCCAATCCTCTATGAGAAGAAAGGTGTAACTCTGTGAGTGGAATGCACACGTCTCAAATTAGCTCCTCGGAAAGCTTCTCTCCAGTTTTTATCTGAAGATATTTCCAATTTGACTGTAAGCCTTAAAGTGCTCCCAAATATCCCTTCGCAGACTACACAAAAACAGTGTTAGAATACTGCTCAATAAAAGAGAAGCTGAACTGTGTGAGTGGAACTCCCTTGACACAGGGCCATTTCACGGAAACTTTCTTCTGGTTTTTATCAGATAGTATTTCTTTTTTAGCATTTTTAAAAGAGCGTTTCCAAATGTTCTTTCTCAGGAACCACAGAAACAGTGATTTCAAGCTACTCCATCCAAAAAATGATTTATCTCTATGAGTTGACTAAACACATCACAAAGCAGTTTCTCAGAAAGTTTCTATCCAGTTTTCAATGGAAGACATTTCCTTGCTCACCACAGGTTTCCGGGCGCCACTTAATATCCCTTCGTGGATTCCTCAAAGACAGAGTTTCCAAACTGGGCAAAGTAGAGTAAGCTTTAGCTCTTTGAAATGGATGCACAAATCAGAGAGCAGTTTCTTGGAACGCTACTTTCTGGGTTTTATTTGAGGATATTTTACTTTTTGCCATAGTCTTCAATGCCTTCCGATATATCACATTTTTGGTTTTACAGGAACAGTGTTCAAACACTACCTTATGAGAAAAGTGGTATAACTCCCTTAGTGGAATGCACCATCACAAAGCAGTTTCTCAGAAAGCTTCTCTCCGGTTTTTATCTGAGCATATTTCCTTTTTCACCATAGTCCTGAATGTGCTCCCGAATGTTCCTTCTCGGAACCGTCCATGGCAGAGTTTCCAAGCTGTGTAATGTAAAGAAAACTTTATCTATGTGAGATGAATGCACGTATCACAGGGTACTTTCACAAAAAGCTTCTTTCCAGTTTTTGTCTGAAGCTATTTCCTTTTTCACCATAGGCGTCAATATATCCCTGAATATCCCTTGTTATCTTTTTCTCCAAAAAGGTTTCCCTGATGCTGTATGAGAAGAGAGGTATAACACTGTGAGTGGAATGCACACGTCACAAAGCAGTTCCTCGGAAAGCTCATCTCCAATTTCTATCTGAACATATTTCCTTTCTCACCATAAGTCTCAAAGGGCTATCGAATATCCCTTCACCTGTTAAACATAAACAGTGTTAGAAAACTTCCCAATGAAAAGAGAAGCTTAACTGACAAGAGAAATTCACACGACACATAGCAGTTTCACAGGAAGCTTCTTTCTGGTTTTTATCTGAAGATATTTCTTTCTTCATATTCTAAGAGTGTTCTCAGATGTCCTACCTCAGATCCCACAGAAACAGTTATTTCAAACTGCCCAATCCAAAGAATAGTTTAACTCTATGAGATGAATGCACACATCACACAGCAGTTGCTCAGAAAGCTTCTCTCCAGTTTTCATCAGAAGACATTTCCTTGCTCACCACAGGCCTCCGGGAGCCACCTAATATCCCTTCGCAGATTCCTCAAAGACAGAGTTTCCAAACAGGGCAATTTAGAGTAAGCCTTAACTCTGTGAAATGAATGCACATATCAGAAAGCAGTTTCTTGGAACGCTTCTTTTTGAGTTTTATTGGAGGATATTTCACTTTTCGCACTAGTGTTAAGTGCGCACTGAAATATCACTTTTTCAGTTTTACAGGAACCGTGTTCACACACTGCCTTAGGAGAAAAGAGGTATAACTCCCTGTGTGGAATGCACAGATCACAAAGCAGTTTCTCAGAAAGCTTGTTTCCAGTATCTATCTGAAGATATTTCCTTTTTCACCATAGGCCTGAATGTGCTTCCGAATGTCCCTTCGTTGATCCGTACATGACAGAGTTTCCAAACTGTGTAATATAAAGAAAGTTTTATTTCTGTGAGATGAATAAACATATCTATCACAAAGCAGTTTCATAAAAAGCGACTTTCGAGTTTTTGTCTGAGGATATTTCCTTTTCCATCATGGCCGTCCATGTACTCCCGAAGGTCCCTATTTAGCTTTTTCTCCATGAGGGATTCTCCAATCCTCTATGAGAAGGAAGGTATAATTCCATGAGTGGAATGCACACATCACAAAGCAGCTCCTCTGAAAGTTTCTCTCCAGTTTCTATCTGAAGCTATTTCCGTTTTCACTATAAGCCTCGAAGCACTCATGAATATCCCTTCACAGACTAAACACAGTGTTAGAAAACTGCTCAATGAAAAAGAGAAGCTTAACTGAGCGAAAGGAATTCACACGACACAAAGCAGTTTCACTGAAAGCTTCCTTCTGCTTTTTATCTGAGGATATTTCTTTCTCCGTATTCTAAAGAGCATTCCCAGATATTCTTCCTCAGATTCCACAGAAACAGTGATTTCAAACTGCTCAATCCAAACAATGGTTTAACTCTAGGACATGAATACACACATCACAAAGCAGTTGTTCAGAAAATTTCTCTCCAGTTTTTATCAAAAGACATGTCGTTGCCCACCGCAGGCCTCTAGGCGCCACTGAATATCCCTTCAGAGATTCCCCAAAGACAGAGTTTCCCAACTGGGTAATGTAGAGTAAGCTTTAACTCTGGGAAATGAATGCTCATATCAGAGAGCAGTTTCTTGGGATGCTTCTTTCTGGGTTTTATCTAAGGATATTTCACTTTTCACCAGAGTCTTCAAAGTGCTCCGAAATATCATTTTTCGGTTTCTCAGGAATAGTGTTCAAACATTGCCCTAGGGGAAAAGATGTATAACTCCCTGAGTGGAATTCACACATCACAAAGCAGTTTCTTAGAAAGCTTCTCTCCTGTTTTTATCTGAAGAGATTCCCTTTTAGGCCATAGGCATGAATGTGTCCCAAATGTCCCTTTGTGGATCCGTCCATGACGGAGTTTCCAAACTGCATAATATAAAGAAAGTTTTATCTACGTCAGATGAATACACATATCTATCACAAAGCAGTTTCACAGAAAGCTTCTTTCCAGTTTTGGTCTGAGGATATTTCTTTTTTCATGGTAACCATCCATATACTCCTGAATGTCCCTTGGTAGCTTTTTCTCCAGAGAGGATTCCCCAATCTTCTATGAGAAGAAAGATATAACTCTGTGAGTGGAATGCACACATCCTGAAGCAGCTCCTCGAAAAGCTTCTCTCCAATTTCGATCTGAAGATATTTCCGTTTTCATCATAAGCCTCAAAGCGTTCCTGAATATCACTGTGAAGACTAAACACAGTGTCAGAATATGGCTCAATGAAAAGATAAACTGAACTGTGCGAGTTTAATTGAAATGACACAGAGCACTTTCACAGAAAGCTTCCTTCTGGTTTTTCTCTGAGGGTATTTCCAGAACAGCATCTTCTAAAGAGCATTCCCAAATGTCCTTTGTCAGATTCCACAGAAACAGTGATTTCAAACTGCTCAATCCAAACAATGATTTAACTCTACGAGATTAATACACACATCACAAAGCAGTAACTCAGAGGGCTTCTGTCCAGTTTTCATTGGAAGACATTTCCTTGCTTACCATAGGCTTCTGGGAACCCATTACTATCCCTTCACAGATTCCTCAAAGACAGAGCTTCCAAACTGGGCAACGTAGAGTAAATTTTAACTCTGAAATGAAGGCGCATATCAGAGAGCAGATTCTTGAAACGCTTCTTTCTGGGTTTTATCTGAGGATATTTCACTTTTCTCCATAGTCTTCAATGTGCTCCAAAATATCACTTTTTTGGTTTTACAGGAACAGTGTTCAAACACTGCCTTATGAGAAAAGAGATATAACTCCCTGAGTGGAATGCACACATCACAAAGCAGTTTCTCAGAAAGCTTCTCTCCTGTTTTTATATGATGATATTACCATTTACCCAGAGTCCTGAATTTGCTCCCGAATGTCAATTCATGGATTCATCCATGATAGAGTTTCCAAACTGCGTAATATAAATAAAGTTTTATCTATGTGAGATGAATAAACATATCTATCACAAAGCATTTACAGAGAAGGCTTCTTTTCAATTTTTGCCTGAGGATATTTCCTTTTTCACCATAGTCCTCAATATGGTGAATGTCCCTTGGTAGCATTTTCTCCAAAAGGTATTTCTCAATCCTCTATGAGAAAAAAAGGTATAACTCTGTGAGTGAAATGCACACGTCACAATGCAGTTCCTCGAAACACTCCTCTCCAGTTTCTATCTGAAGATATTTCCATTTTCATCATAAGCATCAAAGCGCTCCAGAATATGCTTTCGCACACTAAACATAAACGTTTTTAGAAAACTGCTCAAGGAAAAGAGAAGCTTAATGAGGGAGAGGAATTCACTTGACACATAGCAGTTTCACAGAAAGCTTCCTTCTGGTTTTCATCTTTGGATATTTCTTTCTCCATATTCTAAAGAGCATTCAAAAATGTCCTTCCTCAGATTCCACCCTAATAGTGATTTCAAACTGCTCAATCCAAAGAATGGTTTAACTGTATGAGATTAATACACACATCACAAAGCAGTTGCTCAGAAAGCTTCTCTCCAGTTTTCAATGGAAAACATTACCTTGCTCACCACAGGCCTCTTGGCGCCACTTAATATCCCTTCGCAGATTCCTCAAGGACAGAGTTTCCAAACTGGGAAATGTACAGTACCCTTTAACTCTGTGAAATGAATGCACATATCAGAGATCAGTTTCTTGGAACGCTTCTGTCTGGGTTTGATTTGAGGATATTTCAATTTCTGTCATAGTCTCAAGGTGCTCCGAAATATCACTTTTTCGGTTTTACAGGAACGATGTTCAAACACTGCCTTATGAGAAAATAGGTATACCTCCCTGAGTGAAATGCACAGATCACAAAGCAGTTTCTCAGAAAGCTTCTTTCCGGTTTTTATCTAAAGATATTTCCTTTTTCACCATAGGCCTGAATGTGCTCCTGAATGTTCCTTTGCAGATACGTCCATGATGTAGTTTACAAACTATGTAATATAAAGAAAGTTTCATCTATGTGATATGAATAAACATATCTATCACAAAGCAGTTTCACATAAATCTTCTTACCATTTTTTGTCTGCGAATCTTCCCTTTTTCACCATAGTCCTGAACGTGCTCCCGAATTTCCCTTCATGGATCCGTCCTTGACAGAGTTTCCAAGCTTTGTAATGTAAAGAAAGATTTATCTATGTGAGATGAGTACACATAGCACAGAACAGTTTCACAAAAAGCTTCTTTCCAGTTTTTGTCTGAGGCTATCTCCCTTTTCACCATAGGCCTCAATATGCTCCCGGTTATCCCTTGGTACCTTTTTCTCCAAAAGGATTTCTCAAATGCTGTATGAGAAGAAAGGTATAATTCTGTGAGTGGAATGCATAAGTCACAAAGCAGCTCCCCCGAAAGCTTCTCTCCAATTTCTATCTGAAGATATTTCTGTTTTCAACATAAGCCTCAAAGTGCTCCCAACTCTCCCTTAGCTAACTAATCTAAAACAGTGTTAGAATACTTCTCAATGAAAACAGAAGTTTAACTGTGTGAGCGGAATTCACATGACACAGAGCAGTTTCACAGAATGCCTCCTTCTGGATTTTATCTGAGGGTCTTTCTTTTTCAGCATATTTTTAAGAGTGTTCCCAAATGTCCTTTCTCAGGTTCCACAGAAACAGTGATTTCAACCTGCTCAATCCACAGAATGATTTAACTCTATGAGATGAATACACACATCACAAAGCAGTTGCTCACAAAGCTTCTCACCAGTTTTCAACAGAAGACATTTCCTTGCTCAACACAGGCCTCCAGGTGCCACTTACTACCCCTTCGCAGATTAATGAAAGACAGAGTTTCCAAACTGGGCAATGTAGAGTAAGCTTTAACTCTGTGAAATGAATGCACATATCAGAGAGCAGATCCTTGGAACACTTCTTTCTCGGTTTTATTTGATTATATTTCATTTTTCACTGTAGTCTTCAAGGTGCTACGAAATATAACTTTTTCAGTTTTACAAGAACAGTGTTCAAACACTCCCTTATAGGAAAAGAGGTATAACTCCCTGAGTGGAATGCACACATCACAAAGCAGTTTCTAAGTAAGCTTCTCTCCAGTTTTCATCTGACGATATTTCCTTTTTTACCCTAGGCCCAACTATGATCCCAAATATCCCTTTGCGGATCCATCCATGATGGAGTGTCCAAGCTGTATAATGTAAAGAAAGCTTTATATATGTGTGATGAATAAACATAGCAAAAAGCAGATTCACAGAAAGTTTCTTTCCAGTTTTTATCTGAAGATATTTCCTTTTTCACCGTAGTCCTGAATGTGTATCCGAAAGTCCTTCGTGGATCCGTCCAGGACAGAGTTTCCAAGCTGTGTAATGTAAAGAAAGCTTTATCTATGTGAGATGAATGCATATATCACAGAGCAGTTTCACAGAAAGATTTTTTCCAGTTTTTGTCTGAGGCTATTTCCCTTTTCACCGTAGGTGTCAGTACGCTCTCAAATATCACTTGGTACCTTTTTCTCCAAAAGGGTTTTCCCAATGCTGTATGAGAGAGGAGATATAACACTGTGATTGGAATGCACACGTCACAAAGCAGATCCTAAGAAAGCTTCTCTCCAGTTTCTATCTGAAGATATTTCCGTTTTCACCATAAGCCTCAAACCGCTCCCAAATATCCCTTCCCATGCTAAACATAAACAGGATTGGAAAACTGCTCAATGAAAAGAGAGGCTTAACTGAGGGAGAGAAATTAAGATGATACAGAGCAGTTTCAGAAAGCTTCATTCCGGGTTTTACCTGAGGATATTTCCTTCTCCATATTCTAGTGAGCGTTCCCAAATGTCCTTCCTCAGATTCCACAGAAACAGGGATTTCAAACTGCTCAATCCAAAAATGGTTTAACTCTATGAGACGAATACACACATCACAAAGCAATTGCTCAGAAAGCTTCTCTCTAGTTTTCATCGGAAGTCGTTTCCTTGCTCACTAGAAGCCTCCAGGCATCACTTAATATCCCTTCACAGATTCCTCAAAGACAGAGTCTCCAAACTGTTTAACGTAGAGTAGGCTTTAACTCTGTGAAATGAATGCACATATCAGAGAGCAGTTTCTTGGAACGCTTGTCTCTGGGTTTTATTTAAGAATATTTCACTTTTTGCCATAGTCTTCAAAAAGGTCCGAAATATCACTTTTTGGTTTTACAGGAACAGTGTTCTAACACTGTCTTATGAGAAAAGAGGTATAACTCCCTGAATGGAATGCACACATCACAGAGCACTTGGTCAGAAAGCTTCTATTCAGTTCTTATCTGAAGATACCTCCTTTTTCACTGTAGGTCTGAATGTGCTTCCGAATTTCTCTTCATGGATACGTCCGTGATGGAGTTTCCAAACTGTGCAATATAAGAAAAGTTTTATCTATGTGAGATGAATAAACATGTGTATCACAAAGCAGTTTCACAGAAATCTTCTTTCCACTTTTTCTCTGAGCATATTTCCTTTTTCACCATAGCCATCCATATACCCCCGAATGCCCCCGGTAGCTTTTTCTCCAAAAAGGATTCCCCAATCCTCTATGAGAAGTAAAGTATAACTCTGTGAGTGGATGGAACACGTCACAAAGTAGTTGCTCGGAAATCTTCTCTCCTGTTTCTATCTGAAGATATTTCTGTTTTCACCATAAGCCTCAAAGTGCTCCCAACTCTCCCTTAGCTAACTAAGCTAAAACAGTGTTAGAATACTGCTCAATGAAAACAGAATCTTAGCTGTGCGAGTGGAATTCACATGACACAGAGCAGTTTCACAGAAAGCTTCCTTCTGGTTTTTATCGGAGGGTATTTCTTTTTCAGCATATTCTTAAGAGCATTCCCAAATGTCCTTTCTCAGGTGCCACAGAAAGAGTGATTTCAAGTTGCTCAATCTAAAGAATGATTTAACACTATGAGATAAATGCACACATCACAAAGCAGTTGCTCAGAAAGCTTCTCTCCAGTTTTCAATGGAAGACTTTTTTTACTCCCCAGAGGCCTTGGGTCACCACTTAATATCCCTTTGCAGAATCCTCAAAGACAGACTTCCTAAGTTGAGAAATGTAGAGTAAGCTTTAACTCTCTGAAATGAATGGATATGTTACAGCAGATTCTTGGAACGCTTCTTTCTGGGTTTTATTTCAGGATATTTCACTTTTCAAGATAGTATTCCATGTGCTCCAAAGTATAACTTTTTCGGTTGTACAGGAACAGTGTTCACATACTGCCTTATGAGAAAAGAGGTACAACTCCCTGAGTGGAATGCACATATCACAAACCAGTTTCTCAGAAAGCTTCTCTCCAGTTTTTATCTGAAGTTATCACCTATTTCACCATAGGCCTGAATGTGCTCCCGAATGTCCTTTCATGGATCCGTCCATGACGACGTTTCAAAACTGCGTAATAGAAAGAAAGTTTTATCTATGTGGTACGAATAAATATATCTATCATAAAACAGTTTCACAGAAAGCTTCTTTCCAGTTTCTGTCTGAGGATATTTCCTTTTTCACCTTAGCCCTCCTTATGGTGAATGTTCCTTAGTAGCTTTCTTTCCAAAAGGGACTTCATAATCCTCTATGAGAAAAAAGATATAACTCTATGAGTGAAATGCACAAGTCAGAAAGCAGTTCCTTGGAAAGCTTCTCTCCAGTTTCTACCTGAAGATATTTCTTGTTTCACCGTAAGTCTCAAAGTGCTCCCGATTATCCCTTCACATGCTAAACATAACCAGGGTTAGAAAACTGCTAAGTGAAAAGAGAGGCTTAACTGAGGGAGAGGAATTAGGACGACACAGAGGAGTTTCACTGAAAGCTTCCTTCTGGATTTTACCTGAGGATATTTCTTTCTCCATATTCTAAGGAGCATTCCCAAATGTCCTTCCTCAGATTCCACAAAAACAGTGATTTCAAACTGCTCCATCCAAAGAATGATTTAACTCTGTGAGCTGAATACAAACATCACAAAAGAGTTGCTCAGAAAGCTTCTCTCCAATTTTCCGCGGAAGACATTTCCTTGCTCGCCACAAGCTCCCATTTGCCACTTAATATCCCTTCACAGTATCCTCAAAGACACACTTTCAAAACTGGGAAATGGAGAGTAAGCTTTGTCTCTGAAATGAATGTACATGTCAGAGAGCAGTTTCTTGGAGCACTTCTTTCTGGGTTTTATTTCAGGATATTTCACTTTTCACTGTATTCTTCCATGCGCTCCGAAATATCACCTTTTCGGTTTCAGAGGAACAGTGTTCAAACACTGCCTTATGAGGAAAGAGGTATAACTCCCTGAGTGGAATGCACACATCACAAATCAGTTTCTCAGAAAGCTTCTTGCCAGTTTTTATCTGAAGTATTTCCTTTTTCCCCATTGGCCTAAATGTGCTCAAGAATGTCCCTTCACGAATCCATCCATAACGGAGTTACCAAACTGTGTAATAGAAAGAAACTTTTATCTATGTGAGATGAATAAACATAGCAAAAAGCAGATTCACAGAAAAATTCTTTCCAGTTTTTATCTGAAGATATTTCCATTTTCAACATAGTCCTGAATATGCTCCTGTATGTCTCTTCGCGGATTCATCCATGACAGAGTTTCCAAACTGCGTTATGTAGACAAAGCTTTATCTTTGTGAGATGAACACACATATCACAGAACAGTACACAGAAAGGGTTTCCCCGATGCTGTGTGAGAACAGAGGTAGAACACTGTGAGTGGATTGCACACGTCACAATGTAGTTCTGCAGAAAGCTTCTATCTAGTTTCTATCTGAACGTATTTCCTTTTTCACCGTAAGCCTCAAAGCACTCCCGAATATCCCTTCACACGCTAAACATAAACAGTGGTTGAAAACAGCTCAATGAAAACAGAAGCTTCACTGAGCAAGAGGAATTCACATTACACAGAAAGCTCCCTTCTGGTTTTTATCTGAGGATATTTCTTTCTCCATATTCTAAAGAGCATTCCCAAATGTCCTTCCTCAGATTCCATAGAAACAGTGATTTCAAACGGCTCAATTTAAAGTATGATTTAACTCTATGAGATGAATACACACGTCACAAAGCAGTTGCTCAGAAAGCTTCTCTCGAGTTTTCAACGGAAGACATTTCCTTGCTCAACACAGGCCTCCGGGTGCCAATTAATATCCCTTAGTAGATTCCTCAAGGGAGAGTTTCCAAACTGGGAAATGTAAAGCAAGCTTTATTTCTGTGAAATAAATGCACATATAAGAGAGCATTTTCATGGAATGCTTCTTTCTGGGTTTTAATGGAGGATATTTCACTTTTCACCATAGTCTTTGAAGCACTCTGAAATATCACTTTTTCAGTTTTATAGGAACAGTGTTTAAACACTGCCTTATGACAAAAGAGGTATAACTTTCTGAGTGGAATGCACACACCACAAAGCAGTTTTTCAGAGCTCCTCCTCCATTTTTATCTGAAGATATTTGCTTTTTCACCATAGACCTGAATGTGCTCCCGAATGTCCCTATGCAGATCCGTCCATGACGGAGTTTCCTAACTGCGTAATATAAAGAAGGTTTTATCTATGTAGGTGAATAAGCATATCTATCACAAAGCAGCTTCATAGAAGGCTTCCTTCCAGTTTAGTCTGACGATATTTTCTTTTTAACTGTAGCCATCCATATACTTCCGAATGTCCCCTGGTAGCTTTTTCTCCAAAAGGGATTCCCCAGTCCTCTATGAGAAGGAAGGTATAACACTTTGAGTGAAGTGCACATGTCACAAACAGCTCCTTGGAAAGCTTTTCTACACTTTCTATCTGAACATATTTCTGTTTTCACCATAAGCCTCAAAGTGCCCCCAAAATTCCCTTCACAGACTAAACAAAAAAAGTGTTAGAATACTGTTCAATGAAATGAGAAGCTGAAATGAGCGAGTGGAATTCACACGAGACAGAGTAGTTTCACCAAAGTTTCCTACTGATTTTTATCTGAGGGCAATTCTTTTTCAGCATATTCTAAGGAGCATTCCCAAATGTCCTTTTTCAGGTTCCACAGAAACAGTGATTTCAAACTGCTCAACTTAAAGAATGATTTAACTCTATGACATAAATACACACATCCCAAAGCAGTGGCTCAGAAAGCTTCTCTCCAGTTTTCAATGGATGACATTTCCTTGCTCAACACAGGCCTCCGGGCACCACTTAATATCCCTTTGCAGATTCCTCAAATACAGAGTTTCCAAACTGGGCAATGTACAATAAGTTTTAACTCTGTGAGATGAATGCACATATCACACTGTAGTTTCTTGGAATGCTTCTCTCTGGGTTTTATTTGAGGATATTTCACTTTTTGCCATAGTCTTCAATGCGCTCTGAAATACCACTTTCTCGGTTTTACAGGAACAGTGTTCAAACACTGCCTTACGAGAAAAGAGGTAAAACTCCCTGAGTGGAATGCACACATCAAAAAGCAGTTTCTCAGAAAGCTTCTTTCCGGTTTTTATCTGAAGATATTTCCTTTTTCACCATGGTCCTGAATGTGCTTTTGAATGTCCCTTCATGGATCAGTCCATGACGGAGTTTCCAAGCTGCATAATGTAAAGAAAGCTTTATCTATGTGAAATGAATAAACATGGCAAAAAGCAGATTCACACAATGCTTCTTTCCAGTTTTTATCTGAAGATATTTCCTTTTTCACCAGAGTCCTGAATGTGCTCCCAAACGTCCCTTCGCGGATCAGTCCATGACTTAGTTTACAAGCTGTGTAACGTAAAAAAGCTTTATGTATGGGAGATTAGTACACATAGCAATAAGGAGGTCACGGAAAGCTTCTTTATCGTTTTTATCTGATGATATTTCCTTTTTTAACCTATTCTTGAATGTGCTCCTAATGTCCATTCGTGGATCCGTCCACGACAGAGTTTCCAAGCTGCATAATGTAATGAAAGCTTTATCTATGTGAGATGAAAACACATAGACTAGAGCAGTTTCACAGAAAGCTTTTATTCTTTTTGTCTGAGGCTATTTCCCTTTTCACCATAGGCGTCAATATGCTCCAGAATATACCTTGGTACCTTTTCCTCCAAAAGGGCTTCCCCGATGCCGTATGAGAACAGAGGTATAACACTGTGAGTGGAATGCACACATCGCAAAGCAGCTACTCAGAAAGCTTCTCTCCAGATTCGGTCTGAACATATTTCCTTTTTCACTGCAAGCCTCAAAGCACTCCTGAATATCCCTTTGCACGCTAAACAAAAACAGTGTTAGAAAACTGCTCAATGAAAAGAGAAGCTTAACTGAGCGAGATGAATTCACACCACACACAGCAGTTTCACAGAAAGCTTCCTTCTGGTTTTTATCTGAGGATATTTCTTTCTCCATATTCTAAAGAGCATTCTCAAATGTCCTTCCTATGATTCCACAGAAACAGTGATTTCAAACTGCTCAATCCCAAGAATGAGATGACATGACTACACAAGTTACAAAGCAAGTGCTCAGAAAGCTTCTCCCCAGTTTTCAACGGAAGACCTTCCTTGCTCATCACAGGCCTCTGGACACCACTAAATATCCCTTCGCAGATTTCTCAAAAACAGTTTCCAAACTGGGCAATGTAGAGCCAGTTTTAACTCTGTGAACTAAATGCAAGTATCAGAGAGCAGTTTCTTGTAACGTTTCTTTCTCGTTTTTATTTAGCATAGTTAAATTTTTGCCATAGTCTTCAAAGCACTCTGAAATATCACTTTTTCGATTTTACAGGAGCAGAGTTCAAACACTGCCTTATGAGAATAGAGATATAACTCCCTGAGTAGAATGCGCACATCACGAAGCATTTTCTCAGAAAACTTCTATCCCATTTTTATCTGAAGATATCTCCTTTTACACCATAGGCCTCCCGAATGTCCCTTCATGGATCCGTCCATGATGGAGTTTCCAATCTACATACTGTAAAGGAAGATTTATCTACGTGAGGTGAACACATATATCACAGAGCAGTTTCACAGAATGCTTCTATCCTGTTTTTGTCTAAGGCTATTTCCCTTTTCACAAAAGGCATCAATATCCTTCTGGATATCCCTTGATTAATTTTTCCTCAAAGGGATTTCCCTGATGCTATATGAGAAGAGAGGTATAACACTGTAAGTGGAATGCACACGTCACAAAGCAGTTCTTTGGAAAGCTTCCCTCCAGTTTCTATCTGAACATATTTCTTTTTTCACCGTAAGCTTCAAAGAGCTCCAGACTATCCCTTCACATGCAAAACATAAACAGGGTTACAAAACTGCTCAATGAAAAGAGAGGCTTAACTGAGCTAGAGAAATTAAGAAGACACAGAGCAGTTTCTCAGTAAGATTTCTTCTGGATTTTACCTGAGGATATTTCTTTCTCCATATTCTAAGGAGCATTCCCAAATGTTCTTCCTCAGATTCCATGGAAGCAGTGATTTCAAAGTGTTCAATCCAAAGAATGGTTTAACTCTATGAGATGAATGCACACATCACAAAGCAGTTGCTTAGAAAGCTTTTCTCCAATTTTCATTGGAAGACGTTTCCTTTCTCATTCCAAGCCTCCGGGCGCCACTAAATATCCCTTCACAGATTCCTCAAAGACAGAGATTTCAAACTGCGCAACATAGAGTAAGCTTTAACTCTGTGAAATGAATGCACATATCAGAGAGCAGTTTTTTGAAACTCTTCTTTCTGGGTTTTATTTGGGGATATTTCACTTTTCAACATAGTCTTCAATGCGATCCAAAATAGCACTTTTTCGGTTTTACAGGAACAGTGTTCAAACAATGCCTTATGAGAAAAGAGATATAACTCCCTGAGATGAATGCACACATCACAAAGCAGTTTCTCAGAAAGCTTCTCTCCTGTTTTTATTTGAAGATATTTTCTATTTCAACATAGGCCTGAATGTGCTGCTGAATGTCCCTTCGTGAATCTGTCCATGACGGCATTTCAAAACTGGGTAAGAGAAAGAAAGTTTTATCTATGTGAGATGAATAAACATATCTATCACAAAGCAGTTTCACTGAAAGCTTCTTTCCAGTTTTTGTGTGAGGATATTTCCTTTTTCACCATAGCCGTCCCTATACTCCCAAATGTCCCCTGGTAGCTTTTTCTCCAAAAGGGATTTCCCAATCCTCTATGAGGAGAAAAGTATAACTCTGTGATTGGAATGCACACGCCACAAAGCTGTTCCTCGGAAATTTTCTCTCCAGTTTCTATTCGAAGATATTTCCATTTTCAGTGTAATCCTCAAAGCACTCCCGAGTATCCCTTAGTTGACAAAGCGTTTGAACGCTGCTCAGTGAAAACAGAAGCTTAACTATGTGAGTGGAATTCACTTGACACAGAGCAGTTTCACAGAAAGCTTCCTTCTGGTTTTTATCTGAGTGTATTTCTTTTTCAGCATGTTCTAAAAATCATTCCCAAATGTCCTTTCTCAGATTCCTCAGAAACAGTGATTTCAAACTGCTGAATCCAAGGAATGATTTAACTCTATAGGATGAATACACACATTAGCTGAGTAATAAAAAAACCTTTATTTTTGTGACGCGAATAAACACAGCAAAGAGCAGATTCACAGAAAACTTCTTTCCAGTTTTTATCTGAAGATATTTCCTTTTACACCATATTCCTGAATGCGCTCCTGAATATCCCTTCTCGGAACCATCCATGACGTAGTTTCCAAGCTGTGTAATGTAAAGAAAGCTTTATCTATGTAAGATGAATACACATATCCCAGAGCAGTTTGACAGAAAGCTTCTTTCCAGTTTTTGTCTGAAGCTATTTCCTTTTTCACCATTGGTGTCAACATGCAAACGAATATAGCTTGATACCTTTTTCTTGAAAAGGGTTTCCCCGATGATGTATGAGAGGAGAAGTATAACACTGTGTGTGGAATGCACACATCACAAAGCAGTTCCTTTAAAACCTACCCTCCTGCTTCTATCTGAACATATTTCCTTTTTCACTGTAAGCATACGCTAAACATAAACAGTGTTAGAAAACTGCTCAATGAAAAGAGAAGCTTAACTGAGTGAGAGGAATTCACATGACACATAGCAGTTTCTCAGAAAGCTTCCTTCTGGTTTTTATGTGAGAATATTTCTGTCTCCATATTTAAAACAGCATTTCAGGATATTCTAAGGAGCGTTCCCAAATATTCTTCCTGAGATTCCACAGAAAAACTATTTTCAAACTGCTCAATCCAAAGAATGATTTAACTCTATGAGATGAATACAACTTCACAAAGCAGTTGTTCAGAGCTTCTCTTCATTTTCAATGGAAGACATTTCCTTGCTCACCACAGGCCCCTGAGTGCCATTAATATCCCTTCGCAGATTCCTCAAACAAAGAGGAATTCCAAACTGGGCAATGTAGAGTAAGCTTTAATTCTTTCAAGTGAATGCACATATCAGAGAGCAGGTTCTTGGAATGGTTCTTTCTGGGTTTTATTTGAGGATAGTTCACTTTTCAACATAGTCTTCAATGTGCTCCAAAATATCACTTTTTCAGTTTCACAGGAACAGTGTTTAAAAACTGCCTCATAAGAAAAGAGGAATAGCTCCCTGAGTGGAATGCACATATCACAAATCAGTTTCTCAGAGCACTTCTCTCCAGTTTTTATCTGAAGATATTTCCTTTTTCACCATAGGCCTGAAAGTGCTCCCAAATGTCCCTTCGCGGTTCGTCCATGATGGAGTTTCCAAGCTGAGTATTGTAAAGAAAGCTTCATCTATGTGAGATGAATAAACATAGTTAAAAGCATATTCAGAGAAAGCTCCTTTCCAGTTTTTACCTGAAGATATTTCCTTTTTAACCATAGTCCTGTATGTGCTCCCGAACGTCCCTTTGTGGATCCGTCTGTGACAGTTTTCTTGCTGCGTAATGTAAAGAAAGCTTTATCTATGTGAGATGAATACACATATCACAGATCAGTTTTATCTGACTGTATTTCCTATTTCACCATAGGCCCGAATGTCATCCCAAATATCCCTTCCCAGATCCATCCACGAGGGAATTTCCAAGCTGCATAATGTAAAGAAAGCTTCAACTATGTTAGATGAATAAACATAGCAAAAAGCAGATTCACAGAAAGCTTCTTTCCAGTTTTTATCTGAAGATATTTTCTTTTTCACCATAGTCCTGAATGTGCTCCCGAAGGTCCCTTCGTGTATCCGTCCATGACAGTGTCCAAGCTGAGTAATGTAAAGAAAGCTTTATCTATGAGATGATTACACATATCACAGAGTAGTTTCCTAGAAAGCTTCTTTCCAGTTTTTGTGTGAGGCTATTTCACTTTTCAACATAGACGTCAATATGCTCCCGAATATCACATGGTACCTTTTTTTTCCAAAAGGTTTTCCCCGATGCTGTATGAGAAGAGTGGTATAACACTGTGAGTGGAAAGTGCACATCAAAAGCTGTTCCTCGGAAAGTTCCTCTCCAGTTTGTATGTGAACATAATTCCTTTTTTACCGTAAGCTTCAAAACGCTTCTGAATATACCTTTACACGCTAAACATAAACAGTGTTAGAAAACTGCTCAATGAAAAGAGATGCTTAAATGAGCGAGAGAAATTCACATGACACATAGCAGTTTCACAGAAAGCTTCCTTCTGGCTTTTATCTGAGGATATTTCCTTCTCCATATTCTATAGAGAATTCCAAAATGTCCTTCATCAGATTCCACAGAAATAGTGATTACAAAGTGCTCAATCCAAAGAATGCTTTAACTCTCTGAGATGAATACACACATCACAAAGCAGTTGCTCAGAAAACTTCTCTCCAGTTTTCAACAGAAGGCATTTCCTTGCTCACCACAGGCCTCTGCGTGCCACTTAATACCCCTTCGCAGATTCCTCGAAGACAGAGTTTTTGAACTGGGCAATGTAGAGTAAGCTTGAACTCTGGGAAATGAATGCACATATCAGAGAGCAGTTTCTTGTAATGCTGCTTTCTGGATTGTATTTGAGGATATTTCACTTTTTGCCATTGTCCTCAATGCACTCCAAAATATCACTATTTTGGTTTTACAGGAACAGTGTTCAAACACTGCCTTAAGAGAAAAGAGGTATAATTCCCTGAGTGGAATACACACATCATAAAGCAGTTTCTTAGAAAACCTCTCTACAGTGTTTATCTGAAGAGATTTCCTTTTTCACCATAGGCCTGAATTTGATCCCGAATATCCCACCATGCATCTGTCCATGATGGATTTTCCAGGCTGCTTAATGTAAAGAAAGCTTTTTCTATGTGAGATGAATAAACATAGCAAAAGTAGATTCACAGTACACTTCTTTCCAGTTTTTATCTGAAGATATTGCCTTTTTCACCATATTCCTGAATGTGCTCCTGAATGTCCCATCACGCACCCATCCATAACGGAGCTTCCAAACTGCATACTGTAAACAAAGTTTTATCTTTGTGAGATGAATATACATATCTATCATAAAGCAATTTCACAGAAAACTTCTTTTCAGTTTTTGTCTGAGGATGTTTCCTTTCTCACCATAGCTGTCCATATACTCTGGAATGTCTCTTGGTAGCATTTTCTCCAAAAGGGCTTACCCAATCTTCTATGAAAAGAAAGGTATAACTCTGTGAGTGCAATGCACACGTCACAAAGCGGCTCCTTGGAAAGCTTCTCTCCAGTTTCTATCTGAAGTTATTTCGGTGTTCACCATAAGCCTCAAAGAGCTCCAAATATCCCTTCGCAGACTAAACAAAAACAGTGTTGGAATACTGCTCAATGAAAAGAGAATCTTAACTGTGCAAGTGGAATTCACATGACACAGAGCAGTTTCACAGAAAGTTTCCTTCTGGTTTTTGTCTGAGGGTATTTCTTTTTCAGCATATTCTAAAGAGCATTCCCAAATGTCCTTTCTCAGGTTCCACACAAACAGTGATTTCAAGCTGCTCAATCCAAAGAATGACTTAAGTCTGTGAGATGAAAACACACATCACAGGCACTTGCTCAGAAACCTTCTCTATAGTTTTCAATGGAAGAGATTTCCTTGCTCACCACAGGCCTCTGGGTGCCACTTAATATCCCCTCGCAGATTCTGAAAGACAGATTTTCCAAACTGGACAATGTAGAGTGAGCTTTTACTTGTGAAATGAATGCACACATCAGAGAGCAGTTTCTTGGAACACTTCTTTCTGGATTTTATTTGAGGATATTTTACTTTTCGCCATATTCTTCAATGCGTTTCAAAATATCACTTTTTAGGTTTTACAGGAACAGTGTTCAAACATTGCCTTATGAGAAAAGATGTATAACTCCCTGTGTGGAATATGCACATCACAAAGCACTTTCTCCAAAAGCTCCTTCCGGTTTTTATCTTAAGATATTTCCTTTTTCACCATAGGCCTGAATGTGATCCCAAATATCCCTTCTGGGATCCCTCCATGATGGAATTTGAAAGCCGGGTAGCGTAAAGAAAGCTTTATCTATATGAAATGAATAAACATAGCAAAAACCTTCTGTCCAGTTTTATCTGAAGATATTTCCTTTTTTTATTATACTTTAATCTCTAGTGTACATGTGCATAACGTTTATATCATGTATAACTCCCCAATGCAATCCCTACTTCCTCCCCCCTCCCCATGATAGGCCCCAGTGTGTGATGTTCCCCTTACCGAGTCCGAGTGATCTCATTGTTCAGTTCCCACATATGAGTGAGAACATGCAGTGTTTGGTTTTCTCTTCTTGTGATAGTTTGCTAAGAATGATGGTTTCCAGCTGCGTCCATGTCCCTACAAAGGACGCAAACTCATCCTTTCTGATGGCTGCATAGTATTCCATGGTGTATATGTGCCACATTTTCTTAATCCAGTCTGTCACAGATGGACATTTGGGTTGATTCCAAGTCTTTGCTATTGTGAATAGTGCCGCAATAAACATACGTGTGCATGTGTCTTTGTAGTAGAATAATTTATAATCCTTTGGGTATATACCCAGTAGTGGGATGGCTGGGTCATATGGTACATCTAGTTCTAGATCCTTGAGGAATCGCCATACTGTTTTCCATAATGGTTGAACTAGTTTACAATTCCACCAACAGTGTAAAAATGTTCCTATTTCTCCACATCCTCTCCAGCACCTGTTGTTTCCTGACTTCTTAATGATTGCCATTCTAACTGGTGTGAGATGGTATCTCATTGTGGTTTTGATTTGCATTTCTCTGATGGCGAGTGATGATGAGCATTTTTTCATGTGTCTGTTGGCTGTATGGATGTCTTCTTTTGAGAAATGTCTGTTCATATCCTTTGCCCACTTTTTGATGGGGTTGTTTGTTTTTTTCTTGTATATTTGTTTGAGTTCTTTGTAGATTCTGGATATTAGCCCTTTGTCAGATGAGTAGGTTGCAAAAATTTTCTCCCATTCTGTAGGTTGCCTGTTCACTCTGAGGGTACTTTCTTTCGCTGTGCAAAAGCTCTTTAGTTTAATTAGATCCCATTTGTCAATTTTGGCTTTTGCTGCTGTTGCTTTTGGTGTTTTAGACATGAAGTCCTTGCCCATGCCTATGTCCTGAATGGTACTACCTAGATTTTCTTCTAGGGTTTTTATGGTATTAGGTCTAACATTTAAGTCTTTAATCCATCTTGAATTATTTTCATATAAGGGGTAAGGAAAGGATCCAGTTTCAGCTTTCTACTTATGGCTAGCCAATTTTCCCAGCACCATTTATTAAATAGGGAATCCTTTCCCCATTTCTTCTTTTTGTCAGGTTTGTCAAAGATCAGATGGCTGTAGATGTGTGGTATTATTTCTGAGGACTCTGTTCTTTTCCATTGGTCTATATCTCCGTTGTGGTACCAGTACCATCCTGTTTTGGTTACTGTAGCCTTGTAGTATAGTTTGAAGTCAGGTAGCGTGACGCCTCCAGCTTTGTCCTTTTGATTTAGGATTGTCTTGGCAATGCGGGCTCTTTTTTGGATCCATATGAACTTTAAAGCAGTTTTTTCCAATTCTGTGAAGAAAGTCATTGGTAGCTTGATGGGGATGGCATTGAATCTATAAATAACCTTGGGCAGTATGGCCATTTTCACGATATTGATTCTTCCTATGCATGAGCATGGTATGTTCTTCCATTTGTTTGTGTCCTCTTTTATTTCACTGAGCAGTGGTTTGTAGTTCTCCTTGAAGAGGTCCTTGACATCCCTTGTAAGCTGGATTCCTGGGTATTTTATTCTCTTTGAAGCAATTGTGAATGGAAGTTCATTCCTGATTTGGCTCTCTGCTTGTCTGTTACTGGTGTATAAGAATGCTTGTGATTTTTGCATTAATTTTGTATCCTGAGACTTTGCTGAAGTTGCTTATCAGCTTAAGGAGATTTTGGGCTGAGACAATGAGGTTATCTAAATATACCATCATGTCATCTGCAAACAGGGACATTTGACTTCTTCTTTTCCTAACTGGATACCCTTGATTTCTTTCTCTTGCCTGATTGCCGTAGCCAGAACTTCCAACACTATGTTGAATAGGAGTGGTGAGAGAGGGCATCCCTGTCTTGTGCCAGTTTTCAAAGGGAATTTTTCCAGTTTTTGCCCATTCAGTATGATATTAGCTGTGGGTTTGTCATAAATAGCTCTTATTATTTTGAGGTACGTTCCATCAATACCGAATTTATTGAGCGTTTTTAGCATGAAGGGCTGTTGAATTTTGTCAAAAGCCTTTTCTGCATCTATTGAGATAATCATGTGGTTCTTGTCTTTGGTTCTGTTATATGCTGGATTACGTTTATTGATTTGCGAATGTTGAACCAGCCTTGCATCCCAGGGATGAAGCCCACTTGATCATGGTGGATAAGCTTTTTGATGTGCTGCTGAATCTGGTTTGCCAGTATTTTATTGAGAATTTTTGCATCGATGTTCATCAGGGATATTGGTCTAAAATTCTCTTTTTTTGTTGTGTCTCTGCCAGGCTTTGGTATCAGGATGATGTTGGCTCATAAAATGAGTGAGGGAGGATTCCCTCTTTTTCTATTCATTGGAATAGTTTCAGAAGGAATGGTACCAGCTCCTCCTTGTACCTCTGGTAGAATTCAGCTGTGAATCCATCTGGTCCTGGACTTTTTTTGGTGGGTAGGCTATTAATTGTTGCCTCAATTTCAGAGCCTGCTATTGGTCTATTCAGGGATTCAACTTCTTCCTGGTTTAGTCTTGGAAGAGTGTAAGTGTCCAGGAAATTACCCATTTCTTCTAGATTTTCTAGTTGATTTGCATAGAGGCATTTATAGTATTCTCTGATGGTTGTTTGTATTTCTGTGGTCGGTGGTGACATCCCCTTTATCATTTTTATTGCGTCTATTTGATTCCTCTCTCTTTTCTTCTTTAAGTCTTGCTAGCGGTCTGTCAATTTTGTTGATCTTTTCAAAAAACCAACTCCTGGATTCATTGATTTTTTTGGAGGTTTTTTGTGTCTCTATCTCCTTCAGTTCTGCTCTGATCTTAGTTATTTCTTGCCTTCTGCTAGCTTTTGAATGTGTTTGCTCTTGCCTCTCTAGTTCTTTTAATTGTGATGTTAGAGTGTCAATTTTAGATCTTTCCTGCTTTCTCTTGTGGGCATTTAGTGCTATAAATTTCCCTCTACACACTGCTTGAAATGTGTCCCAGAGATTCTGGTATGTTGTATCTTTGTTCTCATTGGTTTCAAAGAACATCTTTATTTCTGCTTTCATTTTGTTATGTACCCAGTAGTCATTCAGGAGCAGGTTGTTCAGTTTCCATGTAGTTGAGCGGTTTTGATTGAGTTTCTTAGTCCTGAGTTCTAGTTTGATTGCACTGTGGTCTGAGAGACAGTTTGTTATAATTTCTGTTCTTGTACATTTGCTGAGGAGTGCTTTACTTCCAATTATGTGGTCAATTTTGGAATAAGTGCGATGTGGGTGAGAAGAATGTATATTCTATTGATTTGGGGTGGAGAGTTCTATAGATCTATTAGGTCCGCTTGGTGCAGAGATGAGTTCAATTCCTGGATATCCTTGTTAATTTTCTGTCTCGTTGATCTGTCTAATGTTGACAGTGGAGTGTTGAAGTCTCCCATTATTATTGTATGGGAGTCTAAGCCTCTTTGTAGGTCTCTAAGGACTTGCTTTATGAATCTGGGTGCTCCTGTATTGGGTGCATATATATTAGGAGAGTTAGCTCTTCCTGTTGAATTGATCCCTTTACCATTATGTAATGGCCTTCTTTGTCTCTTTTGATCTTTGATGGTTTAAAGTATGTTTTATCAGAGTCTAGGATTGCAACCCCTGCTTTTTTTTGTTCTCCATTTGCTTGGTAGATCTTCCTCCATCCCTTTATTTTGAGCCTATGTATGTCTCTGCATGTGAGATGTGTCTCGTGAATACAGCAGACTGATGGGTCTTGACTCTTGATCCAGTTTGCCAGTCTGTGTCATTTAATTGGAGCATTTAGTCCATTTACATTGAAGGTTAATATTGTTATGTGTGAACTTGATCCTGTCATTATGATATTAACTGGTTATTTTGCTCGTTAGTTGATGCAGTTTCTTCCTAGCCTCGATGGTCTTTACATTTTGGCATGTTTTTGCAATGGCTGGTACCGGTTGTTCCTTTCCATGTTTAGGGCTTCCTTCAGGGTCTCTTGTAAGGCAGGCCTGGTGGTGACAAACTCTCTAAGCATTTGCTTATCTGTAAAGGATTTTATTCTCCTTCACTGATGAAACTTAGTTTGGCTGGATATGAGATTCTGGGTTTAAAATTCTTTTCTTTAAGAACGTTGAATATTGGCCCCCACTCTCTTCTGGCTTGTCGAGTTTCTGCCGAGAGATCTGCTGTTATTCTGATGGGCTTCCCTTTGTGGGTAACCCGACCTTTCTCTCTGGCTGCCCTTAAGATTTTTTCCTTCATTTCAACTTTGGTGAATCTGGCAATTATGTGTCTTGGAGTTGCTCTTCTGGAGGAGTATCTGTGCGGCATTCTCTGTATTTCCTGAATTTGAATGTTGGCCTGCCCTACTAGGTTGGGGAAGTTCTCCTGGATGATATCCTGAAGAGTGTTTTCCAACTTGGTTCCATTTTCCCCCTCACTTTCAGGCACCCCAATCAGACGTAGATTTGGTCTTTTTACATAATCCCATACTTCTTGCAGGCTTTGTTCATTTCTTTTTCTTCTTTTTTCTTTTGGTTTCTCTTCTCACTTCATTTCATTCATTTGATCCTCAATCGCTGATACTCTTTCTTCCAGTTGATCGAGTCGGTTATTGAAGCTTGTGCATTTGTCACGTATTTCTCGTGTCATGGTTTTCATCTCTGTCATTTCGTTTATGATCTTCTCTGCATTAATTAGTCTAGCTGTCAATTCTTCCACTCTTTTTTCAAGATTTTTAGTTTCTTTGTGCTGGGTACGTAATTCCTCCTTTAGCTCTGAGAAGTTTGATGGACTGAAGCCTTCTTCTCTCATGTCGTCAAAGTCATTCTCTGACCAGCTTTGATCCATTGCTGGCGATGGGCTGCGCTCCTTTGCAGGGGGAGATGCGCTCTTATTTTTGAATTTCCAGCTTTTCTGCCCTGCTTCCTCCCCATCTTTGTGGTTTTATCTGTCTCTGGTCTTTGATGATGGTGACGTACTGATGGGGTTTTGGTATAGGTGTCCTTCCTGTTTGATAGTTTTCTGTCTGAGAGTCAGAAGGACTGTCTGTTGGTCTGTTGGAGATTGCTTGAGGTCCACTCCAGACCCTGTTTGCCTGGGTATCAGCAGCAGAGGTTGCCGAAGATAGAATATTGCTGAACAGCGAGTGTACCTGTCTGAGTCTTCCTTTGGAAGTTTCCTCTCAGGGGTGACTCCACCCTGTGAGGTGTGGGGTGTCAGACTGCCCCTAGTGGTGGATGTCTCCCAGCTAGGCTACTCAGGGGTCAGGGACCCACCTGAGCAGGCAGTCTGTCCGTTCTCAGATCTCAACCTCCGCATTAGGAGATCCACAGCTCTCCCCAAAGCTGTCAGACAGAGTCGTTCGCGTCTGCACCGGCCCCCGCTGCTTCCCCTATTGGACTGCAGCTGTGCGCTGTCCTCAGATGTAGAGTCTACAGAGACAGGCAGGCTTCCTTGAGCTGCTGTGAGCTCCACCCAGTTCGAGCTTCCCATTGGCTTTGTTTACCTACTTAAGCCTCAGCAATGGCGGGCCCCCCTCCCCCAGCCTCGCTGCTGCCTTGCGGATCAATCGCCGCAGACTGCTGTGTTAGCAGTGAGGGATGCTCCGTGGGCGTGTGACCCTCCCTGACAGGTGTGGGATATATTCTCCTGGTGTGCCTGTTTCCTTAAAGTGCAGTATTGGGGTGGGAGTTACCCGATTTTCCAGGTGTTGTGTGTCTCAGTTCCCCTGGCTAGGAAAACGGATTTCCTTCCCCCTTGCGCTTCCAGGTGAGGCGATGCCTCGCCCTGCTTCAGCTCACGCTGGTCAGGCTGCAGCAGCTGACCAGCACCGATTGTCCGGCACTCCCTAGAGAGATGACCCCAGTACCTCAGTTGAAAATGCAGAAATCACCAGTCTTCTGTGTCGCTCGCGCTGGGAGTTGGAGACTGGAGCTGTTCCTATTCGGCCATCTTGCTCCGCCCCGATATTTCCTTTTTCACCATCGTCCTGAATGTGCTCCGGAATGTCCCTTTGCAGATCTGTCCATGACAGATTTTCTGAACTGTGTAATGTAAAGAAAGCTTTATCTACATGAATAGAATAAACATAGCAAAAAGCCGATTCACAGAAAGCTTCCTTCCAATTTTTATTTGAAGATATTTCCTTTTTCACTCTACTCCTGAGTATGCTCCCAAATGTCCCTTTGCAGATCTGTGCATGACAGAGTTTCCAAGCTGTGTAATGTAAAGAAAGCTTTGCCTATGTGACATGAATACACATATCACCAAAATGTTTCACAGAAAGCTTCTTTCCAGCTTTTGCCTGAGGCTATTTCCCTTTTCAACTTAGGTGTCAATATGCTCCCTAATATCCCTTGGTACCTATTTCTCCAAAAGGGTTTCCCCGATGCTGTATAAGAAGAGAGGTATAACACTTTGAGTGGAATGCACATATCACAAAGCAGTGCCTCGGAAAGTTTCTCTACAGTTTCTATCTGAATATATTTCCTTTTTCACTGTAAACCTCAAAGCCCTCCCGAATATCTGTTAGCACGTTAAACATAAACAGTTTTAGAAAGCTGCTCAATGAAAAGAGAAGCTTAACTGAGCGAGAGGAATTCACAAGACATGTAGCGGTTTCATAGAAAGCTTCCTTCTGAGCAGTTTCCAAGCTGCGTAATGTAAAGAAAGCTTTATCTACGTGAGATGAATAAACATAGCAAAAAGCAGATTCACAGAAAGCTTCTTTCTGGTTTTGATTTGAAGATATTTCCTTTTTCACTCTACTCCTGAGTATGCTCCCAAATGTCCCTTTGCAGATCTGTGCATGACAGAGTTTCCAAGCTGTGTAATGTAAAGAAAGCTTTGCCTATGTGACATGAATACACATATCACCAAAATGTTTCACAGAAAGCTTCTTTCCAGCTTTTGCCTGAGGCTATTTCCCTTTTCAACTTAGGTGTCAATATGCTCCCTAATATCCCTTGGTACCTATTTCTCCAAAAGGGTTTCCCCGATGCTGTATAAGAAGAGAGGTATAACACTTTGAGTGGAATGCACATATCACAAAGCAGTGCCTCGGAAAGTTTCTCTACAGTTTCTATCTGAATATATTTCCTTTTTCACTGTAAACCTCAAAGCCCTCCCGAATATCTGTTAGCACGTTAAACATAAACAGTTTTAGAAAGCTGCTCAATGAAAAGAGAAGCTTAACTGAGCGAGAGGAATTCACAAGACATGTAGCGGTTTCATAGAAAGCTTCCTTCTGAGCAGTTTCCAAGCTGCGTAATGTAAAGAAAGCTTTATCTACGTGAGATGAATAAACATAGCAAAAAGCAGATTCACAGAAAGCTTCTTTCTGGTTTTGATCTGAAGATATTTCCTTTTTCACCATCGTCCTGAATGTGCTCCCAAATGTCCCTTTGGGAATCCATCCATGACAGAGTTTCGAAGCTGTGTAATGTAAAGAAAGCTTTACCTACGTGAGTTGAATACAAATATCACAAAGCAGTTTCACAGAAAGCTTCTTTCCACTTTTTGTCTGTGGCTATTTGATTTTCACCGTAGGCGTCAATATTCTCCCGAATATCCCTTGGTACCTTTTTCTCCAAAAGTGTTTCCCCGATGCCATATGAGAAGAAAGTTATAACACTGTGAGTGGAATGCACACATCACAACAGTTCCTCAGAAAGCTTCTCTCCAGTTTCGATCTGATCATATTTCCTTTTTCACCATAAACCTCACAATGTTCCCGAATATCCGTTTGTACACTAAACAAAAACAGTGTTAGAAAAGTGCTCAATGAAAAGAGAAGCTTAACTGAGCGAGAAGAATTCACACGAAATATAGCAGTTTCACAGAAAGTTTACTTCTGGTTTTTACCTGAGGGTATTTCTTTTTCAGCATTTTCTAAAGAGCGTTCCCAAATTTCCCTTCTCAGATTCCACAGAATCTGTGATTTCAAACAGCTCAATTCAAATAATGATTTAACACCATGAGATGAATTCACAGGTCACAAAGGAGTTGCTCAGAAAGCATCTCTCCAGTTTTCAATGGAGGACATTTCCTTGCTCAACACAGACCTCCGGGTGACAGTTAGTATCCCTTCGCAGATTCCTCAGAGAAAGAGTTTCAAAACGGGGCAATGTAGAGTATGCATTAACTCTGTGAAATGAATGCACATATCAGAGAGCAGTTTCTTGGAAGGCTTCTTTCTGGGTTTTATTTGAGGATATTTCAGTTTTTGTCATAGTTCAATGTGCTCCGAAATATCACTTTTTCGGTTTTACAGGAACAGTGTTCAAACACTGCCTTATGAGAAAAGAGGTATAACTCCATGAGTGGAACCCACGCATCATGAAGCAGTTTCTCAGAGAGCTTCTCTCCATTTTTTATCTGAAGATATTGCCTTTTTCACCACAGGCCTGAATGTGATCTCGAATGTCATTTTGCGGATCCGTCCATGATGGATTTTTCAGGCTGTCTAATGAAAAGAAAGCTTTATCTATGTGACATAAATAA
Organism: Trachypithecus francoisi; assembly: GCF_009764315.1. Taxonomy (NCBI): domain Eukaryota; kingdom Metazoa; phylum Chordata; class Mammalia; order Primates; family Cercopithecidae; genus Trachypithecus; species Trachypithecus francoisi. The sequence goes on along the minus strand of NW_022681449.1, from coordinate 126,510 downwards.
ACATAACAGTAGCAGATTCACAGAAAGCTCCTTTCCATTTTTTATCTGAAGATATTACCTTTTTCACCATAGTAATGAATATGTTCCTGGATGTCCCTTCACGGATCCATCCATGACAGAGATGCCAAGCTACGTAATGTAAAGAATGCTTTATCTATGTGAAATGAACACACATATCACAGAGCAGTTTCACAGAAAGCTTCTTTTCTGTTTTTGTTTCAGGCTACTTCCCTTAGCACCATAGGTGTCACTATGCTCCCTAATATCCCCTGGTACCTTTTTCTCCAAAAGGATTTACCCAATGCTGTATGAGAAGAGAGGTTATCACTGTGAGTGGAATGCACATGTCACAAAGCAGTTCCACGGAAAGCTTCTCTCAAGTTTATATCTGAGCATATATCTTTTTTCGCCCTAAGCCTCAAGCGCTCCCGAATATCTATTTGCATGCTAAACATAAACAGTGTTAGAAAACTGCTTAGTGAACAGAGAATCTTAACTGAGTGAGAGGAATTCACACGACACATGGCAGTTTCACAGAAAGCTTCATTCTGGCTTTTATTAGATTATTTATCCATATTCTAAAGACTGTTCTCAAATGTACTTCCTCAGATTCCACAGAAAGAGTGATTTGAAACTGCTCAATCCAAAGAATGATTTAACTCCATGAGATGAATACACACATCACAAAGAAATTGCTCAGATAGCTTCTCTCAAGTTTTCAACGGAAGACATTTCCTTGTTCTTCTCAGGCCTCTGGGCGTCACTTAATATCCCTTCAGAGATTCCTCAAAGACAGAATTTCCAAACTGGGAAATGTAGAGTAAGCTTTAACTCTGTGAAATGAATACACATATCAGAGAGTCGTTTCTTGGAATGCTTCGTTCTGGGTTTAATTTGAGGATAGTTGACTTTTCACCATAGTCTTCAATGCACTCCGAAATAACACCGCTTTGTTTTACAGGAACAGTGTTCAAACATTGCCTTATGAGAAAAGAGGCATAACTCCTTGAGTGGAATGCACACATCACAAAGCAGTTTCTCAGAAATCTTCTATCCAGTTTTTATCTGAAGATATCTCCATTTTCACCATAGGCCTGAATGTGCTCCTGAATGTCCCTTCATGTATCCATCCATGACGGAGTTTCCAAGCTGTGTAATGTAAAGAAAGCTTTATCTATCTGAGATGAATAAACATAACTAAAAACAGATTCACAGAAAGATTCTTTCCAGTTATTATCTGAAGATATTTCCTTTTTCACCATAGTCCTGAATGTGCTCCTGAATCTCCCTTCACGGATCCGTCCATGACTAAGATTCCAAGCTGCATAATGTAAAGAGAGCTTTATCTTTGTGAGATGAATACACATATCACAGAGCAGTTTCACAGAAAGCTTCTTTCCAGTTTTTGTCTGAGGCTATTTCCCTTTTCACCATTGCTGTCAATATGCTCCCATATATCACTTGGTACCTTTTTCTCCAAAGGAGTTTCCCCAATGCTGTATGAGAAGAGAGGTATAACAGTGAAATGCACACATCACAAAGTAGTTCCTCAGAAGGCTTCTCTCCATTTTCTCTTTGAAAATATTTCTTTTTTCACCGTAAGCCTCAAAGTGTTCCCAAATATCCCTTCGCACGCTAAACACAAACAGTGTTAGAAAACTGCTCAATGAAAAGACAGGCTTAACTGCATGAAGGGAATTAAGGTGATACGGAGCAGTTTCACAGAAAGCTTCCTTCTGGTTTTAACCTGAGGATATTTGTTTCTCCATATTCCAAAGAGCATTCCCAAATGTCCTTCCTTAGATTCTACAGAAACAGTGATTTGAAACTGCTCAATCTGAAGAATGATTTAACTCTATGAGATGAATACAGACATTCCAAAGTAGTTGCTCAGAAAGCTTCTCTCCAGTTTTCATCGCAAGACATTTTCTTGCTCACCTCAGGCATCCGGGTGCCACTTAATATCCCTTCCCAGATTCCTCAAAGACAGAGTTTCCAAACTGGGCAACGTAGAGGAAGCTTTAACTCTGTAAAATGAATACATATATCTGAGGGCAGTTTCTTGAAACGCTTCTTTCTGGGTTTTATTTGATGATATTCACTTTTCGCCATAGTCTAGAAATAGCTCCGAAATATCACTTTTTGAGTTTTACAGCATCAGTGTTCAAACACTGCCTTATGAGAAAAGAGGTATAAATCCCTGAGAGGAATGCACACATCACAAAGCAGTTTCTCAGAAACCTTCTCTCCAGTTTTTATCTGAAGATATTTTCTTTTTCACCACAGGCCTGAAAATGATCCCGAATATCTCTTCGTGGATCTGTTTATTAGGAACTTTCCAAGCTGCATAAGGTAAAGAAACCTTTATCTTTGGGAAATGAATAAACGTAGCAAAAATCAGATTCATAGAAACTTCTTTAAAGATTTATCTGAAGATATTTTCTTTTCTCCACAGTCCTGAATGTGCTCCTGAATGTCCCTTCGGGATCCGTCCATGACAGAGTTTCCAAGCTGCATAGTGTAAAGAAAGGTTTATCTATGTGAGATGAGTCCACATAGCACAGAGCAGTTTCACAGAAAGCTTCCTTCCAGTTTTTGTCTGAGGCTATTTCCATGTTCACCAGGGGCATCAATATGCCCCTGAATATACCTTGGTACTTTTCCTCCAAAAGGGTTTCCGTGATGCTGTATGTGAAGAGAGGTATAACACTTTGAGTGGAATGCACATGTCACAAAGTAGTTCTTCGGAAAGCTTCTCTCCAATTTCGGTCAGAACATATTTCCTTTTTCACCATAAGCCTCAAAGCACTCCCGAATACCTTTTCACACGCTACACATAAAAAGGTTTAGAAAACTGCTCAATGAAAAGAGAGGCTTAACTGAGTGAGAGGAATTAAGATGACACAGAGCAATTTCACAGAAAGCTTCCTTCTGGATTTTATCTGAGGGTCTTTCTTTTTCAGCTTATTCCTAAGAGCATTCCCAAATGTCCTTTCTCAGGTTATTTCCATTTTCACCATAGCCAGCCATATACTCCCGAATGTACCCTGGTAGCTTTTTCTCCAAAAGGGATTTCCCAATCCTCTATGAGAAAAAAGGTATAACTCTGTGAGTGGAATGCACACATCACACAGCTGCTCCTCAGAACACTTCTCTCCAGTTTTGATCTGAAGGTATTTCCGTTTGGACCATAAGGTTCAAAGCGCTCCAGAATATCCCTTCACAGACTAAACACAAACAATTTTAGAAAACAGCTCAACGAAAAGAGAAGCTTAATGAGGGAGAGCAATTCACTCGACACAAAGCAGTTTCACAGAAAACATCCTTCTGGTTTTCGTCTGAGGATATTTCTTTCTCCATATTCTAAAAAGCGTTCCCAAATTTCCCTCCTCTGATTCCACCCAAACAGTGATTTCAAACTGCTCAATCCAAAGAATAATCTAACTCTATGAGATGAATGCACACACCACAAAGCAGTTGTTCAGAAAGCTTCTCTCCAGTTTTCATCGGAAGACATTTCCTTGCTCACCAGAGGCCTCCTGATGTCACTTAATATCCCTTTGCAGATTCCTGAAAGACAGAGTTTCCAAACTGGGCAACATAGAGTAACCTTTAACTCTGTGAAATAAATGCACATATCAGAGAGCAGTTTCTTGGAACGCTTCTTTCTGGGTTTCATTTGAGGATATTTCACTTTCTGCCATGGTCTTCAAGGTGCTCCGAAATATCACTTTTTTGATCTTCCAGGAACAGTGTCAAACACTGTCTTATGAGAAAATAGGTATAACTCCCTGAGTGGAATGACAGATCACAGAGCAGTTTCTCAGAAAGCTTCTCTCCAGTTTTTGTCTAAAGATATTTCCTTTTTCATCATAGGCCTGAATGTGTTCCTGAATGTCCCTTCACAGATACCTCCATGATGGAGTTTCCAAACTGCATAATATAAAGAAAGTTTTATCTATGTGATATGAATAAACATATCTATCACAAAGCAGTTTCACAGAAATTTTCTTACCAGTTTTTGTCTGAGGACCTTTCCTTTTTCACCATAATCCTCAATGTGCTCCCGAATGTCCCTTCATGGATCTGTCCATGACAGAGTTTCCAAGCTGTGTAATGTAAAGAAAGCTTTATCTATGTGAGATGAGTACACATAGCACAGAGCAGTTTCACAAAAAGCTTCTTTTCAGTTTTTGTCTGAAACTATTTCCCTTTTCACCATAGGCCTCAATATGCTCCCAGTTATCCCTTGGTACCTTTTTCTCTAAAAGGGTTCTCCAATGCTGTATGAGAAGAAAGGTATAATTCTGTGAGTGGAATGCACACATCACAAAGCAGCTCCTCAGAAAACTTCTCTCCAGTTTCCATCTGAAGATATTTTCGTTTTCACCATAAGCTTCAAAGCACTCCCGAATATCCCTTAGGAGAGTAATCTAAAACAGTATTAAAATACTGATCAATGAAAACAGAAGCTTAACTGTACTAATGGAGTTCACACAACACAGAGCAGTTTCAAAGAATGCCTCCATCTGGTTTTTATCTGAGGGTATATCTTTTTCAGCATATTCTTTGGGCGCATTCCCAAATGTCCTTTCTCAGGTTCCACAGAAACAGTGATTTCAACTTGCTCAATACAAAAGATGATTTAACTCTATGAGATGAATACACACATCACAGAGCAGTTGCTCGCAAAACTTCTCTCCAGTTTTCAACAGAAGACATTCCGTTGCTCAAAAGAGGCCTCCAGGCACCACTTACTACCCCTTTGTAGATTCCACAAAGACAGAGTTTCCAAACTGGGCAATGTAGCGTCAGCTTGAAATGTGTGAAATGAATGCACATATCAGAGAGTAGATTCTTGGAATGTTCTTTATGGGTTTTATCTGGGGATACTTCTGTTTTCTCCATAGTCTTCAATGCACTTCGAAATATCACTTTTTGGGTTTTACAGGAACAGTGTTCAAACACTTCCTCATGAGAAAAGAGCTATAACTCCCTGAGTGGAATGCACACATCACAAAGCAGTTTCTCAGAAAGCTTCTCTCTGGTTTTTATCCGAAGATATTTCCTTTTTCACCATAGGCCTGAATTTGCTCCTGAATGTCAATCATGGATCCCTCCATGATGGAGTTTCCAAACTGCATAATATAAGAAAAGAATTATCTATGTGAGATGAGTAAACATATCCATCACAAAGCATTTACAGAGAAAGCTTCTTTTCAGTTTTTACCTGAGGATATTTCCTTTCTCACTGCAGCCCTCTGTATGGTGAATGTACCTTGGCAGCTTTTCTCCAATAGTGATTTCCCAATCCTCTATGAGAAAAAAGTATAACTCTGTGAGTGGAATGCACACGTCACAAAGCAGCTCCTCGGAACGCTTCTCTCCCTTTTCTATCTCAAGATATTTCCGTTTTCACCATAAGCCTCAAAGCGCTCCAGAATATCCCTTCACAGACTAAACATAAACAGTTTTAGAAAACTGCTCAATGAAAAGAGATGCTTAACGAGGGAAAGGAATTCACTCAACACATAGCAGTTTCACAGAAAGCTTCCTTCTGGTTTTCATCTGAGGATATTTCTTTCTCCGTATTCTAAAGAGCGTTCCCAAATGTCCTTCCTCAGATTCCACTCAAACAGTGATTTCAAGCTACTCAATCCAAAGAATGGTTTAACTATACGAGATGAATACACACATCACAAAGCGGTTGCCCAGAAAGCTTCTTTTCAGTTTTCATCGGAAGACATTTCCTTGCTCAGCACAGTCCTCTTGGCGACAGTTAATATCCCTTCGCAGATTCCTCAAAGACAGAGTTTCCAGACTGGGCAACATAGAGTAACCTTTAACTTTGTGAAATGAATGCACATATCAGAGAGCAGTTTCTTGGAATGCTTCTGTCTGGGTTTTATTTGAGGATATTTCAATTTCTGCCATAGTCTTCAAGGTGCTCCGAAATATCACTTTTTCGGTTTTACTGGAACAGTGTTCAAACACAGCCTTATGAGAAAATATTTATAATTCCCTGAGTGGAATGCACAGATCACAAAGCAGTTTCTCAGAAAGCTTCTCTCCAGTTTTTATCTAAAGATATTTCCTTTTTCACCATAGGCCTGAATGTACTCCCAATTGTCCCTTTGCAGATATGTCCATGATGGAGTTTACAAAATGCATAATATAAAGAAAGTTTTATCTATGTTATATGAATATACATATCTATCACAAAACAGTTTCACAGAAATCTCCTTTCCAGTTTTTGTCTGAGGACCTTTCCTTTTTCACCATAATCCTCAATGTGCTCCCGAATGTCCCTTCATGGATCAGACCATGACAGAGTTTTCAAGCTGTGTAATGTAAACAAAGTTTTATCTATGTGAGATGAGTACACATAGCACAGAGCAGTTTCACAAAAAGCTTCTTTCCAGTGTTTGTCTGAGGCTATTTCACTTTTCACTATAGGCCTCAATATACTCCCCGTTATCCTCTGGTACCTTTTTCTCCAAAAGGTTTTCTCCAATGTTGTATGAGAAGAAAGATATAATTTAGTGAGTGGAATGCACACATCACAAAGCAGCTCCTCAGAAAGCTTCTCTCCAATTTCCACCTGAAGATATTTCCGTTTTCACCATAACCCTCAAAGCGCTCCTGAATATCACTTTGAAGACTAATCTAAAACGGTGTTAGAATACTGCTCAATGAAAACAGAAGCTTAACTGTACGAGTGGAATTCACACAACACAAAGCAGTTTCACAGAATGCCTCCTTCTGTTTTTTATCTGAGGGTCTTTCTTTTTCAGCATATTCTGAAGAGCATTCTCAAATATCCTTTCTCAGGTAACACAGAAACAGTGATTCCAACCTGCTCAATCCAAAGTATGATTTAACTCTATGAGATGAATACAAACATCACAAAGCAGTTGTTCACAAAACTTCTCTCCAGTTTTCAACAGAAGATATTTCCTTGCTCAACACAGGCCTCTGGGCACCACTTAGTACCCCTTCACAGATTCCTGAAAGACAGAGTTTCCAAAATGGGCAATGTAGAGTAAGCTTTAACTCTGTAAAATGAATGCAAATATCACTGAGCAGGTTCTTGGAACACTTCTTTCTCAGTTTTATTAGATTTTATTTCCCTTTTCACCATAGTCTTCAAGGTGCTACGAAATATCACTTTTTCATTTTTACAGGAACAGTGTTCAAAGACTGCCCTATAGGAAAAGAGGTATAACTCCCTGAGTGGAATGCACACATCACAAAGAAGTTTCACAGAAAGTTCCTCTTCAGTTTTCCTCTAAGGCTATTTCCCTTTTCACCACATGCGTCAATATGCTCCCGAATATCACTTGGTACCTTTTTCTCCAAAAGGGTTTTCCCGATGCTGTATGTAAAGAGAGTTATAACACTTTGCATGGAATGCACACGTCACAAAGAGGTTCCTCGGAAAGCTTCGCTCCAGTTTCTATCTGAACATATTGCCTTTTTCACCCTAAGCCTCCAAGCACTCCTGAATATCCCTTCCCATGCTAAACATAAACACGATTATAAAACTGCTCAAGGAAAAGAGAGGCTTAACTGAGAGAGAGGAATTAAGACGACACAGAACAGTTTCACACAAAGCTTCATTCCAGATTTTACCTGAGGATATTTCTTTCTCCATATTCTAGTGAGCATTCCCAAATGTCCTTCCTCAGATCCCACAGAAACAGGGATTTAAAACTGCTCTATCCAAAGAATGATTTAACTCTATGAGAGGAATGCAAACATCACAAAGGAGTTGCTCAGAATCTTCTCTCCAGTTTTCAATGGAAGACATTTCTTTGCTTGCCACAGGCCTCCAGTGTCACTTAATATCCCTTTGCAGAATCCTGAAAGTCAAACTTTCCAAGCTGGGAAATGTGGAGTAAACTTTAACACTGTGAAATGAATAGACATGTCAGAGAGCAGTTTCTTGAGATGTTTCTTTCTGGGTTTTATTTGTTGACATTTCACTTTTCGCCAAAGCCTTCAATGTGCTATGAATATCACTTATTTAGTTTTACAGGAACAGTTTTCAAACAGTGTCTTATGAGAAAAAAGGTATACCTCCCTGAGTAGAATGCACATATCACCAAGCAGTTTCACAGAAGGCTTTTCTCCAGTTTTTATCTGACGATATTTTCTTTTCCACCATGGGTCCGAATGTGATCCTGAATATCCCTTCATGTATCCGTCCATGACGAAGTTTCCAAGCTGCATAATGCAGAGAAAGCTTTATCTATGTGAGATGAATACACATATCACAGAGCAGTTTCATAGAAAGCTTCTTTCCAGTTTTTGTCTGAGGCTATTTCCCTTTTCGCCATAGGTGTCAACATGCTCCTGAATATCATTTGGTACCTATTTCTACAAAAGGGTTTCCCTAATGCTGTATGAGAAGAAAGTTAAATCTCTGAGTGGAATGCACACGTCACAAAGCAGCTCCTCCGAAATATTCTTTCCAGTTTCTCTCTGAAGGTATTTCCGTTTTCACCATAAGCCTCAAAGCGCTCCCGAATATCCCTTTGCACACTAAACACAGTGTTAGAGAACTGCTCATTGAAAAGAGAAGCTGAACTCTGTGATTAGACACACATGACAAAGAGCTGTTTCAGAGAAAACTTCCTTCCAGTTTTTATCTGAGGATTTTTTTTTTAGCATATTCTAAAGAGCGTACCCAAATGTCCTTTCTCAGGATCCACAGAAACAGTGATTTCAAACTGCTCAATACAAAGAATGATTTAACTCTATGAGATGAATACACACATCACAAAGCAGTTGTTCAGAAAGCATCTTTCCAGTTTTCATCAGAAGACATTTCCTTGCTCACCACAGGTCTCCAGGCGCCACTAAATATCCCTTTGCAGATTCTGCAAAGATAGAGTTTCCAAACTGAGCAACATAGAGTAATTTTTAACACTGTGAAATGAATGCACATATCAGAGAGCAGCTTCTTTGAACGCTTCTTTCTGGGTTTTATTTGAGGATAGTTCACTTTTTGCCATAGTCTTCAATGCGATCTGAAATATCACCTTTTTGGTTTTACAGAAACAGTGTTCAAACGCTGCCTTTTGAGAAAAGCGGTATAACTCCCTGAGTGAAATGCACATATCACAAAACAGTTTCTCAGAAAGCTTTTCCCCAGTTTTTATCTGAAGATATTTCCTATTCCTCCATAGGCCTGAATGTGCTCCCCAATGTCCCTTCGTGGATCCGTACATGACGGAGTTTCCAAGCTGCGTAATGTAAAGAAAGCTTATCTATGTGAGGTGAATTCACATAGCACAGAGAAGTTTCACAGAAAGCTTCTTTCCAGTTTTTGTCTGAGGCTATTTCCGTTTTCTCCAAGGGGTCAATATGCTCCCGAATATCTCTTGGTTCCTTTTTCTCCAAAAGGATTTCCCCGATGCTGTATGACAAGAGAGGTATAGCACTGTGAGTGGAATGTACACGTCACAAAGCAGTTCCTCTGATAGTTTCTCTCCAGTGTCTATCTGAGCATAGTTCCTTTCTCACTGTGAGACTCAAAGCGTGTCCGAATTCCCCTTCGCACGCTAAACCTAAACAGTGTTAGAAAACTCTTCAAAGAAAAAGGAAGCTCTAGTGAGTGAGAGGAATTCACAAGACACATAGCAGTTTCACAGAAATTTCTCGATTTCATCTGGGGATATTTCTTTCTCCATATTCCAAAGAGCAATCCCAAATGCCCTTCCTCAGATACGACAGAAACAGTGATTTCAAACTACTCAATCCAAGGAATGTTTTAACTCTATGAGATGAATACACACGTCACAAAGCAGTTTCTCAGATAGCTTCTCTCCAGTTTTCATTGGAAGACATTTCCTTGTTCACCACAGGCCTCCGGGACACCACTTAATATTCCTTCGCAGATTCCTCAAAGACAGGGTTTCAAAACTGGGCAATGTAGAGTACACCTTTATTCTGTGAAATGAATGCACATATCACAGAACTGTTTCTTGGAATGCTTCTTTCTGGGTTTTATTTGAGGATATTTCACTTTTCGCCATAGTCTTCAATGCGTTCCAAAATATCACTTTTTCGGTTTTACAAGAACAGTGTTCAAACACTGCCTCATTAGAAAAGAGGTATAACTCCCTGAGTGGAATGTACACATCACAAAGCAGTTTCTCAGAAAGCTTTTTTCCAGTTTTATCTGAAGATATTTCCTATTTGACCATAGGCCTGAAGGTATTCCCGAATGTCCCTTTGTGAATCCGTCCATGACAGCATTTCAAAACTGCATAATATAAGGAAATATTTATCTCTTTCAGATGAATAAACATATCCATCACAAACCAGTTTCACAGAAGGTTTCTCTCCAGTTTTTGCCGGAGGGTACTTACTTTTCCACCATAGCCACCCATATATCCCCGAATGTCCCTCCGTAGCTTTTTCTCCAAAAGAGATTCCCCAGTCCTCTATGAGAAAAAAGGCATAAATCTGGGAGTGGAATGTACACGTCACAAAGCAGTTCCTCGGAAAGCTTCTTTCCAATTTCCATCCGAACATATATCCTTTTTCATCGTTTTATATCCTTTCATAAGCCTCAAAGCGCTCCCAAATATCCCTTTACAGACCGCTTATATCCTTTCATAAGCCTCAAAGCGCGCCCGAATATCCCTTTACAGACTAAACACAGTGTTAGAATGCTGTTCGATGAAAAGAGAAGCTTAACTGTGCGAGTGGAATTCACACGACATAGAGCAGTTTCACAGAAAGCTTCCTTCTGCTTTTTATGTGAGGGTATTTCTTTTTCCATATATTCTAAAGAGCTTTCCTCAATGTCCTCTCTCAGCTTCCACAGAAACAGTGATTTCAAACTGCTAATTCCAAAGAATGATTTAACTCTATGAAATGAATACACATATCACAAAGTAGTTGCTCAGAAAACTCTCCAGTTTTCATCGGAAAACGTTTCCTTGCTCACCACAAGCTTCCGGGCACCACTTAATATCCTGTCACAGATTCCTCAAAAACAGAGTTTCCAAACTGGGCAATGTAGAGTAAACTTTAGCTCTGTGTAATGAATGCACATGTTAGAGAGCAGTTTCTTGGAATGCTTCTTTCTGGTTTCATTTGAGGATATTTCACTTTTCGCCATAGTTTTCAATGGGCTCAGAAATATCACTTTTTTGGTTTTACAGAAACAGTGTTCAAACACTGCCTTATGAGTAAAGAGGTACAACTCCTTAAGTGGAATGCACAGGTCACAAAGCAGTTTCTCAGAAAACTACTCTCCTGTTTTAATCTGAAGATATTTTCATTTTCAACATAGGCCTGAATGTACTCCTGAATCTCCCTTAGTGGATCCGTCCATGACGGAGTTTCCAAACTGCGTAATATAAGGAAAGTTTTATCTATGTGAGATGAATAAAAGTATCTATCACAAAGCAGTTTCACAGAAATCTTCTTTCCAGTTTTTCTCTGAGGATATTTCCTTTTTCACCATAGCCGTCCACATACTCCCAAATGTCTCTTGGTAGCTTTTTCTCCAAAAGGGATTCCTCAATCCTCTATGAGAAGAAAGGTGTAATTCTGTGAGTGGAATACACACGTCACAAAGCGGCTCATTGGAAAGCTTCTATCCAGTTTCTATCTGATGTTATTTTGTTTTTCACCATAAGCCTCAAAGTGCTCACTCTTTGCCATAGTCATCAATGCGCTTTGAAATATCACTTTTTCGGTTTTACAGAACAGTATTCAAACACTGCCTTATGAGAGAAGAGGAATAACTCCTTGAGTGGAATGCACACATCACAAACCAGTTTCTCAAAAAGCTTCTGTCCAGTTTTTATCTGAAGATATTTCCTTTTTCACCATTGGAATGAAGGTGCTCTGAATGACCCTTTGCGAATCCATCCATGACGGCGTTTCAAAACTGCATAATAGGAAGAAAGTTTTTATCTATGCTTGATGAATGAACATATCTATCACAAAGCAGTTTCACAGAAAGCTTCTTTCCTGTTTTTGCCTGAGTATATTTCCTTTTTCACCATAGCTGTCCATATACTCCCAAATGTCCCCTGATAGCTTTTCTCCAAAAGAGATTCCCCAATACTCTATGAGAAGAGAAGTATAACTCTGTGAGTGGAATGCACACATCACAAAGCCGCTGCTCGGAAATTTTCTCTCCAGTTTGTATTTGAAGATATTTCCATTTTCACCATAAGCTTCAAAGTGCTCCTGAGTATCCCTTAACTGACTAAACTAAAACAATGTTATGATGCTGCTCAATGGAAACAGAAGCTTAACTGTGTGAGTGGAATTCAAGAGACACAGGGCAGTTTCACAGAAAATTTCTTTCTGGTTTTTATCGGAGGGTATTCCTTTTTCAGCATATTCTTAAGAGCGTTCCCAAATGTCCTTTCTCACGTTCCACAGAAAGAGTGATTTCAAACTGCTCAATCAAAAGAATGATTTAACTCTATGAGATGAATACACACATCACAAAGCAGTTGCTCAGAAAGCTTCTCTCCAGTTTTCAATGGAAGACATTTCCTGGCTCGCCACAGGTCTCTGGTCACCACTCAATATCCCTTTGTAGAATCCTCAAAGACAGACTTTCCAAACTGGGAAATGTAGAGTAAGCTTTAACTCTGTGAAATGAGTGGACATGACAGAGAGCAGTTTCCTGGAATGCTTCTTTCTGGGTTTTAATGAACAACATTTCACTTTTCGCCATAGTCTTCAATATACTCTGAATATCTCATTTTTAGTTTTGTAGAAACAGTGTTCAAACAGTGTCTTATGAGAAGAAAGGTATAACTGCCTGAGTGGAATACACACATCACCAAGCAATTTTTCAAAAATCTTCTCTCCAGGTTTGTCTGACGATATTTCCTTTTTCACCATAGGCCCGAATGTGATCCCGAATATCCCTTCACGGATCCGTCCATGACGGAGTTTCCATACTGCGTAATGTAAAGAAAGCTTTATCTGTGTGAGATGAATAAACATAGCAAAAAGCAGATTCACAGAATGCTTCTTTCCAGTTTTTATCTGAAGATATTTGCTTTTTCACCATAGTCCTGACTGTGTTCCCGAATGTCCCTTTGTGGTTCCATTCATGACAGAGTTTCCAAGCTGCAAAATGCAGAGAAAGATTTATCTATGTGAGATGAATACACATATCTAAGAACAGTTTCACAGAAAGCATTTCCTAGATGCTGTATGAGAAGAGAGTTATAACACTGTTAGTGGAATGCACACGTCACAAAGCAGCATCTCCAAAAGCATCTCTCCAGTTTCTATCAGAACATATTTCCATTTTCACTGTAAGCCTCAAAGTGTTCCCGAATGTCCCTACTCAGGCTAAACATAAACAGTGTTAGGAAACTGCTCAATGAAAAGTGAAGCTTAACTGGGCGAGTAGAATTCACACGACACAGAGCAGTTTCACAGAAAGCTTGCTTCTGGTTTTTATCTGAAGGTATTTCTTTTTCAGCATATTCTAAAGAGCATTCCCAAATTTCCTTTCTCAGGTCCCACAGAAACAGTGATTTCAAACTGCTCAATCCAAAGAATGATTTAACCCTATGAGATGAATACACACATCACAAAGCAGCTGCTCAGAAAGCTTCTCTCCAGTTTTCAACGGAAGAAATTTCCTTGCTTACCACAGGCCTCAGGGCCCCACTTAATATCCCTTTGTAGATTCTTCAAAGATGGAGTTTCCAAACTGGGCAATGTAGAGTAAGTTTTAACACTGTGATATGAATACACATATCTGAGAGCAGTTTCTTGGAACGGTTTTTCTGGGTTTTATTTGAGGATATTTCACGTTTCACGTTAGTCCTCAATGTGCTCCGAATATCACTTTTTTGGTTTTACAGGAACAGTGTTCAAACACTGCCTTATGAGAAAAGAGGTATAACTCCCTGAGTGGAATGCGAACATCACAAAGCAGTTTCTCAGAAATCTTCTCTCCAGTTTTTGCTTGAAGATATTTTGATTTTCCCCATAGTGTTGAATGTGCTCCCGAATGTCCCTTTGCCGATCTGTCCATGACAACGTGTCCTAGCTGCATAAGGTAAAGAAAGCTTTATCTATGTGAGATGAATAAACATTGCAAAATGCAGATCCACAGAAAGGTTCTTTCCAATTTGTATCTGAAGATATTTCCTTTTTCACAACAGTCCTGAATGTGCTCCCAAATGTCCCTTCGTGAATCCGTCCATGACGGCGTTTCAAAACTGGGTAATAGAAAGAAAGTTTTATCTATGTGAGATGATTAAACATATCTATCACAAAGCAGTTTTACAGAAAGCTTCTTTCCAGTTTTTGTCTGAGGATATTTCCTTTTTCACCATAGCGGTCCATATACTCACGAATGTCCCCTGGTAGCTTTTTCTCCAAAAGGGATTCCCCAATCCTCTATGAGTAGAAAAGTGTAACTCTGTGAGTGGAATGCAGACGTCACAACGCAGCTCCTCGGAAATCTTCTCTCCAGTTTCTATCTGAAGATATTTCCGTTTTCACCATGAGCCTCAAAGTGCTCTCGAATAACCCTTAGTTCACTAAAGTAAGACATTGTGAGAATAGTGCTCAAGGAAAACAGAAGCTTAACTGTGCTAGTGGAATTCACATGACACAGAGCAATTTCACAGAAAGCTTTCTTCTGGTTTTTATCGGAGGGTATTTTTTTTTTCCAGCATATTCTAAATAACATTCCCAAATGTCCCTTCTCAGATTCCACAGAAAGAGTGATTTCAAACAGCTCTATCCAAAGAATGATATAACTCTATGAGATGAATACAGACATCACAAAGCAGTTGCTCAGAAAGCTTGTCTCCAGCTTTCAACGAAAGACATTTCCCTGCTTGTCACAGGTCTCCGGTCGCCACTTAATATCCTTTTGTAGAATCTTCAAAGACAGACGTTCCAAACTGGGAAATGTAGAGTATGCTTTAACTCTCTGAAATGAATGCGCATGTCAGAGAGTAGTTTCTTGGAGCGCTTCTTTCTGGGTTTTATTTCAGGACATTGCATTTTTTGCTATAGTCTTCCTTGCACTCCGAAATATCAGTTTTCGGTTTTAGAGGAACAGTATTCAAACACTGCCTTATTAGGAAAGAGGTATAACGGCCTGAGTGGAATGCACTGATCACAAGGCAGTTTCTCAGAAAGCTTCTCGCCAATTTTTATCTGAAAGTATTTCCTTTTTCACCATGGGCCTCAATGTGCTCCGGAATGTCCCTTCATGAATCCGTGCATGACGGAGTTACCAAACTGTGTAATATAAAGAAACTTTTATCTATGTGAGATGAATAAACATAGCAAAAAGCAGATTCACAGAAAGATTCTTTCCAGTTTTTATCTGAAGATATTTCCTGTTTATATGTAGTCCTGAATGTGCTCCTGAATGTCCCTTCATGGATTCGTCCATGACAGAGTTTCCAAGCTGTGTAATGTAGAGAAAACTTTATCTATGTGAGATGAATACACATATCACAGAACAGTAGCACAGAAAGGATTTCCCCGATGCTGTATGAGAACAGAGATATAACACTGTGAGTGGAATGTGCACGTCACAATGCAGTTCTGCGGAAAACTTCTATCTGTTATCTATCTGAACATATTTTCTTTTTCACCATAAACCTCAAAGTGCTCCCGTATATCCCTTCGTGCACTAAACAAGAACAATGTTAGAAAACTGCTCAATGAAAAGACAAGCTTAATTAAGTGAGAGGAATTCACACAACACACAGCAGTTTCACAGAAAGCTTCCTTCTGGTTTTTATCTGAGGATATGTCTTTCTCCACATTCTAAAGAACTTTCCCAAATGTCCATCCTCAGATTCCACAGAAGCAGTGATTTCAAACTGCTCAATCCAAAGAATGATTTAACTCTATGAGATGAATACACCCATCACAAAGCAGTTGCTCAGAAAGCTTCTCTCCAGTATTCATCAGAAGACATTTCCTTCCTGACCTCAGGCCTCTGGGCACCACTTAATATCCCTTCACAGATTCCTCAAATACAGAGTTTCCAAACTGGGCAATGTAAAGTAAACTTTACCTCTGTGAAATGAATGCGCATATCCGAGAGCAGTTTCTTCGAACACTTCTTTCTGGGTTTTATTTGAGGATATATCACTTTTTGCCAGAGTCTTCAATGTGCTCCAAAATATCACTTTTTCCTTTTACAGGAACAGTGTTCAAACACTGCCTTATGAGAAAATAGGTATAACTCCCTGAGTGGAATGCACACATTACAAAGTAGTTTCTCAAAAAGCTCCTCTCCATTTCTTTTCTGAAGAAATTTCCTTTTACATCATAGGCCTGAATGCACTTTTGAATATCCTGTTGCGGATCCATCCATGACAGATTTTCCAAACTGCATAATATAAAGAAAGTTATATCTATGTGAGATGAATAAATATAACAAAAAGCAGATTCACAGAATGTTTCTTTCCAGTTTTTATCTGAAGATATTTCCTTTTTCAACATAGTCCTGAATGTGCTCCTGAATATCCCTTCTCGAATTCATCCATGACAGTGGTTCCAAGCTGTGTAATGTAGAGAAAGCTTTATCTACATGAGATGAATACACATATCACAGAATAGTATCACAGAAAGAGTTTCCCTGATGCTGTATGAAAAGAGAGGTATAATACTGTGAGTGGAATGCACACATCAAAAAGCAGTTCCGAGGAAAGCTTCTCTCCAGTTTCTATCTGAACATATTTTCTTTTTCACCGTAAGCCTCAAAGTGCTCCCATATATCCCTTCATATGCTAAACATGAACAATGTTAGAAAACTGCTCAATGAAAAGAGAAGCTTAACTGAGCGAGAGGAATTCACATGACACACAGCAGTTTCACAGAAAGCTTTCTTCTGGTTTTTATCTGAGGATATTTCTTTTTCCGTATTTAAGGAGCGTTCTCAAATGTCCTTCCTCAGATTCCATAGAAACAGTGATTTCAAACTCTTCAATCCAAAGAATGATTTAACTCTATGAGAATAATACACACATCATGAAACAACTGCTCAGAAAGCTTCTCTCCACTTTTCAACGGAAGACATTTCCTTGCTCAAAACAGGCCTCTGGGAACCCCTTAATATCCCTTCACAGATTCCTCAAAGACAGAGTTTCCAAGCTGGGCAATATAGAGTAAACTTTAACTCAGTGTAATGAATGCACATATTAGAGAGCACTTTCTTAGAACGCTTCTTTCTGGGTTTTATTTGAGGATATTTTACTTTTTGCCATAGTATTCAATGTGCTCCTTAATATCAGTTTTTTGGTTTTACAGGAACAGTGTTCAAACACTGCCTTATTAGAAAAGAGGTAAAACTCCCTGAGTGGAATGTACACGTCACAAAGCAGTTTCTCAGAAAGCTTCTCTCCAGTTTTAATCTGAAGATATTTCCATTTTCAACCTAGCCCTGAATGTACTCCCAAATATCCCTTTGCAGATCCGTCCATGACAGAGTTTCTAAGTTGTGCAATGTAAGGAAAGCTTTATCTATGTGAGATGAATAAACATAGCAAAAAGCAGATTCACAGAAAGCTTCTTTCCAGTTTTTATCTGAAGATATTTCCTTTTTCACCACACTCCTGAATGAGCTCCCAAATGTCCCTTCGTGGATCCGTCCATGACAGAGTTTCCAAGCTGTGTAATGTCAAGAAAGCTTTAGATATGTGAGATGTATACACATATTACAGAGCAGTGTCACAGAAAGTTTCTTTCCAGTTTTAGTCTGAGTCTATTTCCCTTTTCACCATATTCGTTAATATGCCCCCGAATATCCCTTGGTAGCTTTTTCTCCAAAAGGTTTTCCCAAATGCTGTCTGAGAAGTGAGGTATAACACTGTGAGTAAAATGCACACATCACAAAGTGGTTCCTCGGAAAGCTTCTCTCCAGTTTGTATCTGAACATATTTCCTTTTTCACCGTAAGCCTCAAAGCACTCCCGAATATCCCTTCACACACTAAACATAAACAGTGATTGAAAACAGCTCAGTGAAAAGAGAAGCTTAACTGATCGAGAGGAATTCACATGACACAGAGCACTTTCCCAGAATGCTCTCTTCTGGTTTTTATCTTAGGATATTTCTTTCTCCATATTCTAAAGAGCGTTCTCAAATGTCCTTCCTCAGATTCCATAGAAACAGTGATTTCAAACTGCTCAATCAAAGAATGATTTAACTCTATGAGATGAATACACACATCCCAAAGCAGTTGCTCAGAAACCTTCTCTCCAGTTTTCAACGGAAGACATTTCCTTGCAAAACACAGGCCTCCGGTCACCACCTAATATCCCTTTGCAGATTCCTCAAATACAGAGTTTCCAAACTGGGCAATGTACAGTAAGTTTTAACTCTGTGAGATGAATGCACATATCACAGAGTAGTTTCTTGGAAAGCTCCTTTCTGGGTTTTATTTGAGGATATTTCACTTTTCGCCATAGTCTTCAATGCACCCTGAAGTACCACTTTCTCGGTTTTACAGGAACAGTGTTCAAACACTGCCTTATGAAAAAAGAGGCAAAACTCCCTGAGTGGAATGCACACATCAAAAAGCAGTTTCTCAGAAAGCTTCTCTCTGGTTTTTATCTGAAGATATTTCCTTTTTCACCATAGTCCTGAATGTGCTTCTGAATGTCCCTTCGCAGATCAGTCAGTGATGGAGTATCCAAGCTGCATAATGTAAAGGAAGCTTTATCTACGTGAAATGAATAAACATAGCAAAAAGAATATTCACGCAATGCTTCTTTCCAGTGTTTATCTGAAGATATTTCCATTTTCACCATAAGCCTCAAAGCGCTCCCAAGTATCCCTTAGCTGACTAAACTAAAACAGTGTTAGAGTACCACACAATGAATACCGAAGCTTAACTGTGTGAGTGAAATTCAAGTGACCCAGAGCAGTTTCACATAAAGCTTCCTTCTGATTTTTATTGGGGGATATTTTTTTTTTAGCATATTCTTAAGAATGTTCCCAAATGTCCTTTCTCAGGTTCCACAGAAAGAGTGATTTCAAACTGCTGAATCCAAAGAATGATTTAACTCTAAGAGATGAATACACACATCATAAAGCAGTTGCTCAGAAAGCTTATCTCCAGTTTTCAAAGAAAGACATTTCCTTCCTCACCACAAGTCTCCATTCACCACTTAATATCCCTTCGCACAATCCTCAGAGACAGACTTTACAAACTGGGAAAATGTAGAGTAAGTTTGACTCTCTGAAGTGAATGCACACGTCAGAGAACAGTTTCTTGGAACGCTTCTTTCTGAGTTTTATTTCAGGATATTTCACTTTTCTCCATAGTCTTCAATTTGTTCCGAAATATTACTTTTTCGGTTTTACAGGAACAGTGTTCAAACACTGCCTTATGAGGAAAGAGGTAAAATTCCCTGAGTGGAATGCACACATCACAAAGCAGTTTCTTAGAAAGCTTCTATCCATTTTTTATCAGAAGATAGCTCCTTTTTTACCGTAGGCCTGAATGTGCTCCCGAATGTCCCTTCGCGGATTCGTCCATGACGGAGTTTCCAAACTGAGTAATATAAGGAAAGTTTTATCTATGTAAGATGAATAAACATATCTATCACAAAGCAATTTCACAGAAATCTTCTTTCCAGTTTTTCTCTGAAGATATTTCCTTTCTCTACAGAGCTGTCCATATACTCCTGAATGTCCCCTGGTAGCTTTTTCTCCAAAAGGGAATCTTCAATCCTCTATGAGAAGAAAAGTATAACTCTGTGAGTGTAATGCACATGTCATAAAGCTGCTCCTCACCTCGGAAATCTTCTCTCCAGTTTCTATCTGAAGATATTGAAGATATTTCCGCTTCAAAGCGCTCCCGAATATCCTTTAGCTGACTAAACTAATACAGTGTTAGAATACTGCTCAGTGAAACCAGAAGCTTAACTGTGCGAGTGGAATTCACAAGACCCAGAGCAGTTTCACTGAAAGCTTCCTTCTAGTTTTTATCAGAGGGTATTTCTTTTTCAGCACATTCTTAAGAGCATTCCGAAATGTCCTTTCTCAGGTTCCACAGTAAGAGTGATTTCAGACTGCTCAGTCCAAAGAATGATTTAACTCCATGAAATGAAAACACACATCACAAAGCAGTGGCTCAGAACGCTTATCTCCAGTTTTCAACAGAAAATCTTTCCTTGCTCTCCAGAGGCCTCCAGTCGACACTTAATATGCCTTCGCAGAATCCACAAAGACAGACTT
Source organism: Trachypithecus francoisi (assembly GCF_009764315.1). Lineage (NCBI taxonomy): Eukaryota > Metazoa > Chordata > Mammalia > Primates > Cercopithecidae > Trachypithecus > Trachypithecus francoisi. Next base: position 106,288 of record NW_022681449.1, on the reverse strand, counting down.
TCCAAATTGGGAAATGTAGAGTAAGCTTTAACTCTGTGAAATGAATGTACATGTCAGAGAGTAGTTTCTTGGAATGCTTCTTTCTGGATTTTCTTTGACGGTGTTTCACTTTTCACCATAGTCTTCAACGTGCTCTGAATATCACTTTTTTAGTTGTACAGGAACACTGTTCGAACAGTGTCTTATGAGAAAAAAGGTATAACTCCTAAGTGGAATGCACACATCACCAAGTTGTTTCTCAGAAAGCTTCTCTCCAATTTTTATCTGACGATATTTTCTTTTTCATTATAGGCCTGAATGTGATCCCGAATATCCCTTCGTGGATCCATCCATGACAGAGTTTCCAAGTTGAGTAATGTAAAGAAAGCTTCAACTATGTGAGATGAATAAAGATAGCAAAAAGCAGATTCACAGAAAGCTTCTTTCCAGTTTTTTTCTGAAGATATTTCCTTTTACACCATAGTCCTGAATGTGCTCCCAAATGTCCCTTCGTGGATCCGTCCATGACAGAGTTTCCAAGCTCCGTAATGTAAAAAAAGCTTTATCTATGGGAGGTGAATACACATACCAAAGAGCAGTTTCATAGAAAGCTTCTTTCAAGTTTTTGTCTGAGGCTATTTCCCTTTTCACCATAGGCATCAACATGCTCCTGAATATCACCTGGTACCTATTTCTCCCAAAGGGTTTCTCTGATGCTGTATGAGAAGAGAGGTAAACCCTGTGAGTGCAATGCACACATCACAAAGCAGTTCCTCGTAAAGCTTCTCTCCAGTTTCGGGCTGAACATATTTCCTTTTTTACCATAAGCCTCAAAGCACTCCCGAATATCTCTTCACACGCTAAACATAAACAAGGTTACAAAACTGCTCAATGAAAACAGAGGCTTAACTGAGCGAGCGGAATTAAGAAGACACAGAGCAGTTTCACAGAAAGCTTCCTTCTGGATTTTACCTGAGGATATTTATTTCTCTTTATTATAAGAAGCGTTACCAAATGTCCTTCCTCAGATTCCACAAAAACAGTGATTTCAAACTGTTCAATCCAAAGAATGGTTTAACAATATGAGACGAATACACACATCACAAAGCAGTTGCTCAGAAAGCTTCTCTCCAGTTTTCATCGGAAGACGTTTCCTTGCTCACCACAAGCCTCCGGGGGCCACTTAATACCCCTTCCCAGATTCCTCAAAGACAGAGTTTCCATACTGGGCAATGTAGAGTAAGCTTTAGCTCTGTGAATTCAATGCATATATCAGAGAGCAGTCTCTGGCAATGCTTCTTTCTGGGTTTTATTTGAGGATATTTCACTTTTCGTGATAGTCTTCAATGCGCTCTGAAATACCACTTTTTCAGTTTTACAGGAACAGTATTCAAATCCTGCCTTATGAGAGAAGCGGTATAACTCCCTGAGTGGATTGCACACATCAGAACGCAATTTCTCAGAAATCTTCTATACAGTTTTTATCTGAAGATATTTTCTTTTTCACTATTGGCCAGAAGGTGCTCTGAATGACCCTTCACGAATCCATCCATGACGATGTTTCAAAACTGCGTAATAGAAAGAAAGTTTTATCTATGCTAGATGAATGAACATATCTATCACAAAGCAGTTTCACAGAAAGCTTCTTTCCAGTTTTTGTCTGAGGATATTTCCTTTTTCACCATAGCCATCCATATACGCCTGAATGTCCCCTGGTAGCTTTTTCTTCAAAAGAGATTCCCAATCCTCTATGAGAAGAAAAGTATAACTCTGTGATGGAATGCACACGTCACCAAGCAGCTCCACGGAAATCTTCTCTCCAGTTTCTATATGATAATATTTCCATTTTCACCATAAACCTCAATGTGCTCCCAAGTATCCCTTAACTGACGAAACTAAAACAATGTTAGAATACTGTTCAATGAAAACAGAAGCTTAACTGTGTGAGTGGAATTCACATGATACAGAGCAGTTTCACAGAAAGTTTCTTTCTGGTTTTTATCGGAGGGTATTTCTTTTTCAGTATATTCTTAAGATCGTTCCCAAATGTCCTTTCTCACGTTCCACAGAAAGAGTGATTTCAAACTGCTCAATCCAAAGAATGCTTTAGCTCTATGAGATGAATACACACATCACAAAGCAGTTGCTCAGAAACCTTCTCTCCAGTTTTCAACGGAAGACATTTCCTGGCTTTCCACAGGCCTCCGGTCGTTTCTTAATATCTCTTCACAGAATCCTCAAAGACAGACTTTCCAAACTGGGAAATGTAGAGTAAGCTTTAACTCTGTGAAATAAATGGACATATCAGAGATCAGTTTCCTGGAATGCTTCTTTCTGGGTTTTATTGAAAAACTTTTCACTTTTCACCATAGTCTTCAATGTACTCCGAATATCACATTTTTAGTTTTATAGGAACAGTGTTCCAACAGTGCCTTATGAGAAGAAAGGTATAACTTCCTGAGTGGAATGCACACATCACCAAGCAGTTTCTCAGAAAGCTTCTATCCAGTATTTATCTGACGATATTTCCTTTTTCACCATAGGTCCGAATGTGATCCCGAATATCCCTTCGCGGATCCGTCCATCACGGAATTTCCATGCTGCATAATGTAAAGAAAGCTTTATCTATGTGAGATGAACAACCATAGCAAAAAGCAGATTCACAGAAAGCTTCTTTCCAGTTTTTATCTGAAGATATTTCCTTTTTCACCATAGTCCTGAATGTGTTCCCAAATATCCCTTTGCGGATCCATCCATGAAAGAGTTTACAAGCTGCGAAATGCAGAGAAAGATTTATCTATGTGAGATGAATACACATATCTAAGAACAGTTTCACAGAAAGGGTTTCCTAGAGATACTGTATGAGAAGAGAGGTATAACACTGTGAGTGGAATGCACATGTCACAAAGCAGCACCTCGGAAAGCTTCTCTCCAGTTTCTATCAGAACATATTTCCATTTTCACTGTAAGCCTCAAAGTGCTCCGGAATATTCCTATGCACGCTAAACATAAACAGTGTTAGGAAACTGCTCAATGAAAAGTGAAGCTTAACAGAGCGAGTGGTATTCACACAACACAGAGCAGTTTCACAGGAAGCTTGCTTCTGGTTTTTATCTGAAGGTATTTCTTTTTCATCATATTCTAAAGAGCGTTCCCAAATTTCCTTTCTCAGGTCCCACAGAAACAGTGGTTTCAAACTGCTCACTCCAAAGAATGATTTAACCCTAGGAGATGAATACACACATCACAAAGCAGCTGCTCAGAAACTTCTCTCCAGTTTTCAATGGAAGACATTTCCTTGCTCAACAAGGGCCTCACGATGCCACTTAATATCCCTTCACAGATTTCTCAAAGATGGAGTTTCCAAACTGGGCAATGTAGAGTAAGTTTTAACTCTGTGACATGAATACACATATCAGAGAGCAGTTTATTGGAACAGTTCTTTCTGGGTTTTATTTGAGGATATTTCACTTTTTGCCGTAGTCTTCAATGCGCTCTGAAATATCACTTTTTCAGTTTTACAGGGACAGTGTTCAAACACTGCCTTATCAGAAAAGAGGTATAACTCCCTGAGTGGAATGCACACATCACAAAGCAGTTTCTCAGAAATCTTCTCTCCGGTTTTTGTTTGAAGATATTTTGATTTTCCCCATAGTGTTGAATGTGTTCCCAAATGTCCCTTTGCTGATCCATCCATGACAGTGTGTCCAAGCTGCATAAGGTAAGGAAAGCTTTATCTATCTGAGATGAATAAACATTGCAAAACGCAGATCCACAGAAAGCTTCTTTCCAGTTTCTATCTGAAGATATTTCCTTTTTCACCATAGTCCTGAATGTGCTCCTGAATGTCCCTTCACGGATCCGTCCATGACAGAGTTTCCAAGCAGTGTAATGTAAAGAAAGTTTTATCTATGTGAGATGAATACACCTAGCACCGAGCAGTTTCACAGAAAGCTTCTTTCCAGTTTTTGTCTGAGGCTATTTCCCTTTTCTACATATGCGTCAATATGCTCCCAATATCCCTTGGTACCTTTTTCTCCAAAAGGGTTTAACCAATGCTGTATGAGAAAAGAGGTATAACAACGTGAGTGGAATGCACACGTCACAAAGCAGTTTCTCAGAAAGCTTCTCACCAGTTTTTATCTGAAGAGATTTCCTTTTTCACATTACGCCTGAATGTGCTCCCGAATGTCCCTTCGCGGGACCATCCATCACGGAGTTTCCAAACTGCAAAATATAAAGAAAGTTTTATCTATGTGAGATGAATAAATATATCTATCACAAAGCAGTTTCACAGAAATCTTTCCAGTTTTTGTCTCAGCATATTTCCTTTTTCAACGTAGCCGTCCATATACTCCTGAATGTCCCCTGGTAGCCTTTTCTCCAAATGGGATTCCCTAATCCTCCATGAAAAGAAAGGTATAACTCGGTGAGTAGAATGCCCATGTCACAAAGTACCTCCTCGGAAAGATTCTCTCCAGTTTCTATCTGAAGATATTTCCGTTTTCACCTAAACCACAAAGCGCTACCGAGTATCCCTTTGCAGACTAAACAAACACAATGGTACAATACAGCTCAATGAAAAAAGAATCGTTACAGCGTGAGTGTAACTCACACAATCCAGAGCAGTTTCACAGGAAGCTTACTTCTGATTTTTATCTGAGGGTATTTCATTTTCAGCATTCTAAAGAGGGTTCCCAAATGTAATTTCACAGATTCCACAGAAACAGGGATTTCCAACTGCTCTATCCAAAGAATGATTTAACTCCATGAGATGAATACACACATCACAAAGCAGTTGCTCAGAAAGCTTCTCTCCAGTTTTCAACGGAAGACATTTCCTTGCTCACCACAGACTTCCGGGTGCCACCTCATATCCCTTCACAGATTCCTCAAAGACAGAGTTTCCAAACTGGACAACGTAGAGAAAGCTTTGACTCTGTGAAATGAATGCAAATATCAGAGAGCAGTTTCTTGGAATGCTTCTTTCTGGGTTTTATTTGAGGATATTTCACTTTTCACCACAGTCTTCAATGTGCTCCGAAATATCACTTTTTTGGATTTACAGGAACAGTGTTCAAACACTGCCTTATGAGAAAAGAAGTATAACTCCCTGAGTGGAATGCACACATCACAAAGTAGTTTCTCAGAAAGCTTCTATCCAGTTTTTATCTGAAGATATTTCCTATTTCACCATAAGCCTGAATGTGCCCCGAATGTCCCTTCATGAATCCATCCATGATGGAGTTTCCAAACTGTGTAATGTAAAGAAAGCTTTAACTATGTGAGATGAATAAACATATCTATCACAAAGCAGTTTCACAGAGAGCTTCTTTCCAGTTTTTCTCTGAGGATATTTCCTTTTTCACAATAACCATACATATATTGCCGAATGTTCCTTGGTAGCTTTTTCTCCAAAAGGGATTCCCAAATCCTCTATGAATAGAGAGGTATACCTCTGTGAGTGAAATGCACAGGTCACAAAGCAGCTCCTCTGAAAGCTTCTCTCCAGTTTCTATCTGAAGATATTTCCGTTTTCACCATAAGCCTCATAGCACTCCTGAATATCCCCTCACAGACTAAACACAGTGTTAGAATACTGCTCAATGGGAAGACAAGCTGAACTGTGTGAGTGGAATTCACACGACACAGAGGAGTCTCACAGAAAGCTTCCTTTTGTTTTTTATCTGAAGGTATTTCTTTTTCAGCATATTCTAAAGAGCGTTCCCAAATTTCCTTTCTCAGGTTCGACAGAAATGGTGATTTCAAACTCTTCAATCCAAAGAATGATTTAACTGTATGAGAATAATACACACATCACACAGTAGCTGCTCAAAAAGCTTCTCTCCAGTTTTCAACGAAAGACATTTCCTTGCTCACCACTGTTCTCCAGGAGTCACTTAATATCCCTTCGCAGAGTCCTCAAAGACAGACTTTTCAAACTGGGAAATGTAGAGTAAGTTTTAGCTCTCTGAAATGAATGCACATGTCAGAGAGCAGTTTCTTGGAACCCTTCTTTCTGGGTTTTATTTCAGGATATTTCACTTTTCGCCATAGTCTTTCATGTGCTCTGAAATATGACTTTTTCGGTTTTACAGGAACAGTGTTCAAACACTGCCTTATGAGAAAAGAGGTACAACTCCCTGAGTGGAATACACACATCACAAAGCAGTTTCTCAGAAAGCCTCTCTCCAGTTTTTATCTGAAGATATTTCCTTTTTCATCATAGGCCTGAATGTGCTCCTGAATTCCCTTCTCGGATCTGTCCATGACGGAGTTTCCAAACTGTGTAATATAAAGAAAGTTTTATCTATGTGAGACGAATAAATATATATATCACCAAGCAGTTTCACAGAAAGCTTCTTTCCAGTTTTTCTCTGAGGATGTTTCCTTTTCCACAATAACCATACATATACTCCCGAATGGCCCTTGGTAGCTTTTTCTCCAAAAGGGATTCTCAAATCTTCTATGAAAAAGAAAGGTAATACTCTGTGAGTGAAATGTACCCATCACAAAGCAGTTCCTCGGAAAGCTTCTCTCCGGTTTGTATCTGAACGTATTTCCTCTTTCAGCATAAGCCTCAAAGCGCTCCCAAATATGCCTTCATATGCTAAACATAAACAGCGTTAGAAAACTGTTGAATGAAAAGAGAAGCTTAACTGAGTGAGAGGAATTCACACGACACATAGCAGTTTCACAGAAAGCTTCCTTCTCGTTTTTATCTGAAGATGTTTCTTTCTCCTTATTCTAAAGAGCATTCCCAAGTATCCTTCCTCAAATTTAACAGAAACAGTGATTTCAAGCTGCCCAATCCAAAGAATGGTTTAATTCCATGAGATGAATACACACATCACAAAGCAGTTACTCAGAAAGCTTTTCTCCAGTTTTTATCTAAAGATATTTCCTTTTTCAGCATAGATCTGAATGTGCTTATGAATGTCTGTTCGCGGATCCATTCATGACATATTTTCGAAACTGCATAATATAAGGAATGTTTTATCTATGTGGGATGAATAAACATAGCAACATGCAGATTCACAGAAAGCTTCTTTCCAGTTTTTTTCTGAAGATATTTACTTTTTCACCATTGTCCTGAATGTGCTCCCGAACCACCCTTTGGGGATCCGTCCATGACAGAATTTCCAAGCAGTGTCATGTGAAGAAAACGTTATCTCTGTGAGATGAATGCACATATCACAGAACAGTTTCACCAAAAGGGTTTGCCCAATGCTGTATGGGAAGAGGTACAACACTGTGAGTGGAATGCACACATCAAAAGCTGCTCCTCGGAAAGCTTCTCTCCAGTTTCTATCTGAACATACTTCCATTTTCACCATAAGCTTAAAAGAGTTCCTGAATATCCCAGAGCACGCTAAACATAAACAGTGTTAGAAACTGCTCAATGAAAAGAAAAGCTTAACGGCATGAGAGGAATTAACAGGACACATAGCAGTTTCACAGAAAGGGTTCTTCTGGTTTTTCTCTGAGGATATTTCTTTCTCCATATTCTATAGAGCATTCCAAAATGTCCTTCCCCAGAATCCACAGAAATAGTGATTTCAAACTGCTCAATCCAAAGAATGTTTTAACTCTATGAGATGAATACACACATCACAAAGCAGTTGCTCAGAAAGCTTCTCTCCAGTTTTCATCGAAAGACATTTCCTTCCTCACCACAGTCCTCCGGATGACACTTAATACCCATTCACAGATTCCTCAAAGACAGAGTTTTCAAACTGGGCAATGTAGAGTAAGCTTTAACTCTCTGAAAGGAATGCACATATCATAGAGCAGTTTCTTGGAACGCTTCTCTCTGGGTTTTATTTGAGGATATTTCACTTTTCACCCTAGTCTTCAGTGCGCTCCAAAATATGACTTTTTCAGTTTTACAGGAATAGTGTTCAAACACTGCCTTATGAGAAAAGAGGTATAACTCCCTGAGTGGAAGGCACACATCACAAAGCAATTTCTCAGAAAACTTCTCTCCAGTTTTTACCTGAAGATATTTCCTTTTTCAACGTGGGCCTGAATGTTCTCCCGAATGTCACTTCACGAATCCGTCCATGACAGAGTTTCCAAACTTCATAATATAAAGAACGTTTTATCTATGTGTGTTGAATAAATATATCTATCACAAAGCAGTTTCCACAGAAAGCTTCTTTCCAGTATTTGTCTGAGGATATTTCCTCTTTCACCATACCCATGCGTATGCTCCTGAATGTCCCTTGGTAGCTTTTCCTCCAAAAGGGATTTCCCAATCCTCTATGATAAGTAAGGTATAACTCTGTGAGTGGAATACACACATCACAAAGTAGTTCCTCAGAAAGCTTCTCTCCAGTTTCTATCTGAACATATTTCCTTTTTCACTGTAAGCTTCAAAGCACTCCCAAATATGCCTTCACACGCTAAACATAAACAATGTTAGAAAACTGCTCAATGAAAAGAGAAGCTTAACAGGGTGAGAGCAATTCACACGCCACATAGCAGTTTCACAGAAAGCTTTCTTCTGGTTTTCATCTGAGGATAGTTCTTTCTCTACATTCTAAAAAGCGTTCCCAAATGTCCTTAATCAGATTCCACAAAAGCAGTGATTTCAAACTGCTCCATCCAAAGAATGGTTTTACACAATGAGATGAATACACACATCAAAAGCAGTTTCTCAGAAAGCTTCTCCCTAGTTTTCATGGGAAGACATTTCATTGCTCACCACAGGCCTCTGGGCGCCACTTAATATCCCCTCACAGATTCGTGAAGACAGAATTTCCAAACTGGGCAAAGTAGAGAAAGCTTTAATTCTGTGAAACGAATGCACATGTCAGAGAGTAGTTTCTTGGAACGCTTCTTTCTGGGTTTTATTTGAGGATATTTCACTTTTTGCCATAGTCTTCAAAGGGCTTCAATGTCACATTGTCAGCTTTACAGGAACAGTGTTCAAACACCTCCTTAGGAGAAAAGAGGTGTAGCTCCCATAGTGGAATGCACACATCACAATGCAGTTTCTCAGAAATCTTCTCTCCAGTTTTTATCTGAGGATATTTCCTTTTTCACCATAGTCGTCCCTATACTCCTGAATATCACTTGGTAGCCTTTTCTCCAAAAGGGATTCCCCAATCCTCTATGAGAAGAAAGGTATAATTCTGTGAGTACAATGCACACGTCACAAGGCAGCTCCTCGGAAAGCTTCTCTCCAGTTTCTATCTGAACATATTTCCTTTTTCACCATAAGCCTCAAAGCGCTCCCGAATATCCCTTCGCAGACTAAACAAAAACAGTGTCAGAATACTGCTCAATGAAAAGAGAAACTTAACTGTGTGAGTGGAATTTACACGACACAAAGCAGTTTCACACAAGGCTTCCTTCTCGTTTTTACCTGAAGGTGTTTCTTGTTCACCATATTCTAAAGAGCGTTCCCAAATATCCTTTCTCACGTTCCACAGAAACAGTGATCTCAAACTGCTCAATCCAAAGAGTGATTTTACTCCATGATATGAATGTACACATCACAAAGCTGTTTCTCAAAAAGCTTCTCTCCAGTTTTTATCTGAAGTTATTTCCTTTTACTCCATAGTCCTGAACGTGACCCTGAATATCCCATCGCGGATCCATCCATGACAGATTTTCCAAGCTGAGTAATGTAAAGAAAGTTTTATCTATGTTAGATGAATAAACACAGCAAAAAGCAGATTAACAGAAAGCTTCCTTCCAATTTTTATCGCAAGTTATTTCCTTTTTCATCACATTCCTGAATGTGTTCCCGAAGTCCTTTTGTGGATCCGTCCTTGACAGAGTTTCCAAGCTGCGTAATATAATGAAACCTTTATCTATGTGACATGAATACTCATATCACAAAGCAGTTTCACAGAAAGCTTCTTTCCAGTTTTTGTCTGAGACTATTTCCCTTTTCACCATAGGCATCAATACGCCCCCGTATATCCCTTGGTGCCTTTTTCTACAAAAGGGTTTCCCCGGTGTTGTATGAGAAGAGAGGTATAACACTGTGAGTGGAATGTACATGTCACAAAGTAGTTCCACGGACAGCTTCTCTCCAGTTTCGGTCTGAACGTACTTCCTTTTTCACTGTAAACCTCAAAGCGCTCCCCAATATCCCTTCACACGCGAAACATAAACAGGGTAGAAAACTGCTAAATGAAAAGAGAAGCTTAACTGAGCGAGAGGAATTAAGACAACACAGAGCAGTTTCACAGAAAGCTTCCTTCTGGATTTTACATGAGGATATTTCTTTCTCCATATTCCAAGGAACGTTCCCAAATGTCCTTCCTCAGATTCCACAAAAACAGTGATTTCAATCTCCTAAATAAAAAGAATGGTTTAAGTCTATGAGATGAATATAAACATAACAAAGCAGTTGCTGAGAAAGTTTCTCTCCAGTTTTCATCGCAAGACGTTTCCTTGCTCACCACAAGCCTCCGGGCGCCACTTAATATCCCTTCCCAGATTCTTCAAAGACAGAGTTTCGAAACTAGGCAACGTAGAGTAGGCTTTAAATCTGTGAAATGAATGCATATATCAGAGAGTAGTTTCTTGGAATGCTTCCTTCTGGGTTTTATCTGAGGGCATTTCACTTTTCGCCATAGTCTTCAATGCGCTCCGAAATATCACATTTTTCATTTTACAGAACAGTGTTCAAACACTGCCTTATGAGAAAGGAGGTATAACTCCCTGAGTGGAATGCACACGTCACAAAGCAGTTTCTCAGAAAACTTCTCTCCAGTTTTTATCTGAAGATATTTCCTATTTCATCATAGACCTGAATGTAATCCCGAAAATCCCTTCACGGATCCATTCATGATGGAGTTTCCAAGCTGAGTAATGTAAAGAAAGCTTTATCTACGTGAGATGAATAAACACAGCAAAAGCAGATTCACAGAAAGTTTCTTTCCAGTTTTTATCTGAAGATATTTCCTTTTTCACCATAGTCTTCATGGATCCGTCTATGACAGAGTTTCCGGGCTGCGTAGTGTAAAGAAAGTTTTATCCATATGAGATGAATACACATATTACAGACCAGTTTCACAGAAAGCTTCTTTCCAGTTTTTGTCTGAGGCTATTTTCCTTTTTACCACAGGCATCAACATGCTCCCGAATACCACTTGGTACCTTTTTCTCCAAAAGGGTTTCCCCAATGCTGTATGAGTAGAGAGGTATAATACTGTGAGTGGAATGCACACGTCACAAAGCAGTTCCTCGGAAAGCTTCTCTCCAGTTTCGGTTTGAATATATTTCCTTTCTCACCGTAAGCCTCAAAGCACTCCCGAGTATCCCCTCACATGCTTAACATAAACAGGGTTAGAAAACTGCTCAATGAAAAGAGAGGCTCAATTGAGCAAGAGGAATTAACGTACACAGAACAGTTTCACAGAAAGCTTCCTCCTGGATTTTACCTGAGGATATTTCCATCTCCATATTCTTAGGAGGGATCCAAAATATCCATCCGCAGATTCCACAAAAACAGTGATTTCAATGTGTTCAATCCAAAGAATGGTTTAACTCTATGAGATGAATACACACATCACAAAGCAGTTGCTCAGAAACTTCTCTCCAGTTTTCATTGGAAGTCGTTTCCTTGCTCACTACAAGCCTCCGGGCACCACTTCATATCCCTTCACAGAATCCTCAAAGAGTGAGTTTCCAAACTGGGCAACGAAGAGTAAGCTTTAACTCTGTGCAGTGAATGCACATATCAGAAAGCAGTTTCTTGGAACGCTTCCTTCTGGGTTTTATTTGAAGATACTTCACTTTTCGCCACAGTGTTCAATGTGCTCCATAATATCACTGTTTTGGTTTTACAGGAACAGTGTTCACACACTGCCTTATGAGAAAAGAGGTATAACTCCCTGAGTGGAATGCACACATCACAAAGCAGTTTCTCAGAAAGCTTCTCTCCATTTTTTATCTGAAGTTATTTCCTATTTCACCATAGGCCTGAATGTGCTCCCGAATGTCCCTTCACCAATCCGTCCATGACGGAGTTTCAAAACTGCGTAATAGAAAGAAAGTTTTATCTATGTGAGATGAATAAACATATGTATCACAAAGCAGTTTCACAGAAATCTTCTTTCCAGTTTTTGTCTCAGCATATTTCTTTTTTCACCATAAATGTCCACATACTCTGGAATGTCCCCTGGTAGCTTTTTCTCCAAAAGGGATTCCCCAATCCTCTGTGAGAAGAAAAATATAATTCTGTGAGTCGAATGCACACGTCACAAAGCAGCTCCTCAGAAAGCTTCTCTCCAGTTTCTATCTGAAGATATTTCCATTTTCACCATAATCCTCAAAGCACTTCCGAGTATCCCTTAGCTGACTAAACTAAAACAGTGGTAGAATACTGCTCAATGACAACAGAAGCTTAACTGTGCACGTGGAATTCACATGACACAGAGTAGTTTCACAGAAAGTTACCTCTGGTTTTTATCAGAGGGTATTTCTTTTTCAGCACATTCTTAAGAGCATTCCCAAATGTCCTTTCTCAGGTTCCACAGAAAGAGTGATTTCAAACTGCTCAATCCAAAGAATGATTTAATTCTATGAGATGAATACACACATCACAAAGGAGTTGCTCAGAAAACTTCTCTCCAATTTTCAATGGAAGGCATTTCCTTCTCGCCACAGCCCTCCGGGCACCACTAAATATCCCTTTGCAGAATCCTCAAAGACAGACTTCCGAAATTGGGAAATGTAGAGTAAACTTTAACTCTCTGAAATGAATGCACATGTCAGACAGCAGTTTCTTGGAACGCTTCTTTCTGGGTTTTATTTCAGGATAGTTCACTTTTCGCCACAGTCTTCAATGTGCTCCAAAATATCATTTTTTTTTGGTTTTACAGGAACAGTGTTCAAACATTGCCTTATGAGAAAAGAGGTATAACTCCCTGAGTGGAAGGCACACATCACCAAACAGTTTCTCAGAAAGCTTCTCTCCAGTTTTTATCTGAAGATATTTCCATTTTCACCAGAGTCCTGAATGTGCTCCTGAATGTCCCTTTAGGAATCTGCCCATGGCAGAGTTACCAAGCTGCGTAATGTAAAGAAAGCTTTATCTATGTGAGATGAATAAACACAGCAAAAAGCAGATTCACAGAAAGCTTCTTTCCAGTTTTCATCTGAAAATATTTCCTTTGTCACCATAGTCCTGAAAGTGCTCCCAAACGTACCTTCGCGGATCCTTCCATGTCAGAGTTTCCAAGCTGCGTACTGTCAAGGAAGCTTCATCTATGTGACATGAATACAAATATCACAGAGCAATTTCACAGAAAGCTTCTTTCCTGTTTCTATCTGAGGCTATTTCCCTTTTCACAAGAGACATCAACATGCTCCCGGATATCCCTTGGTAAATTTTTCTCCACGGGGGTTTCCCTGATGCTGTATGAAAAGAGAGATATAGCACTGTAAGTGGAATGCACATATCACAAAGCAGTTCCTCAGAAATCTTCTCTCCAGTTTCTATCTGAACATATTTCCTTTTTCACCGTAAGCCTCAAAGCACTCCTGAAAATCCCTTCACATGATAAACATAAGCGATGTCAGAAAACGGCTCAATGCAAATAGAAGCTTAACTGTGCGAGTGGAATTCACACAACAAAGAGCAGTTTCTTTTTTTTTTTTATACTTTAAGTTCTAGGGTACATGTGCATAACGTGCAGGTTTGTTACATACGTATATTTGTGCCATGTTGGTGTGCTGCACCCATCAACTCGTCAGCACCCATCAAGTCATCATTTATATCTTGTATAACTCCCCAATGCAATCCCTCCTCCTCCCCCCTCCCCATGATAGGCCCCAGTGTGTGTGTTCCCCTTCCCGAGTCCAAGTGATCTCATTGTTCAGTTCCCACTTATGAGTGAGAACATGCGGTGTTTGGTTTTCTCTTCTTGTGATAGTTTGCTAAGAATGATGGTTTCCAGCTGCATCCATGTCCCTACAAAGGACGCAAACTCATCCTTTTTGATGGCTGCATAGTATTCCACGGTGTATATGTGCCACATTTTCTTAATCCAGTCTGTCACAGATGGACATTTGCGTTGATTCCAAGTCTTTGCTATTGTGAATAGCACTGCAATAAACATACATGTGCATGTGTCTTTGTAGTAGAACAATTTATAATCCTTTGGGTATATACCCAGTATTGGGATGGCTGGGTCATATGGTACATCTAGTTCTAGATCCTTGAGGAATTGCCATACTGTTTTCCATAATGGTTGAACTAGTTTACAATCCCACCAACAGTGTAAAAGTGTTCCTATTTCTCCACATCCTCTCCAACACCTGTTGTTTCCTGATTTTTTAATGATTGCCATTCTAACTGGTGTGAGATGGTATCTCATTGTGGTTTTGATTTGCATTTCTCTGATGGCCAGTGATGATGAGCATTTTTTCATGTGTCTGTTGGCTGTATGGATGTCTTCTTTTGAGAAATGTCTTTTGCCCACTTTTGGATGGGGTTGTTTGTTTTTTTCTTGTATATTTGTTTGAGTTCTTTGTAGATTCTGGATATTAGCCCAACAAAGAGCAGTTTCACAGAAAGCGTCCTTCTGGTTTTTATCTGAAGATATTTCCCTTTTCACCATAGTCCTGAATGTGCTCCTGAATGCCCTTTTCACGGATGCATCCATGACAGAGTATCCAAGCTGCATAATATAAAAAAGGTTTATCTACATTAGATGAACAAACATAGCAAAAAGCAGATTCACAGAAAGCTTCTTTCCAGTTTTTATCTGGAGATATTTCCTTTTTCACTATAGTCTTGAATGTGCTCCCAAATGTCCCTTCGGGGATCCATCCATGACAGAGTTTCCAAGTTGTGTGATGTAAAGAAAGCTTTAACTATGTGACATGAATACACATATCACCAAACAGTTTCACAGAAAACTTTCCAGTTTTTGACTGAGGCTATTTCCCTTTTCATCATAGGCGTCAATACTCTCCCCAATATCCCTTCGTACCTATTTCTCCAAAAGAGTTTCCCTGATGCTGTATGAGAAGAGAGATATAACACTGTGAGTGGAATGCACACGACACAAAGCACTTTCTCAGAAAACTTCTCTCCAGAGTCGGTCTGAACATATTTCCTTTTTCACCGTAAGCCTCAAAGAGCTCCCGAATGTCCCTTCACACACTAAACATAAACAGTGTTAGAAATCTGCTCAATGAAAACAGAGGCTTAACTGAGTGAGAGGAATTAAGATGACACAGAGCAGTTTCACAGAAAGTGTCCTTCTGGTTTTTATCTGAAGATATTTCCCTTTTCACCATAGTCTTGAATGTGCTCCCAAATTCCCTTCGCAGATCCATCCATGACAGAGTATCCAAGCTGCGTAATGTAAAGAATGTTTTATCTACGTGAGATGAATAAACATAGCAAAAAGCAGATTCACAAAAAGCTTCTTTCCAGTTTTTATCTGAAGATATTTCCTTTTTCACCATAGCCCTGAATGTGCTCCCAAATGTCCCTTCGTGGATCCGTCCATGACAGGGTTTCCAAACTGCGTGATGTAAAGAAAGCTTTAACTATGTGACATGAATACAAATATCACCAGTTTCACAGAAAACTTCTTTCCAATTTTTGACAAAGGCAATTTTCCTTTTCGTCATGGGGTCAATACTCTCCCCAATATCTCTTCGTACCTATTTCTCCAAAAGGGTTTCCCCGATGCTGTATGAGAAGAGAGGTATAACACTGTGAGTGGAATGCACACGTCACAAAGAAGTTCCTCAGAAAACTTCTCTCCAGAGTCGGTCTGAACATATTTGCTTTTTCACCGTAAGCCTCAAAGTGCTCCCGAATGTCCCTTCACACGCTAAACATAAACAGGGTTACAAAACTGCTCAAAGATAAGAGAGGTTTAACTGAGTGAGAGGAATTAAGACGACACAGAGTAGTTTCACAGAAAGCTTCCTTCTGGATTTTACCTGAGGATAGTTCCTCCTTCATATTCTAAGGAGTGTTCCCAAATGTCCATCCTTAGATTCCACAAAAACAGTGATTTCAAAGTGCTGGATCCAAGGAATGGCTTAACTCTATGAGATGAATACACAGATCACAAAGCAGTTGTTCAGAAACTTCTCCCCAGTTTTCATTGGAAGTCGTTTCCTTGTTCACCACAAACCTCCAGGCGCCACTTAATATCCCTTCACAGATTCCTCAAAGACAGACTTTCCAAACTGAGAAACGTAGAGTAAGTTTTAGCGTGTGAGGTGAATGCACATATCAGAGAGCAGTTTCTTGGAACGCTTCTTTCTGGGTTTTATTTGAGGATATTTCACTTTTTGCCATAGTGTTCAATGCGCTCCGTAATATCACATTTTCGATTTTACAAGAACAGTGTTCAAACACTGCCTTATGAGGAAAGAGATATAACTCTCTTAGTGGAAGGCACACGTCACAAAGCAGTTTCTGAGAAAGCTTCTCTCCACTTTTTTCTCAGAAGATATTTCCTATTTCACCATAGGCCTGAATGTGCTACCGAATGTCCCTTCATGAATCCATCCATGACGAAATTTCAAAATTCCATAATAGAAATAAATTTTTATCTATGTGAGATGAATAAACACATCTAACACAAAGCAGTTTCACAGAAAACTTCTTTCCAGTTTTTGTCTGAGGATATTTCCTTTTTCACCCTAGATGTCCATATACTCCCAAATGTCCCCTGGTAGCTTTTTCTTCAAAAGGGATTCTCCAATCCTCTATGAGAAGAAAAGAATAACTCTGAGTGGAATGCACACGTCACAAAGCAGCTCCTCGGAAATCTTCTCTTCAGTTTCTATCTGAAGATATTTCCGTTTTCACCATAAGTGTGAAAGCACTCCCGAGTATCTCTTAGCTAACTAAACTAAAACAGTGTTAGAATTATTCTCAATGAAAGCGGAGCTTAACAGTGAGAGTGGAATTTATATGACACAGAGCGGCTTCACAGAAAGCTTCCATCTGGTTTCTATCGGAGGGTGTTTCTTTTTCAGCACATTCTTAAGAGCGTTCCCAAATGTCCTTTCTCATATGCCACAGAAAGAGTGATTTCAAACAGCTCATTCCAAAGAATGATTTAACTCTGTCAGATGAATACACACATCACAAATCAGTTGCTCAGAAAGTTTCTCTCCAGGTTTCAATGGAAGACATTTCCTTGCTCGACACAGGCCTCCAGTCGCCACTTAATATCCCTTCGCAGAGTCCTCAAAGACAGACTTTCCAAACTGGGAAATGTAGAGTAAGCTTTAACTCTCTGAAGTGAATGCATATGTCAGAGAAGAGTTTCTTGAAACGCTTCTTTGTGGGTTTTACTTCAGGATATTTCACTTTTCGCCATAGTCTTCCATGTGCTCTGAGTTACTACTTTTTCGGTTTTACAGGAACAGTGTACAAATGCTCCCTTATGAGAAAAGAGGTATAACTCCCTGAGTGCAATGCACACATCACAAAGTTGTTTCTCAGAAAGCTTCTATCCAGTTTTTATCTGAAGGTGTCTCCTTTTTCCCTGTAGGCCTGAATGTGCTGTGTAATGTCCCTTCATGGATCTGAACATGAGGGAGTTTCCAAACTGCATGATATAAAGAAAGTTTTATCTACATGAGGTGAATAAGCATAGCTATCACAAAGCAGTTTCACAGAAAGCTTCTTTCCAGTTTTTGTCTGAGGATATACCCTTTTTCACTATAGCCATCCATACACTCCAGAATGTGCATTGGTAGATTTTTCTGCAAAAGGGATTCCCCAATCCTCTATGAGAAGAAAAGTATACATCTCTGAGTGGAACGCACACGTCACAAAGCAACTCCTCGGAAATCTCTCCAGTTTCTAACTGAACATATTTCCTTTTCCACCATAAGCCTCAAAGTGTTCCCGAATATCCTTTCGCACGTTAAACATAAAGTGTTAGAAAACTGCTCAATGAAAAGAGAAGCTTAACTGTGTGAGTGGAATTCACGCGATACAGAGCAGTTTCACAGAAAACTTACTTCTAGTTTTTATCTGAAGGTATTTCTTTTTCAGCATATTATAAAGAGGGTTCCCAAATTTCCTTTCTCATGTTTCACAGAAACAGTGATTTCAAACTACTCAACCCAAGGAAAGATTTAACTCTATGAGATGAATAAACACATCACAAAGCAGTTTTTCAGAAAGCCTCTCTCCAGTTTTCACCGGAGGACATTTCCTTGCTCACCACAGGCCTCCAGGTGCCACTTTATATTCCTTTGCAGATTCATCAAAGAGGGAGTTTCCACACTGGGCAATGTAGAGTTAGCTTTAACTCTATGAGATGAATACCCATATCCGAGGGCATTTTCTTGGAACACTTCTTTCTGGGTTTTATTTCAGGATATTCCAATTTTTGCCGGAGTCCTCAATGTGCTCAGAAATATCACTTTTTCCGTTTCACAGACAGTGTTCAAACACTACCTTAGGAGAAAAGAGGTATAATTCCCTGAGTGGAATGCACACATCACAAAGCAGTTTCTCTGAAATCTTCCCTTCAGTTTTTATCTGAAGATATTTCCATTTTCATGATAGTCCTGAATGTGCTCCCAAATGCCCCCTGGCAGATCCGTCCATAACAGAGTTTCTAAACTTATTATAGAAAGAAAGTTTTATCTATGTGAGATGAATAAATATATCTATCACAAAGCATTTTCACAGAAAGCTTCCTTCCAGTTTTTGTTTGAGCATAATTCCTTTTTCACCCTAGCCGTCCATATACTCCGAAATGTCCCTTGGTGGCTTCTTCTCCAGAAGGGATTCCCCAATCCTCTATGAGAAGAAAGGTATAACTCTGTGAGTGGCATGCGCACATCACAAAGCAACTCCTCGGAAAGCTTCTCTCCAATTTCTATCTGAAGATATTTCCGCTTTCACAATGAACCTCAAAACGCTCCCGAATATCTCTTCACAGACTAAACAAAAACAATGATACAATACTGCTCAATGAAAAGAGAAGCTTAACTGTGCAAGTGGAATTCACATGATTCAGAGCGGTTTCACAGAAAGCTTACTTCTGGTTTTTATCTGAGGGTATTTCTTTTTCAGCATATTCTACAGAGCATTCCCAAATGTCCTTTCTCAGATTCCACAGAAACAGGGATTTCAAACTGCTCAATCCAAACAATGACTAAACTCTATGAGATGAAAACACACATCACAAAGCAGTTGCTCAGAAAGCTTCTCTACAGTTTTCAACAGAAGAAATTTCCTTGCTCACCACAGGCCTCCTGGCGCCACTTAATGTCCCCTCACAGATTCCTCAAAGATAGATTTTCCAAAGTGGGCAATGCAGAGAAAGCTTTAACTGTGCGAAATGAATGCACATATCAGAGAACAGTTTCTTGGAATGCTTCTTTCTTGATTTTATTTGATGATATTTCGCTTTTCACCATATTCTTCAATGCTCTCCGAAATATCACATTTTGGGTTTTACAGGAACAGTGTTCAAACACTGCCTTAGAAGAAAAGTGGTATAACTCCCTGAGATGTACACATCTCAAAGCATTTTCTCATAAAGCTTCTCTCCAGTTTTTATCTGAAGATATTTCCTTTTTCTCCATAGGCCCA
Organism: Trachypithecus francoisi; assembly: GCF_009764315.1. Taxonomy (NCBI): domain Eukaryota; kingdom Metazoa; phylum Chordata; class Mammalia; order Primates; family Cercopithecidae; genus Trachypithecus; species Trachypithecus francoisi. The sequence continues at coordinate 86,748 of NW_022681449.1, read as the reverse complement.
AATGTGATCCCGAATATCCCTTCGTGGTTCCGTCCAAGTCGGAATTTGAAAGCAGAGTAATGTAAAGAAAGCTTCATCTGTGTGAGATGAATACACATAGCAAAAAGCAGATTCACAGAAAGCTTCTTTCCAGTATTTATTTCAGTATATTTCCTTTTTCACCATAGTACTGAATGTGCTCCCAAATGTTCCTTCGTGGATCTTTCCGTGACAGAGTTTTCAAGCTGTGTAATGTAAAGAAAGCTTTGTCTATGTGACATGAATACACAGAGACTTCATCACAGAGCACTTTCACAGAAAGCTTCTTTCCAGTTTCTGCCTGAGGCTATTTCCTTTTTCACCATAGGGGTTAATGTGCCTCCGAATATCTCTTGGTACTTTTTTCTCCAAAAGGGTTTCCCTGATGCTATAGAGGTACAAGAGAAGAGAGATAGAAGAGAAGAGAGGTATAACACTGTGAGTAGAATGCCCAAGTCACAAAGCAGTTCCTCGGAAAGTTTCTTTACAGTTTCTATCTGAACATGTTTCCCTTTTCACCATAAGCCTCAAAGCCCTCCCGAATACCCCTTCACACGCTAAACATAAACAGTGTTAGAAAATTGTTCAATGAAAAGAGAAGTTTAACTGAGTGAGATGTATTCACACGACACACAATAGTTTCACAGAAAGCTTCCTTCTTTTTTTTTAATCTGAGGGTATTTCTTTGTCCATATTCTAAAGAGCATTCCCAATTGTCCTTCCTCATATTCCACAGAAAGAAACTGCTCAATCCAAAGTATGATTTCATTCTATGAGATGAATACACACATCACAAAGCAGTTGCTCAGAAAGCTTCTCTCCACTTTTCAACGGAAGACGTTTCCTTCCTCACCACAGCCCTCTGGGCACCACTTAATAACCCTTCGCAGATTTCTCAAAGACAGAAATTCCAAACTGAGCAATGTAGAGTAAGCTTTACCTCTATGAAATGAATGCACATATCTGAGAACAGTTTCTTGCAATGCTTCTTTCTGGGTTTTATTTGAGGATATGCACTCCGAAATATCACTTTTTCGTTTTACAGGAACATTGATCAAACACTGCCTTATGAGAAAAGAGGTATAACGGCCTCAGTGGAATGCACACATCACAAAGCAGTTTCTCAGAAAGCTTGTCTCCAGTTTTTATCTGAATATTTCCTTTTTCACCATAGGCCTGAATGTGCTCCCGAATGTCCCTTGGCGATTTCGTCCATGACAGCATTTGAAAACTGTGTAATAGAAAGTCTTATCTATGTGGGATGATAAACAAATCTATCACAAAGCAGTATCACAGAAAGCTTCTTTCCAGTTTTTGTCTGGGGATATTTCCTTTTTGACCATAGCCGTTCTCATACTTGCGAGTGTCCCCTGGTAGCATTCTCTCCAAAAGGGATTCCCCAATCCTCTATGAGAAGAAAAATGTAGCTCTGTGAGTGGAATGCACACGTTATGAAGCAGCTCCTCTTAAATCTTTTCTCCAGTTTCTATCTGAAGATATTTCCTTTTTCACAGTAAGCCTCAAAACACTCCCGAGTATCCCTTAGCTGACTAAACTAAAACAATGTCAGAATACTGCTCAATGAAAACAGAAGCTTAACTGTGTGAGTGGAATTCACATGGCACAGAGCAGTTTCACAGAAAGATTCCTTCTGGTTTTTATCGGAGGATATTTCTTTTTCAGCATATTCATTAGAGCATTCCCAAATGTCCTCTCTCAGGTTCCACAGAAAGAGTGATTTCAAACAGCTAAATCCAAAGAATGATTTAACTCTATGAGATGAACGCACACATCACAAAGTAGTTGCTCAGAAAGCTTCTCTCCAGTTTTCAACGGAAGACATTTCCTTGCTCGGCACAGGCCTCCAGTCACCACTGAATATCCATTCACAGAATCCTCAAAGACAGACTTTCCAAACTGGGAAATGCAGAATAAGCTTTACCTCTCTGAAACGAATGCACATGTCAGGGAGAAGTTTCTTGGAACGCTTCTTTCTGGGTTTTATTTCAGGATAGTTCACTTTTCGCCATAGTCTTCCATGCGCTCTGAATTATTAATTTTTCAGTTTCACAGGAACAGTGTTCAAACACTGCCTTATGAGGAAAGAAGTAAAATTCCCTGAGTGGAATGCACACATCACAAAGCTCTTTCTCAGAAAGCTTCTATGCAGTTTTTATCTAAAGATATCTCCTTTTTCCCTGTAGGCCTGAATGTGCTCAAGAATGTCCCTTCGTGGATTCGCCCATGATGGAATTTCCAAACTGTGTAATATGAGGAAAGTTTTATCTATTTGAGATGGAAAAACATATCTATCACAAAGCAGTTTCACAGAAATCTTCTTTCTACTTTTTGTCTGAGGATATTTCCTTTTTCACCATAGCCATCCATATTTTCCCAAAAATCCCCTGGTAGCTTTTTCTCCAAAAGGAATTCCTGAATTCTCTATGAGAAGAAAGGTATAATTCTGTGAGTAGAATGCACACTTCACAAAGCAGCTCCTCAGAAAGCTTGTGGCCAGTTTTAATCTGAAGATATTTTCTTTTTCACCATAAGCCTCAAAGCGCTCCTGAATATCCCTTCGCAGACTAAACAAAAACAGTATTAGAATTCTGCACAATGGAAAGGAAGCTTAACTGTGCGAGCGGAATTCACGTGACACAGAGAAGTTTCACAGAAAGCTTCCTTCTGCTTTATATCTATGGTTATTTCTTTTTCAGCGTATTCTAAAGACCGTTCCCAAATGTCCTTTCTCAGATTCCACAGAAACAGTGATCTCAAACTGCTGAATCCAAAGAGTGGTTTAACTCTATGACACGAATACACACATCCCAAAGCAGTTGCTCAGAAAGGTTCTCTCCAGTTTTCATCGGAAGACGTTTCCTTGCTCACCACAAGCCTCCAGGCGCCACTTAATATCCCTTCACAGATTCCTCAAGGAAAGAGTTTCCAAACTGGGCAACGTAGAGTAAGCTTTAACTCTCTGGAATGAATGCACATATCAGAGAGCAGTTTCTTGGATACTTCTCTGTGGGTTTTATTTCAGGATATTTCACTTTTTGCCATAGTCTTCAATGTGTTCCAATATATCACTTTTTCGGTTTACAGGAACAGTGTTCAAAGACTGCCTTATGAGAAAAGAGACAAAATTCCCTGAGTAAAATACACACATCACAAAGCAGTTTCTCAGAAAGCTTTTATCCAGTTTTTAATCTGAAGATATTTCCTATTTCATGATAGGCGTGAATGTGCTACCAAAAGTCCCTTCACGAATCCGACCATGACCCCTTTTTCAAAACAGCATAATAGAAAGTTTTATCTATGTGAGATGAATAAACATATCTATCACAAAGCAGTTTCACTGAAAGCTTCTTTCCAGTTTTTGTCTGAGGATATTTCCTTTTTCACCATAGCCATCCATATACTCCCGTAGGTCCCCTGGTAGCTTTTTCTCCAAAAGGGATTTCCAATCCTCTCTGAGAAGTGACGTATAACTCTGTGAGTGGAATGCACACGTCACAAAGCACCTCCTCGGAAATCTTCTCTCCAGTTTCTATCTGAAGGTATTTCCGTTTTCAACATAAGCCTCAACGCGCTCCCGAGTATCCCCTAGCTGACCAAACTAAAACAGTTTTAGAATACTGCTCAAAGAAAAGAGAAGCTTAGCTGAGCCAGAGGAATTCACACGACACACAACAGTTTCACAGACAGCTTCCTTCTGGTTTTTATGTGAGGATATTTCTTTCTCCATGTTGTAAAGAGCATTCCCAAATGTCCTTTCTCAGATTCCAGAGAAACAGTGATTTCAAACTGTGTAATCCAAAGAATGATTTAACTCTATGAGACGAATGCACACGTTACAAAGCAGTTGCTCAGAAAGCTCCTCTCCAGGTTTCAACGGAAGACTTTTCCTTGCTCACCACAGGCCTCTGGGAACCACATGATATCCTTTGGCAGGTTCCTCAAAGACAGAGTTTCCAAACTGGGCAACGTAGAGTAAGTTTTAACTCGGTGAAATGAATGCACATATCAGAGAGCAGTTTCATGGAACGCTTCTCTCTGAGTTTTATTTGAGGATATTTCACTTTTCGCCATAGTCTTCAATGTGCTCGGAAATATCACCTTTTCGCTTTTCCAGGAATAGTGTTCAAACAGTGCCTTATGAGAAGAAAGGTATAACTCCCTGAGTGGAATGCACACATCACAAAGCAGTTTCTCAGAAAACTTCTCTCCAATTTTTATGTGGTGATATATTTCCTTTTTCACCATAGACCTGAATATGATCCCGAATATCCCTTCGCGGATCCATCCATGATGGAGTTTCCAAGCTGCATAATGTGAAGAAAGTTTTATCTATGTGAGATGCATATACATATCTATCACAAAACCTTTACACAGAAAGCTGCCTTTCAGTTATTGCCTGAGAATATTTCCTTTTTCATCATAGCCCCCCATATGGTGAATGTCCCTTGGTAGCTTTTTCTCCAAAAGGGAGTTCATAATCCCCTATGAGAAAAAAAATATAACTCTGTGAGTGAAATGCACACGTCACAAAGCAGCTCCTTGGAAAGCTTCTCTCCAGTTTCTATCTGAAGATATTTCCTGTTTCACTGTAAGTCTCAAAGAGCTCCCGAATATCCCTTCACACGCTAAACTTACACAGGGTTAGAAAACTGTTCAGTGAAAAGAGTGGCTTACTGAAGGAGGGGAATTAAGATGACACAGAGCAGTTTCACAGAAAGCTTTCTTCTGGATTTTACCTGAGGATATTTCTTTCGCTGTATTCTAAGGAATGTTCCCAAATGTCCTTACTCCGATTCCACAAAAACAGTGATCTCGAACTGCTGAATCCAAAGAATGGTTTAACTCTATGAGACGAATACACACATCCCAAAATAGTTGCTCAGAAAGTTTCTCTCCAGTTTTCATCGGAAGTCATTTCCTTGATCACCACAAGCCTCTGCGCGTCACTTAATATCCCTTCACAGATTCCTCACAGACAGACTTTCCAAACTGGGCAACATAGAGTAAGCTTTAACTCTGTAAAATGAATGCATGTATCAGAGAGCAGTTTCTTGGAACGCTTCTGTCTGGGTTTTATTTGAGGATATTTCACTTTTAGCCATAGTCTTCAATGCGTTCCAAAATATCACTTTTTGGGTTTTACGAGAACAATGCTCAACACTGTCTTATGAGAAAAGAGGTATGACTCCCTGAGTGGAGTGCACACATCACAAAGCAGTTTCTCAGAAAGATTCTCTCCAGTTTTTATCTGAAGATATTTCCTGTTTCACCATAGGCCTGAAGGTGCTACCAAATGTCCCTTCGTGAATCCGTCCATGATGGCGTTTCAAAACTGTGTAATAGAAAGAAAGTTTTATCTATGTCAGATGATTAAACATATCTATAACAAAGCAGTTTCACAGAAAGCTTCTTTCCAGTTTGTGTCGCAGGATGTTTCCTTTTTCACCATAGCCGTCCATATACTCCCGAATATCCCCTGGTAGCTTTTTCTCCAAAAGGGATTTCCCAATCCTCTATGAGAAGAAAAATGTATATCTGTGAGTAGAATGCACTCGTCACAACGCAGCTCCTTGGAAATCTTCTCTCCAGTTTCTGTCTGAAGATATTTCCGTTTTCACCATAAGCCTCAAAGCCCTCTCGAATATCCCTTCGCAGACTAAACAATACAGTGGTAGAATACTGCCCAATGAAAACAGAAGCTTAACTCTGAGAGTGTATTTCACCTGACACAGAGCAGTTTCACAGAAAGCTTCCTTCTGTTTTTTATCAGAGGGTATTTCTTTTTCAGCACATTCTTAAGAGGGTTCCCAAATGTCCTCTCTCAAGTTCCACAGAAAGTGATTTCAAACTGCTCAATCCAAAGCATGATTTAACTCTATGAGATGAATACACACATCACAAAGCAGTTGCTCAGAAAGCTTCTCTCCAGTTTTCAACGGAAGACATTTCCTTGCTCACCAGAGGCCTCTGGTCACCACTTAATATCCATTTGAGGAATCCTCAAAGACAGACTTTCCAAACTGAGAAATGTAGAGTAAGCTTTAACTCTCTGAAATGAATGCATATGTCAGACAGCAGTTTCTTGGAACGCTTCTTTCTGGGTTTTATTTGAGGATATTTCACTTTTCGTCATAGTCTTCAATGCGCTCTGAAATATCACTTTTTTGGTTTTACAGGAACAATGTTCAAACACTGCCTTATGAAAAAGAAGTATAACTCCCTGAGTGCAAGGTACACATCACCAAGTAGTTTCTCAGGAAGCTTCTGTCCAATGTTTATCTGAAGATATTTCCATTTCCACCAGAGTCCTGAATGTGCTCCTGAATGTCCCTTTGGGAATCTGTCCATGACAGAGTTACCAAGCTGCGTAATGTAAAGAAATCTTTATCTATGTGAGATGAATAAACGCAGCAAAAAGCAGATTCACAGAAAACTTCTTTCCAGTTTTCATGTGAAAATATTTCCTTTTTCACCATAGTCGTGAATGTGCTACCAAATGTACCTTCGCGGTCCTTCCATGTCAGAGTTTCCAAGCTGCATACTGTCAAGGAAGCTTTATCTATATGAGATGAATACATATATCACAGAACTGTTTCACAGAATGCTTCTCTCCTGTTTTTATCTGAGGCTATTTCTCTTTTCACAAGAGGCATCAATATGCTCCAGGATATCCCTTGGTAAATTTTTCTCCAAAGGGGTTTCCCTGATGCTGTATGAGAAGAGAGGTATAACACTGTAAGTGGAATGCACACGTCTCAAAACAGTTCTTCAGAAAGCTTCCCTCCAGTTTCTATCTGAACATATTTCCTTTTTCACCGTAAGCCTCAAAGCGCTCCTGAAAATCCCTTCGCACGCTAAACATAAGCAGTGTTAGAACACAGCTCAATGCAAATAGAAGCTTAACTGTTTGAGCGGAAATCACACAACACAGAGCAGTTTCACAGAACACTTCCTTCTGGTTTTTACCTGAAGATATTTCCCTTTTCACCATAGTCCTGAATGTCCCCCCAAATGCCCTTCACGGATCCGTCCAAGACAGAGTGTCCAAGCTGCGTAATGCAAAGAAAGATTTATCCATGTGAGAGCAATAAACATAGCAAAAAGCAGCTTCACAGAAAGCTTCTTTCCAGTTTTTATCTGAATATATTTCCTTTTTCACCGTAGTCCTGAATGTGCTCCCAAATGTCCCTTCATGGATCCGTCCATGACAGAGTTTCCAAGCTGCGTAATGTAAAGAAAGCTTTAACTATGACATGAATACACATATCATCAAACAGTTTCACAGAAAACTTCTTTCCAGTTTTTGACTGAGGCTATTTCCCTTTTCACCATAGGCATCAATATTCTCCCCAATATCCCTTCATACCTATTTCTCCAAAAGAGTTTCCCCGATGCTGTATGAGAAGAGAGGTATAACACTGTGAGTGGAATGCACACGTCACAAAGCAGTTCCTGAGAAAGCTTCTCTCCAGTTTCGGTCTGAAATATTTCCTTTTTCACCATAAGCCTCAAAGTGCTCCCGAATGTCCCTTCACACGCTAAATACAAACAGTGTTAGAAAACTGCTCAATGAAAAGAGAGGCTTAACTGAGTGAGAGGAATTAAGACGACACAGAGCAGTTTCATGGAAAGCTTCCTTCTGGAAATTACCTGAGGATATTTCCTCCTCCATATTCGAAGGAGTGTTCCCAAATGTCCATCCTCAGATTCCACAAAAACAGTGATTTCAAAGTGCTCGATCCAAAGAATCTATGAGATGAATACACACATCACAAAGCAGTGGCTCATTAACCTCTCTCCAGTTTTCATCAGAAGTAGTTTCCTTGTTCACCACAAGCCTCCAGGCGCCACTTAATATCCTTTCACAGATCACTCAAAGAGAGAGTTTCCAAACTGGGCAATGTAGAATAAGATTTAACTCTGTGAAATGAATGCACATATGAGAGAACAGTTTCTTGGAACGTTTCTTTCTGGGTTTTATTTGAGGATATTTCACTTTAGGCCTTTGTGCTCAATTCGCTCCGTAATATCACTTTTTCGGTTTTCCAGGAACAGTGTTCAAACAGTGCCTTATGAGAAAAAAGATATAACTCCCTGAGTGGAATGCACACGTCACCAAACAGTTTCTCAGAAAGCTTCTCTCCAGTTTCTACCTGAATATATTTCCTTTTTCACCATAGGCCCGAATGTGATCCCGAATATCCCTTCGCGGATCCATCCAAGATGGAGGTTCCAAGCTGCATAATGTAAAGAAAGTTTTATCTATGTGAGATGCATATACATATCTATCACAAAACCTTTACACAGAAAGCTTCCTTTCAGTTTTTGCCTGAGAATATTTCCTTTTTCATCGTAGCCCCCCATATGGTGAATGTCCCTTGGTAGCCTTTTCTCCAAAAGGGAGTTCATAATCCTCCATGAGAAAAACTTATAACTCTTTGAGTGGAATGCACACGTCACAAAGCAGCTCCTTGGAAAGCTTCTCTCCAGTTTCTATCTGAAGATATTTCCTGTTTTGCCATAAGTTTCAAAGTGCTCCCGAATATCCCTTCACACGCTAAACATAAACAGGGTTAGAAAACTGCTCAGTGAAAAGAGAGGCTTACCGAGGGAGGGGAATTAAGATGACACAGAGCAGTTTCACAGAAAGCTTTCTTCTGGATTTTACCTGAGGATATTTCTGTCTCCTTATTCTTTTTTTTTTTTTTTTTAAAGGGTTTATTTATTTTTATTTTTTAAAAGATTTCAGCATTTAATTCAGATTCAAGGGGTACATGTGCAGGTTTGTTACATGGGCATATTCCATGATGCTGAGGTTTGGTGTATGATTGCTCTCATCACTCAGGTAGTGACCATAGTATCCAATAGTTAGTTTTTCAACTCTTGCCTCCCTTCTTACCTCCCCACTATAGTAGTCTCCAGTGTCTATTATTCCCATCTTTATGTCCATGTGTCCCAATGTTTGGTGCTCACTTGTGAGTGAGTATTTGGTCTTCTGTGTCAGTGTTAATTCGCTTAGCATGATGACCTACAACTTCATCCATGTTGCTGCTAAGGACAGGATTTCGTTCCTTTTTATGGCTGTGTAGTATTCTGTAGTGTGTATGTACCATATTTTCTTTATCTGATCCTCCATTGATGGGTACCTAGGTTGATTCCATGTCTTTGCTATCAAAAAGTGATATGACGAACATCTGAGTGCATGTGTCTTTTTTTGTAGAATAATTTATTTTCTTTTGGGTATATACCCAGTAATGGGACTGCTGGGTTAAGTGGTAATTTTTGTTTTTTTAAGTTTTTCGAGAAATCTTCAAAGTGCTTTTCACAGAGGATGAACTAATTTACATTCCCACCAACAGTGTATAAGCGTTCTCTTTTCTCCACAGCCTCACCAGCATTTGTTACTTTTTGGTTTTTTAATAATAGCCATTCTGACTGGTGTGAGATGGTACCTTGTGGTTTTGATTTGCATTTCTCTGATGATTACTGATGTTGAGCGTTTTTTCTTTTTTTTTTTTTATTTTTATTTTTTATTTTTTATTTTTTATTTTTTATTTTTTTATTATACTTTAAGTTCTAGGGTACATGTGCATGACGTTTATATCATGTATAACTCCCCAATGCAATCCCTCCCTCCTCCCCCCTCCCCATGATAGGCCCCAGTGTGTGATGTTCCCCTTACCGAGTCCAAGTGATCTCATTGTTCAGTTCCCACCTATGAGTGAGAACATGCGGTGTTTGGTTTTCTCTTCTTGTGATAGTTTGCTAAGAATGATGGTTTCCAGCTGCATCCATGTCCCTACAAAGGATGCAAACTCATCCTTTTTTATGGCTGCATAGTATTCCATGGTGTATATGTGCCACATTTTCTTAATCCAGTCTGTCACAGATGGACATTTGGGTTGATTCCAAGTCTTTGCTATTGTGAATAGTGCCGCAATAAACATACATGTGCATGTGGAGACAGAGAAATTACTCTGTCTCCTTATTCTAAGGAACGTTCCCAAATGTCCTTACTCAAATTCCACAAAAACAGTGATTTCAAACTGCTGAATCCAAAGAATGGTTTAACTATATGAGTCAAATACACACATCCCAAAGTAGTTGCTCAGAAAGTTTCTCTCCAGTTTTTAACGGAAGTCGTTTCCTTGCTCACCACAAGCCTCCAGGCGGCACGTAATATCGCTTCACAGATTCCTCAAAGACAGACTTTCCAAACTGGGCAACATAGAGTAAGCAGCTCCTCGGATATCTTCTCTCCAGTTTCTATCTGAAGATATTTCCATCTTCACCATAAGCCTCAAAGGGCTCCCGAGTATCCCTTAGCTGACTAAACTAAAACAGTGTTAAAAACACTGCTCAGTGAAAGGAGAAGCTTAACTGTGTGAGTGGAATGCACATGACAGAGAGAAGTTTCACAGAAAGTTTCCTTCTGGTTTTTATAAGATGGTATTTCCTTTTCAGCATATTCTTAAGAGCATTAAGAGTGATTTCAAACTGCTCAATCCAAAGAATGATTTAATTCTATGATATGAATACACACATCACAAAGCAGTTTCACAGATTCTCTCCACTTTTCAACAGAAGACATTTCCTGCTCGCCACAGGCCTCCAGTCGCCACTTAATATCCCTTTGCAGAATCCTCAAAGACACACTTTCCAAACTGGGAAATGTAGAGTAAGCTTTAACTCTCTGAAATGAATGCATATGTCAGAAAGCAGTTTCTTGGAACGCTTCTTTCTGTGTTTTATTTCAAAATACTTAACTTTTTGCCATAGTCTTCCATGTGCTCCAAAATATTACTTTTTCAGTTTTACAGGAACAGTGTTCAAACACTGCCTTATGAGAAAAGAGGTATAACTCCCTGAGTGGAATGCATGCATCACAAAGTAGCTTCTCAGAAAGCTTCTATCCAGTTTTTATCTGAAGATATCTCCTCTTTCACCGTAGGCCTGAATGTGTTCCCGAATGTCCCTTCGTGGATCCGTCCATGACGGAGTTTCCAAACTGCATAATATAAGAAAAGTTTTAACTATGTGAGATGAATAAATATATCTAACACAAAGCAGTTTCACATAAATCTTCTTTCTAGTTTCTGTCTGAGGATATTTCCTTGTACACCATAGCCGTCCCTATACTCCCGAATGTCTCTTCGTAGCTTTTTCTCCAAAAGGGATTCCGGAATCTTCTAGGAGAAGAAAGGTATAATTCTGTGAGTGGAATGTACACGTCACAAAGCAGCTCCTCAGAAAACTTTTCTCCAATTTCTATCTGAAGATATTTCCTTTTTCACCATAAGCCTCAAAGCGCTCCCGAATGTCCCTTCACAGACTAAACATGCACAGTGTTATAACACTGCTCAATGAAAAGAGAAGCTTAACTGTGTGTGTGGAATTCACGTGACACAGAGCAGTTTCGCGGAAAGCTTCCTTCTGGTTTCTATCTGAGGTTATTTCTTTTTCAGGATATTCTAAAGAGTGCTCCCAAATGTCCTTTCTCAGATTCCACAGAAACAGTGGTTTCAAACTACTCAATCCAAAGAATGATTTAACTCTATGAGATGAATACAAACATCACCATAGAGTTGCACCAAAAGCTTCTCTCCAATTTTCAATTGAATACACTTCCTTGCTCGACACAGGCCTCCGGTTGCCACTTAATATCCCTTCACAGAATCCTCAAAGACCCACTTTCAAACTGGGAAATGTAGAGTAAGCTTTAACTCTGTGAAAAGAATGGACATGTCAGAGAGCAGTTTCTTGGAATGCTTCCTTCTGTTTTTTATTGGACGATATTTCACTTTTTGCCATAGTCTTCAATGTGGTCTGAATATCAGTTTTTTTATTTTACAAGAACGCTGTTCAAACTGTGGCTCATGAGAAGAGAGTTATAACTCCCTGAGTGGAATGCACACATCACCAAGCAGTTTCTCAGAAAACTTCTCTCCAGTTTTTATCTGACCATATTTCTTTTTTCACCATAGGCCCGAATGTGATCCCAAATATCCCTTCGGGGATCCATCCGTGAGGGAGTTTCCAAGCTGCATAATGTAAAGAAAGCTTTATCTATGTGAGATGAATAAACATAGCAAAAAGCAGATTCACAGAAAGCTTCTTTCCAGTTTTTATCTGAAGATATTTCCTTTTTCACCATAGTCCTGAATGTGCTCCCGAATGTCCCTTCCTGGATCCGTCCATGACAGTTTCCAAGCTGCGTTATGTAAAGAAAGCTTTATCTATGTGAGAGGATTACACATATCACAGAGCAGTTTCATAGAAAGCTTCTTTCCAGTTTTGGTCTGAGGCTATTTCCGTTTTCACCTTTGGCATCAATATGCTAATGAATATAGCTTGATACCTTTTTCTCCAAAAGGGTTTCCCGATGATGTATGAGAAGAGAAGGATAACACTGTGAGTGGAATGCACCCACCACAAACAGTTCCACGGAATGCTTCTCTCCAGTTTCTATCTGAACATATTTCCTTTTTCACCGTAAGCCTCAATGCGCTTCCGAATATCCCTTCGAATGCTAAACACAGAGTGTTAGAAAACTGTTCAATGAAAAGAGAAGCTTAACTGAGTGAGAGGAATTCACACGACACACAGCAGTTTCACAGAAAGCTTCCTTCTGGTTTTTATATGAGGATATTTCTTTCTCTTGTTCTAAAGAGCATCCCCAAATGTACTTCCTCAGATTCCACAGAAACAGTGATTTCAAGCTGCTCAATCCAAACAATGGTTTAACTCTATGAGATCAATACACACATCTTATAGATGAATACACAAAGCAGTTGCTCAGAAAGCTTCTCTCCAGTTTTCATCAGAGTACATGTCGTTGCTCACCAAGAGCCTCTGGGCGTCACTAAATATCCCTCAGCAGATTCCTCAAAGACAAAGATTCCGAACTGAACAATGTAGAGTAAACTTTAACACTGTGAAATGAATGCACATATCAGAGAGCAGGTTCGTGGAATGCTTCTTTCTGAGTTTTATCTGAGGATATTTCACTTTTTGCCATAGTCTTCAATGCGCCAAGAAATGTCACATTTTTGTTATTACAGGAACTGTGTTCAAACACTGCCTTATGAGAAAAGAGGTATGATTCACTGAGTGGAATGCACACATCACAAAGCAGTTTCTCAGAAAGCTTCTCTCTGGTTTTTATCTGAAGATATTTCCTTTTACACCACAGTCCTGCATGTGCTCCCGAATGTCCCTTTGCGGATCCATCCGTGACAGAGTTTCCAAGCTGAGTAATGTATAAAAAGTTTTATCTATGTGAGATGAATATACATATTACTGAGCAGTTTCACAGAAAGCTTGTTTTCAGTTTTTGTCTGAGGCTGTTTCCCTTTTCACCATAGGCGTCAATATGCTCCCGGATATCCCTTGGTACCTTTTTCTCCGAAAGTGTTTTCCCAAAGCTCTATGAGATGAGAGGTATAACACTGTAAGTGGAATGCACACGTCACAAAGCAGTTGCTCGGAAAGCTTCTCTCCAGTTTCTATCTGAATACATTTCCTTTTGCACCGTAAGCTGCAAAGCACTCCCGAATATCCCTTCACACGCTAAACATAAATAGAGTTAACTGAGTGAGAAGCTTAACTGAGTGAGAGGAATTCACAAGACACATAGCAGTTTCACAGAAAGCTTCTTTCTGGTTTTATCTGAGGATGTTTCTTTCTACTTATTCTAAAGAGCGTTCCCCAAATGTCCTTCCTCAGATTCCAAGAAAATAGTGATTTCAAACTGCTCAATCCAAAGAATGGTTTAACTCTATGAGATGAATACAGACATCACAAAGCAGTTTCGCAGAAAGCTTTTCTCCATTTTTTTATCTGAAGATATTTCCTTTTTCACCATATGCCTTAATTTGCTCCCGAATGTCTCTTCACAGATCCGTCCATGACGGAGTTTCCAAACTGCATAATATAAGGAAGGTATTAGCTATGTGAGAGGAATAAACATAGCAAAAAGTAGATTTAAAGAAAGCTTCTTCCCAGTTTTTATCTGAAGATATTTCCTTTTTCACCATAGTCCTGAATGTGCTTCTGAACCTCTCTTCTCGGATCCGTCCATGACAGACATTCCAAGCTGCGTAATGTAAAGGAAGCTTTATCTATATGACATGAATACACATATCACAGAGCAGTTTCACAAAAAAGCTTTTCTCCCGTATTTGTCTGAGGCTATTTCCCTTTTCACCATAGGCATCAATAAGCTCCCGAATGTCCCTTGGTACCTTTTTCTCTAAAAGGATTTTCCCAATGCTCTGTGAGAAGAGAGGTATAACACTGTGAGTGGAATGCACACGTCACAAAGCAGTTCATCAGAAAGTTTCTATCTGAACATATTTCCTTTTTCACCATAAGCCTCAAAGCACTCCCGAATATCCCTTCACACGCTAAACATGAACAGTGTTAGAAAACTGCTCAATGAAAAGAGAAGCTTAACAGAGTGAGAAGAATTCACACGACACATAGCAGTTTCACAGAAAGCTTCCTTCTGGTTTTTGTCTGAGGATGTTTCCTTTTCCTTATTCTAAAGAGCGTTCCCAAATGTCCTTCCTCAGATTTAACAGAAACAGTGATTTCAAACTGCTCAATCCAAAGAATGGTTTAACTCTATAAGATGAATACACACATCACAAAGCAGTTTCTCAGAAAGCTTCTCTCCAGTTTTTATCTGAAGATATTTCCTTTTTCAACATAGGCCTGAATGTGCTCACGAATGTCCGTTCGCGGATCCGTTCATGACAGTTTCAAAACTGCGTAATATAAGGAATGTTTTGTCTATGTGGGATGAATAAACAGCAAAAATCAGATTCACAGGAAGCTTCTCCCAGTTTTTTTCTGAATATATTTGCTTTTTCACCATAGTCCTGAATGAGCTCCCGAACCACCCTTTGGGGATCCATCCATGACAGAGTTTCCAAGCTGCATCATGTGAAGAAAGTTTTATCTATGTGAGATGAATACACATATCACAGAACAGTTTCACCGAAAGGGTTTCCCCGATGCTGTATGAGAAGAAAGGTACAACCCTGTGAGTGGAATGCACACATCAAAACTCTTCCTCGGAAAGCTACTCTCCAGTTTCTATCTGAACATACTTTCGTTTTCACCATAAGCTTAAAAGCGCTCCTGAATATCCTTCACATGCTAAACATAAACAGTGTTAGAAAACTGCTCAATGAAAAGAGAAGCTTAACAGAGTGAGAAGAATTCACACGACACATAGCAGTTTCACAGAAAGCTTCCTTCTGGTTTTTGTCTGAGGATGTTTCCTTTTCCTTATTCTAAAGAGCGTTCCCAAATGTCCTTCCTCAGATTTAACAGAAACAGTGATTTCAAACTGCTCAATCCAAAGAATGGTTTAACTCTATAAGATGAATACACACATCACAAAGCAGTTTCTCAGAAAGCTTCTCTCCAGTTTTTATCTGAAGATATTTCCTTTTTCAACATAGGCCTGAATGTGCTCACGAATGTCCGTTCGCGGATCCGTTCATGACAGTTTCAAAACTGCGTAATATAAGGAATGTTTTGTCTATGTGGGATGAATAAACAGCAAAAATCAGATTCACAGGAAGCTTCTCCCAGTTTTTTTCTGAATATATTTGCTTTTTCACCATAGTCCTGAATGAGCTCCCGAACCACCCTTTGGGGATCCATCCATGACAGAGTTTCCAAGCTGCATCATGTGAAGAAAGTTTTATCTATGTGAGATGAATACACATATCACAGAACAGTTTCACCGAAAGGGTTTCCCCGATGCTGTATGAGAAGAAAGGTACAACCCTGTGAGTGGAATGCACACATCAAAACTCTTCCTCGGAAAGCTACTCTCCAGTTTCTATCTGAACATACTTTCGTTTTCACCATAAGCTTAAAAGCGCTCCTGAATATCCCTTCACATGCTAAACATAAACAGTGTTAGAAAACTGCTCAATGAGAGGGGGGCGGAGCAAGATGGCCGAATAGGAGCAGCTCCAGTCTCCAACTCCCAGCGCGAGCGACACAGAAGACCGGTGATATCTGCGCTTTCAACTGAGGTACTGGGGTCATCTCGCTAGGGAGTGCCGGACAATCGGTGCTGGTCAGCTGCTGCAGCCTGACCAGCGTGAGCTGAAGCAGGGCGAGGCATCGCCTCACCTGGAAGCGCAAGGGGGAAAGGAATCCCTTTTTCCTAGCCAGGGGAACTGAGACACACAACACCTGGAAAATCGGGTAACTCCCACCCCAATACTGCGCTTTCAGGAAACAGGCACACCAGGAGAATATATCCCACACCTGGCCGGGAGGGTCCCACGCCCACGGAGCCTCCCTCACTGCTAACACAGCCGTCTGCGGCGATCTTTCCGCAAGGCAGGAGCGAGGCTGGGGGAGGGGCGCCCGCCATTGCTGAGGCTTAAGTAGGTAAACAAAGCCGCTGGGAAGCTCGAACTGGGTGGAGCTCACAGCAGCTCAAGGAAGCCTGCCTGTCTCTATAGACTCTACCTCTGCAGACAGCGCACAGCTGCAGCCCATTAGGGGAAAGAGCGGGGGCGGTGCAGACGCGAACGACTCTGTCTGACAGCTTTGGGGAGAGCCGTGGATCTCCTAACGCGGAGGTTGAGATCCGAGAATGGACAGACTGCCTGCTCAAGTGGGTCCCTGACCCCTGAGTAGCCTAGCTCGGAGACATCCCCCACTAGGGGCAGTCTGACACCCCACACCTCACAGGGTGGCGTCACCCCTGAGAGGAAACTTCCAAAGAAAGAATCAGACAGGTACACTCGCTGTTCAGCAATATTCTATCTTCGGCAACCTCTGCTGCTGATACCCAGGCAAACAGGGTCTGGAGTGGACCTCAAGCAATCTCCAACAGACCAACAGACAGTCCTTCTGACTGTCAGACGGAAAACTATCAAACACGAAGGACACCTATACCAAAACCCCATCCGTACGTCACCATCATCAAAGTCCAGAGACAGATAAAACCACAAAGATGGGGAAGAAGCAGGGCAGAAAAGCTGGAAACTCAAAAAATAAGAGCGCATCTCCCCCTGCAAAGGAGCGCAGCCCATCACCAGCAACGGATCAAAGCTGGTCAGAGAATGACTTTGACGACATGAGAGAGAAGGCTTCACTCCATCAACCTCTCAGAGCTAAAGGAGGAATTACGTACCCAGCGCAAAGAAACTAAAAATCTTGAAAAAAAAGTGGAAGAATTGACAGCTAGATTAATTAATGCAGAGAAGATCATAAACGAAATGACAGAGATGAAAACCATGACACGAGAAATACATGACAAATGCACAAGCTTCAGTAACCGACTCGATCAACTGGAAGAAAGAGTATCAGCGATTGAGGATCAAATGAATCAAATGAAGCGAGAAGAGAAACCAAAAGAAAAAAGAAGAAAAAGAAATGAACAAAGCCTGCAAGAAGTATGGGATTATGTAAAAAGACCAAATCTACGTCTGATTGGGGTGCCTGAAAGTGAGGGGGAAAATGGAACCAAGTTGGAAAACACTCTTCAGGATATCATCCAGGAGAACTTCCCCAACCTAGTAGGGCAGGCCAACATTCAAATTCAGGAAATACAGAGAACGCCACAAAGATACTCCTCCAGAAGAGCAACTCCAAGACACATAATTGCCAGATTCACCAAAGTTGAAATGAAGGAAAAAATCTTAAGGGCAGCCAGAGAGAAAGGTCGGGTTACCCACAAAGGGAAGCCCATCAGAATAACAGCAGACCTCTCGGCAGAAACTCTACAAGCCAGAAGAGAGTGGGGGCCAATATTCAACGTTCTTAAAGAAAAGAATTTTCAACCCAGAATTTCATATCCAGCCAAACTAAGCTTCATCAGTGAAGGAGAAATAAAATCCTTTACAGATAAGCAAATGCTTAGAGATTTTGTCACCACCAGGCCTGTCTTACAAGAGACCCTGAAGGAAGCCCTAAACATGGAAAGGAACAAGCGGTACCAGCCATTGCAAAAACATGCCAAAATGTAAAGACCATCGAGGCTAGGAAGAAACTGCATCAACTAACGAGCAAAATAACCAGTTAATATCATAATGACAGGATCAAGTTCACACATAACAATATTAACCTTAAATGTCAATGGACTAAATGCTCCAATTAAAAGACACAGACTGGCAAACTGGATCAAGAGTCAAGACCCATCAGTCTGCTGTATTCAGGAGACCCATCTCACATGCAGAGACATACATAGGCTCAAAATAAAGGGATGGAGGAAGATCTACCAAGCAAATGGAGAACAAAAAAAAGCAGGGGTTGCAATCCTAGTCTCTGATAAAACAGACTTTAAACCATCAAAGATCAAAAGAGACAAAGAAGGCCATTACATCATGGTAAAGGGATCAATTCAACAGGAAGAGCTAACTCTCCTAAATATATATGCACCCAATACAGGAGCACCCAGATTCATAAAGCAAGTCCTTAGAGACCTACAAAGAGACTTAGACTCCCATACAATAATAATGGGAGACTTCAACACTCCACTGTCAACATTAGACAGATCAACGAGACAGAAAGTTAACAAGGATATCCAGGAATTGAACTCAGCTCTGCACCAAGTGGACCTAATAGACATCTATAGAACTCTCCACCCCAAATCAACAGAATATACATTCTTCTAGCACCACATCGCACTTATTCCAAAATTGACCACATAATTGGAAGTAAAGCACTCCTCAGCAAATGTACAAGAACAGAAATTATAACAAACTGTCTCTCAGACCACAGTGCAATCAAACTAGAACTCAGGACTAAGAAACTCAATCCAAACCACTCAACTACATGGAAACTGAACAACCTGCTCCTGAATGACTACTGGGTACATAACGAAATGAAAGCAGAAATAAAGATGTTCTTTGAAACCAATGAGAACACAGATACAACATACCAGAATCTCTGGGACACATTTAAAGCAGTGTGTAGAGGGAAATATATAGCACTAAATGCCCACAAGAGAAAGCAGGAGAGATCTAAAATTGACACTCTAACATCACAATTAAAAGAACTAGAGAGGCAAGAGCAAACACATTCAAAAGCTAGCAGAAGGCAAGAAATAACTAAGATCAGAGCAGAACTGAAGGAGATAGAGACACAAAAAACCCTCCAAAAAATCAATGAATCCAGGAGTTGGTTTTTTGAAAAGATCAACAAAATTGACAGACCGCTAGCTAGACTAATAAAGAAGAAAAGAGAGAGGAATCAAATAGACGCAATAAAAAATGATAAAGGGGATATCACCACCGAACCCACAGAAATACAAACTACCATCAGAGAATACTATAAACACCTCTACGCAAATCAACTAGAAAATCTAGAAGAAATGGATAATTTCCTGGACACTTACACTCTCCCAAGACTAAACCAGGAAGAAGTTGAATCCCTGAATAGAACAATAGCAGGCTCTGAAATTGAGGCAACAATTAATAGCCTACCCACCAAAAAAAGTCCAGGACTAGATGGATTCACAGCTGAATTCTACCAGAGGTACAAGGTGGAGCTGGTACCATTCCTTCTGAAACTATTTCAATCAATAGAAAAAGAGGGAATCCTCCCTAACTCTTTTTATGAGGCCAACATCATCCTGATACCAAAGCCTGGCAGAGACACAACAAAAAGAGAGAATTTTAGACCAATATCCCTGATGAACATCGATGCAAAAATCCTCAATAAAATACTGGCAAACCGGATTCAGCAGCACATCAAAAAGCTTATCCACCATGATCAAGTGGGCTTCATCCCTGGGATACAAGGCTGGTTCAACATTCGCAAATCAATAAATGTAATCCAGCATATAAACAGAACCAAAGACAAGAACCACATGATTATCTCAATAGATGCAGAAAAGGCTTTTGACAAAATTCAACAGCCCTTATGCTAAAAACGCTCAATAAATTTGGTATTGATGGAACGTACCTCAAAATAATAAGAGCTATTTATGACAAACCCACAGCTAATATCATACTGAATGGGCAAAAACTGGAAAAATTCCCTTTGAAAACTGGCACAAGACAGGGATGCCCTCTCTCACCACTCCTATTCAACATAGTGTTGGAAGTTCTGGCTAGGGCAATCAGGCAAGAGAAAGAAATCAAGGGTATCCAGTTAGGAAAAGAAGAAGTCAAATTGTCCCTGTTTGCAGATGACATGATTGTATATTTAGAAAACCCCATTGTCTCAGCCCAAAATCTCCTTAAGCTGATAAGCAACTTCAGCAAAGTCTCAGGATACAAAATTAATGTGCAAAAATCACAAGCATTCTTATACACCAGTAACGGACAAGCAGAGAGCCAAATCAGGAATCAACTTCCATTCACAATTGCTTCAAAGAGAATCAAATACCTAGGAATCCAGCTTACAAGGGATGTAAAGGACCTCTTCAAGGAGAACTACAAACCACTGCTCAGTGAAATCAAAGAGGACACAAACAAATGGAAGAACATACCATGCTCATGGATAGGAAGAATCAATATCGTGAAAATGGCCATACTGCCCAAGGTGATTTATAGATTCAATGCCATCCCCATCAAGCTACCAATGACTTTCTTCACAGAATTGGAAAAAACGGCTTTAAAGTTCATATGGAACCAAAAAAGAGCCCGCATTGCCAAGACAATCCTAAGTCAAAAGGACAAAGCTGGAGGCATCACGCTACCTGACTTCAAACTATACTACAAGGCTACAGTAACCAAAACAGCATGGTACTGGTACCAAAACAGAGATATAGACCAATGGAACAGAACAGAGTCCTCAGAAATAATACCACACATCTACAGCCATCTGATCTTTGACAAACCTGAGAGAAACAAGAAATGGGGAAAGGATTCCCTATTTAATAAATGGTGCTGGGAAAATTGGCTAGCCATAAGTAGAAAGCTGAAACTGGATCCTTTCCTTACCCCTTATACGAAAATTAATTCAAGATGGATTAGAGACTTAAATGTTAGACCTAATACCATAAAAACCCTAGAAGAAAATCTAGGTAGTACCATTCAGGACATAGGCATGGGCAAGGACTTCATGTCTAAAACACCAAAAGCAACGGCAGCAAAAGCAAAAATTGACACATGGGATCTAATTAAACTAAAGAGCTTTTGCACAGCAAAAGAAACTACCATCAGAGTGAACAGGCAACCTACAGAATGGGAAAAAATTTTTGCAACCTACTCATCTGACAAAGGGCTAATATCCAGAATCTACCAAGAACTCAAACAAATATACAAGAAAAAAGCAAACAACCCCATCAAAAAGTGGGGAAAGGATATGAACAGACATTTCTCAAAAGAAGACATCCATACAGCCAACAGACACATGAAAAAATGCTCATCATCACTCGCCATCAGAGAAATGCAAATCAAAACCACAATGAGATACCATCTCACACCAGTTAGAATGGCAATCATTAAGAAGTCAGGAAACAACAGGTGTTGGAGAGGATGTGGAGAAATAGGAACACTTTTACACTGTTGGTGGGATTGTAAACTAGTTCAACCATTATGGAAAACAGTATGGCGATTCCTCAAGGATCTAGAACTAGATGTACCATATGACCCAGCCATCCCAATACTGGGTATATACCCAAAGGATTATAAATTACTCTACTACAAAGACACATGCACACGTTTGTTTATTGCGGCACTATTCACAATAGCAAAGACTTGGAATCAACCCAAATGTCCATCTGTGACAGACTGGATTAAGAAAATGTGGCACATATACACCATGGAATACTATGCAGCCATCAAAAAGGATGAGTTTGCGTCCTTTGTAGGGACATGGATGCAGCTGGAAACCATCATTCTTAGCAAACTATCACAAGAAGAGAAACCAAACACCGCATGTTCTCACTCATAGGTGGGAACTGAACAATGAGATCACTTGGACTCGGGAAGGGGAACATCACACACTGGGGCCTATCATGGGGAGGGGGGAGGAGGGAGGGATTGCATTGGGGAGTTATACATGATATAAACGTCATGCACATGTACCCTAGAACTTAAAGTATAATAAAAAAAAAAAAAAAGAAAACATTGGAAAAAAAAATAAATAAAAAAAAAAAAAAAAATAAAAAAAAAATAAAAAAAATAAAAATAAAATAAAAATCAAAAAAAAAAAAAAGAAAACTGCTCAATGAAAAGGGAAGCTAAACTGCAAAGAGGAATTCATAAGATACATGGCAGTTTCACAGAAAGGTTCCTTCTGGTTTTTATCTGGGGATATTTCTTTCTCTATATTCTATAGAGCATTCCAAAATGTCCTTCCTCAGATTCCACAGAAATAATGATTTCAAACCGCTGAATCCAAAGAATGTTTTAACTCTATGAGATGAATACACACATCACAAAGCCGTTGCTGAGAAAGCTTCTGTCCAGTTTTCATCGGAAGAGATTTCCTTGCTCATCACAATCCTCCATGTTCCACTTAATACCCATTCACAGATTCCTCAAAGGCAGAGTTTTCAAACTGGGCAATGTAGAGTAAGCTTTAACTCTCTGAAATGAATGCACATGTCAGAGAGCAATTTTTGGAACGCTTCTTTCTGGGTTTTATTTGAGGATATTTCAAGTTTCACCATAGTCTTCAATGCGCTCAGAAATATCACTTTTTCAGTTATACAGGAACAGTGTTCTAACACTGCCTTATGAGAAAAGAGGTATAACTCCCTGAGTGGAATGCACACATAACAAAGCAGTTTATCAGAAAGCTTCTCTCCAGTTTTTATCTGAAGATATTTCCTCTTTCAACATAGGCCTGAATGTTCTCCCGAATGTCCCTTTGCGGATAAGTCCATGACAGAGTTTCCAAACTGTGTAATATAAAGAATGCTTTATGTGAGATGAATAAACATATCTATCACAAAGCAGTATCACAGAAAGCTTCTTTCCAGTATTTGTCTGAGGATATATCCTTTTTCACCAGAGCCATGCATATACTCTTGAATTTTCCTTGGTAGCTTTTTCTCCAAAAGGGATTTCTCTATCCTCTATGAGAAGTAAGGTATAACTCTGTGAGTGGAATGCACACGTCACAAAGCAGTTCCTAGGAAAACTTCTCTTTGGTTTCTATCTGAACAGATTTCCTTTTTCACTGTAAGCCTCAAAGCACTCCCGAATATGCCTTCACACGCTAAACATAAACAGTGTTAGAAAACTGCTCAATGAAAAGAAAAGCTTAATTGGTGAGGGGAATTCACACACCACATAGCAGTTTCACAGAAAGCTACCTTCTGGTTTTTATCTGAGGATAGTTCTTTCTCCATATTATAAGAGCATTCAAATGTCCTTAATCACATTCCACAGAAGCAGTGATTTCAAACTACTCCATCCAAAGAATGGTTTTACACTATGACATGAATACACACATCAAAAAGCAGTTGCTCTGAAAGCTTCTCTCTAGTTTTCATGGGAAGACATTTGGTTACTCACCACAGGCTTCTGGGCGCCACTAAATATCCCCTCACAGATTCGTGAAAGACAGAGTTTCCAAACCGGGCAACGTAGAGAAAGCTTTAACTCTGTGAAATGAATGCACATATGAGAGAGCAGTTTCTTGGAATGCTTCTTTCTGGGTTTTATTGGAGGATATTTCACTTTTTGCCATAGTCTTCAAGGGACTTCAATATCACACTGTCTGTTTTTCAGAAACAGTGTTCAAGCACTGCCTTAGGAGAAAAGAGGTGTAATTCCCATAGTGCAATGTACACATCGTAAAGCAGTTTCTCAGAAAACTTCTCTCTGGTCATTACCTCAAGATATTTCCTTTTTCACCACAGAACTGAATGTGCTCCTGAATGTCCCTTCGCGGATCCATCCATGGCGGAGTTTCCAAACTGCGTAATATAAAGAAAGTTTTATCTATGTGAGATGAATAAACATATCTATCACAAAACAGTTTCACAGAAAGTTTCTTTCCCGTTTTTGTCCGAGGATATTTCCTTTTTCACCACAGCCGTCCATGAACTCCCGAATTTCCCTTAGTGGCTTTTACTCCAAAAGAAATTCCCGGACCCTCTATGAGAAAAATGGTATAACTCGGTGAGTGAAATGCCCAAGTCATAAAGTATCTCCTTGGAAAGCTACTCTACAGGTTCTATCTGAAGATATTTCGGTTTTCACCGTAAGCCTCAAAGTGCTCCTGAATATCCCTACACAGACTAAACAAAAACAGAGTTAGAACACTGCTCAATGAAAACAGAAACTTTACTGTGTGAGTGGAATTCACACGACACAGAGCAGTTTCACAGAAGACTTCCTTCAGGTTTTTACCTGAGGGTATTTCTTGTTCACCATATTCTAAATAGCTTTCCCAAATGCCTTTCTCAGGTTCCACAGAAACAGTGATTTCAAAATGCTCAATCCAAAGAATGATTTAACTTCTATGAGATTAATGCTCACATCACAAAGCAGTTTCTCAGAAAGTTTCTCTCCAGTTTTTATCTGAAGTTATTTCCTTTTTCACCGTAGTCCTGAATGTGATCCTGAATATCCCACCGTGGTTCCGTCAATGACGGAGTTTCCAAGCTGAGTAATGTAAAGAAAGCTTTATCTATGTGAGATGAATAAACACAGCAAAAAGCACTTTAACAGAAAGCTTCTTTCCAGTTTTTATCTTAAGTTATTTCCTTTTTCACCACATTGCTGAATGTGCTCCCGAATGTCCCTTTGTGGATCCATCCTTGACAGAGTTTCCAAGATGCGAAATGTAATGAAAGCTTTCTCTATGTGACATGAATACACATATCACAGAGCATTTTAACAGAAAGCTTCCTTCTGGATTTTACCTGAGGATATCTCTTTCTCCATATTCTAAGGAGCATTCCCAAATATTCTTCCTCAGATTGCACAAAAACAGTGATTTCAAACTGCTCAATCCAAAGAATGGTTTAACTCTATGAGATGAATAGACACATCACAAAGCAGTTGTTCGAAAGCTTCTCTCCAGTTTTCATCGGAAGACGTTTCCTTGCTCACCACAAGCCTCCAGGAGCCACTTAATATCCCTTCACAGGTTCCTCAGATACAGAGTTTCCAAACTGGGCAATGTAGAGTAAGCTTTAACTCTATGAAATGATTGCACATAACAGAGAGTAGATTCTTGGAACGCTTCTTTCTGGGTTCTATTTCAGGATATTTCACTTTTGGAAATAGTCTTCAATGCCCTCCGAAATGTCACTTTTTCAGATTTATAAGAACAGTGTTCAAACACTGCCTTATGTGAAAAGAGGTATAACTCCCTGAGTGGAATGCACACATCACAAAGCAGTTACTCCGAAAGCTTCTCTCCAGTTTTTATCTGAAGATATTTTCTATTTCACCCTAAGCCTGAATGTGCTCCCGAATGTCCCTTCGTGAATCTGTTCATGATGGACTTTCCAAACTGTGTAATGTAAAGAGAGCTTTAACTATGTGAGATGAATAAACATATCTATCACAAAGTAGTTTCACAGAGAGCTTCTTTCCAGTTTTTGTCTAAGGATATTTCCCTTTTCACCATTGCCGTCCATATATTCCCGAATGTCCCCTGGTAGCTTTTTCTCCAAAAACGATTCCCCAATCCTCTATGAGAGGAAAAGTATAACTCTCTGAGTGGATTGCACATGTCACAAAGCAGTTCTTCAGAAAGCTTCTTTCCAGTTTTCATCGGAAGATCTTTCCTTGCTCACCACAAGCCTCCGGGTGCCACTTATTATCCCTTCATAGATTCCTCAAAGACAGAGTTTCCAAACTGGACAACGTAGAGTAAGCTGTAACTCTGTGAAATGAATGCACATATCAGAGAGCAGTTTCATGGAATGCTTCTCTCTGGATTTTATTTGAGGATATTTCCCTTTTCGCCATAGTCTTCAAAGCACTCTGAAATAACACTATCTCAGTTTAGCAGGGACAGTGTTCAAGCACTGCCTTTTGAGAAAAGAAGCATAACTCCCGGAGTAGAATGTATACATCACAGAGTAGTTTCTCAGGAAGCTCCTCCCCAGTTTTTATCTGAAGATACTTCCTATTGCACCATAGGCCTGAATGTGCTCCCGAATGTCCCTTCACTAATCCATCCATGACGGAGCTTCAAAACAGCATAATAGAAAGGACATTTTATCTATGAGAGATGAATAAACATATCTATCACAAAGCAGTTTCACAGAAAGCTTCTTCCCAGTTTTTGTCTGAGAATATTTCCCTTTTCACCATAGCTGTCCATACACTCCCGAATGTCCTCTGGTAACTTTTTCTCCAAAAGGGATTCCCCAACCCTCTATGAGAAGAAAAGTATAACTCTGTGAGTGGAATGCACACGTCACAAAGCAGCTCCTTGGAAATCTTCTCTCCTGTTTCTCTCTGAAGATGTTTCCATTTTCACCATAAGCCTCAAAGCGCTTCCGAGTATCCCTTAGCTGACTAAACTAAAACAGTGTTAGAATACTGCTCAATGAAAACAGAAGCTTAAAAGTGGAGTGGAATTCACATGACACAGAGCAGTTTCACAGAAAGGTTCCTTCTGGTTTTTATCAGAGGATATTTCTTTTTCAACATTTTCTTAAGAGCGATCCCAAATGTCCTTTCTGAGGTTCCACAGAAAGAGTGATTTCAAACTGCTCAATCCAAAGAATGATTTAACTCTATGACATGAACACACACATCACAAAGCAGTTGCTCAGAAACCTTCTCTCCAGTTTTCAACGAAAGACTTTTCCTTGCTCGCCACAGGCCTCTGGTCGCCACTTAATATTCCTTCGTAGAATCCACAAAGACAGACTTTCCAAACTGGGAAATGTAGAGTAAGCTTTAACTCTCTGAAATGAATGCTGATGTCAGAGAGCAGTTTCTTGGAACAATTCTTTTTGGGTTTTATTTCAGGATACTTCACTTTTTGCCATAGTCTTCCCTGTGCTTCGAAATCACATTTTCGGTTTTACATGAACAGTGTTCAAACTCTGCCTTATGAGAAAAGAAGTAAATCTCCCTGAGTGCATTGCACACATCACAAAGCAGTTTCTCAGAAAGCTTCTATCCAGTTTTTTCTGAGATATCTCCTTTTTCACCATAGCCCTGAATGTGCTCCCAAATGTCCCTTCACAGGTCCGCCCATGACGGAGTTTCCAAACTCCATAATATAAGGATAGTTTTATCTATGAGAGATGAATATACATATCTATCACAAAGCAGTTTCACAGAAAACTTCTCACCAGTTTTTGTCTGAGGATATTTCATTTTTCACCGTAGCTGTCCCTATACACCTGAATGCCCCTTGGTAGCTTTTTCTCCAAAAGGGATTCTCCAATCATCTATGAGAAGAAAGATATAATTCTGTGAGTGGAATGCACACGTCATAAAGCAACCCCTCAGAAAGCTTCTCTCCAGTTTCTATCTGAAGATATTTCCTTTTTAATAGTAAGCCTCAAAGGTCTTCCGAATATCCCTTTTCAGACTAAACAAAAACACTGTTAGAATATGTCTCAATGAAAAGAGAAGCTTAATTGTGTGTGCAGAATTCACACAACACAGAGCAGTTTCACAGAAAGCTTCCTTCTGGTTTCTATCTGAGGTTATTTCTTTTTCAGGATATTCTAAAGAGCGTTCCCAAATGTCCTTTCTCTGATTCCACAGAAACAGTGATTTCAAACTGCTCAATCCAAAGAATGATTTAACTCTATGACATGAATACACACATCACAAAGCAGTTGCTCAGAAATTTTCTCTCCAGTTTTCAATGGAAGATATTTCCTTGCTCGCCACAGGCCTCAGGTCGCCACTTAATATCCCTTTGCAGAATCCTCAAAGACAGACTTTCCAAACTGGGAAATGTAGAATAAGCTTTAACTCTCTGAAATGAACGGACATTTCAGACAGCAGTTTCTTGAAATGCTTCTTTCCCGGTTTTATTTGACGACATTTCAATTTTCACCATAATCTTCAATGTGCTCTGAATATCACTTTTTCAGTTTTACAGGAAGAGCGTTCAAACTGAGCCTTAAGAGAACAAAGGTGTAACTCACTGATTGGAATGCATACATCACAAAGCAGTTTCTCAGAAAGCTTCTATCCAGTTTTTATCTGATGATATTTCCATTTCCACCATAGGCCCGAATGTGATACCAAATATCCCTTCGTGGATCCATCCATGACAATGTTTCCAAGCTGAGTAATGTAAAGAAAGCTTTATCTATGTGAGATGAATAAACATAGCAAAAAGCAGATTCACAGGAAGTTTCTTTCCTGTTTAATCTGAAGATATTTCCTTTTTCACCATAGTCCTGAACGTGCTCCCGAATGTCCCTTCGTGGTTCCGTCCATGACAGAGTTTCCAGGCTGTGTAATATAAAGAAAGCTTTACCTATGTGAGATGAATACACATATCACAGAGCAGTTTCATAGAAAGCTTTTTTCCAGTTTTTGTCTGAGGCTATTTCCCTTTTCACCATAGGCATCAACATGCTCCCGAACATCACTTGGTACCTTTTTCTCCAAAAGAGTTTCCTTGATACTGTATGAGAAGAGAGGTATAACCCTGAGTGGAATGCACACGTCACAAAGTAGTTCCTCAGAAAGCTTCTCTCCAGTTTCGGTCTGAACATATTTCCTTTTTCACCGTAAGCCTCAAAGCACTCCCGAATAATCCTTCAGAAGCTAAACATAAACAGGGTTACAAAACTACTCAATGAAAAGAGAGGCTTAACTGAGCGAGAGGAATTAAGAAGATACAGAGCAGTTTTACAGAAAGCTTCCTTCTGGATTTTAACAGAGGATATTTCATTTTCCATATTCTAAGGAGGGTTCCCAAATGTCCTTACTCAGATTTCACAAAAAGTGATTTCTAAGTGCTCAATTCAATGAATGCTTTAACTCTATAAGATGAATGCACACATCACAAAACAGTTGCTCAGAAAACTCTCCAGTTTTCATCAGAAGACATTTCCTTGCTCACCACAAGCCTCCAGGAGCCACTTAATATCCCTTCACAGATTCCTCAAAGACAGACTTTCCAAACTGAGCAACGTAGAGTAAGTTTTAACTCTGTAAAAGGAGTGCACACATCAGAAAGCAGTTTCTTGGAACACTTCCTTCTGGGTCTTATTTGAGGATATTTCACTTTTCGCCATAGTCTTCAATGAGTTCCGAAATATCATTCTTTTGGTTTTACAGGAACAGTGATCAAACACTGCCTTATGAGAAAAGAGGTATAACTCCCTGAATGGAATGCACACATCACAAAGCATTTTCTCAGAAAGATTCTATCCAGTTTTTATCTGAAGTTACCTCTTTTTCCATGGTAGGCCTGAATGTGCTCCCAAAAGTCCTTTTGCAAATACATCCATGACGGTGTTTCAAAACTGCATAATAGAAAGAAAGTTTTATCTATGTGAGATGAATAAACATATCTATCACAAAGCAGTTTCACAGAAAGCTTCTTTCCATTGTTTGTCTGAGGATATTTCCTTTTTCACTGTAGCCGTCCATATACTCCCGAATGTCCCCTGGTAGCTTTTTCTACAAAAGGAATTCCCCAGTCCTCCATGAGAAGAAAGGTAAAACTCAATGAGTGGAATGCACACGTCACAAAGCAGCTCCTTGGAAAGCTTCTCTCCAGTTTCTATCTGAACACATTTTCTTTTTCACCATAAGGCTCAAAGTGCTCCCGTATATCCCTTCAAACGCTAAACATGAACAATGTAAGAAAACTGCTCAATGGAAAGAGAAGCTTAACTGAGCGAGAGGAACTCACACGACACAGAGCAGTTTCACAGAAAGATTCCTTCTTGTTTTTATCTGAGGATATTTCTTTCTCCATATTCTAAAGATCATTCCCAAATGTCCCTCTTCAGGTTCCTCAGAACCATTGAATTCAAACTGCTCAATCCAAAGAATGATTTAACTCTATGAGATGAATACATACATCACAAAGCAGTTTCTCAGAAAGCTTCTCTCCAGTTTTCATCGGAAGACATTTCCTTGCTTACCACAGGCCAACGGGCACCACTTAATATCCCTTCGCAGATTCCTGAAAGACAGAATTTGCAAACTGGTCAATGTAGAGTAAGCTTTACCTCTGTGAAATGAATACACATATCAGAGGGCAGTTTCTTGGAATGCTTTTTTCTGGGCTTTATTTGAGGATATAATACCTTTCGCCATAGTCTTCAATGCGCTCCAAAATATCACTTTTTCGTTTTAAAGGAACAGTGTTCAAACACTGCCTTATGAGAAAAGAGAAATAGCTCCCTGAGTGGAATACACACATCACAAAGCAGTTTCTCAGAAAGCTTCTCTCCAGTTTTTGTGTGAAGATATTTCATTTTTCCGCATAGTCCTGAATGTGCTCCCAAAAGTCCCTTCACCAATCCTTCCATGACTGTGTTTCCAAGCTGCATAAGGTAAAGAAAACTTTATTTATGTGAGATGAATAAACATTGCAAACAGCAGATCCACAGAAATCTTCTTTCCAGTTTTTATCTGAACAAATTTCCTTTTTCACTACAGGCCTGAATGCGCTTTCAAATGTCCCATCGCAGATCCGTTCATAATGAAGTTTCCAAACTGTGTAATATAAAGAAATTTTTATCTATGTGAAATGAATAAACACAGCAAAAAGCAGAATCACAGAAAGATTCTTTCCAGTTTTTATCTGAAGATATTTCCTTTTTCACCATAGTCCTGAATGTGCTCCCGAAAATCCCTTCATGGATCCATCCATGACAGAGTTTCCAAACTGCGAAATGTAGAGAAAGATTTATCTATGTGAGATGAATACACATATCTAAGAACAGTTTCACAGAAAGGGTTTCCTAGATGCTGTATGAGAAGAGAGGTATAACACTGTGAGTGGAAAGCACACGTCACAAAGAAGCACCTCGGACTGTTTCTCTCCAGTTTCTATCACAACATATTTCCTTTGTCACTGTGAGCCTCAACGTGTTCTCGAATATCCCTACGCATGCTAAACATAAACAGTGTTAGGAAATTGTTCAATGAAAAATGAATCTTAACTAGGTAAGTGGAATTCACATGATATAGAGCAGTTCCACAGGAAGCTTGCTTCTGGTTTTTACCTGAAGGTATTTATTTTTCAGCATATTCTAAAGAGAGTTCCCAAATTTCCTTTCTCAGGTTCCACATAAACAGTGATTTCAAACTGCTCAATCCAAAGAACAATTTAACTCTACGAGATGAATACACAAATCACAAAACAGTTGCTCAGAAAGCTTCTCTCCAGTTTTCAAAGGAAGACATTTCCTTGCTTGCCACAGACCTCCAGGCTCCAAATAATATCCCCTCACAGATTCCTCAAGGATGGAGTTTCTAAATGGGGCAACGTAGAGTAAGTTTTAACCCTGTGACATGAATACACATATCAGAGAGCCGTTTCTTGGAATGATTCTTTATGGGTTTTATTTGAGGATATTTCACTTTTTGCCATAGTCCTCAATGCACTCCGAAATATTACATTTTTGGTTTTACAGGAACATGTTCAAAGACTACCTTATGAGAAAAGAGGTATAACTCCCTGAGTGGAATGCACACATCACAAAGCAGTTTCTCACAGAGCTTCTCTCCAGTTTTTGTTTGAAGATATTTCGTTTTTCCCCATCGTCCTGAATGTGTTCCCGAATGTCCCTTCGCCGATCCATCCATGACTGTGTTTCCAAGTTGCATAAGGTAAAGAAAACTTTATCTATGTGAGATGATTAACATTGCAAAAAACAGATGCACAGAAAGCTTCTTTCCAGTTTTTATCTGAAGATACTTCCTTTTTCACCATAGTCCTGAATGTGCTCCCGAATGTCCCTTCGTGGATCCGTCCATGACAGAGTTTCCAAGCAGCGTAATGTAAAGAAATCTTTATCTATGTGAGATGAATACACATATCACAAAGCAGTTTCACAGAAATCTTCTTTCCAGTTTTTGTCTGAGGCTCTTTTCCTTTTCCCATATGTGTCAACATGCTCCCAAACATCCCTTGGTATCTTTTTCTCCAAAAGGGTTTAACCAATAATGTATGAGAAGAGAGGTATCACACTGTGAGTAGAATGCACACGTCACAAAGCAGTTTCTCAGAAAGCTTCTCTCCAGTTTTTATCTGAAGAGATTTCCTTTTTCACAGTAGGCCTGAATGTGCTCCCGAATGTCCCTTCGCAGAACCGTCCATGATGGAGTTTCCAAACTGCGTAATATAAAGAAAGTTTTATCTATGTGAGATGAATAAATATATCTATCACAAAGCAGTTTCACAGAAAGCGTCATTCCAGTTTTTGTCTGAGCATATTTCCTTTTTCACCACAGCCGTCCATATACTCGCGAATGTCCCTTGGTAGCTTTTTCTCCAAAAGTGATTCCCCAATCCTCTATGAGAAGAAAGGTAGAACTCAGTGAGTGGAATGCGCACGTCACAAAGCACCTCCTCAGAAAGCTTCTCTCCAGTTTCTATCTGAAGATATTTCCGTTTACACCATAAACCACATAGCCCTACCAAGTCTCCCTTCGCAGACTAAACAAACACAATGGTACAATACAGCTCAATGAAAAGAGAAGCTTAAGTGTGTAAGTGGAATTCACACAATCCAGAGCAGTTTCACAGAAAGCTTACTTCTAGTTTTTATCTGAGGGTATTTCCTTTTCAGCATATTCTAAAGAGCATTCCAAAATGTCCTTTCACAGATACCACAGAAACAGGGATTTCAAACTGCTCTATCCAAGGAATGATTTAACTTCATGAGATGAATACACACATCACAAAGCAGTTGCTCAGAAAGCTTCTCTCCAGTTTCATCGGAAGACACTTCTTTGCTCACCACAGACCTCTGGGAGCCACTTAATATCCCTCCGCAGATTCCTCAAAGAGAGAGTTTCCAAACTGGACAACATAGAGAAACCTTTAGCTCTGTGAAATGAATGCACATATCAGAGAGCAGTTTCTTGGAACGCTTCTTTCTGGGTTTTATTTGAGGATATTTCACTTTTTGCCATAGTCTTCAATGCGCTCCCAAAATCACTTTTTCGGGGATACAGGAATGGTGTTCATACACTGCCTTGTGGAAAAGAGGTAAAACTCTCTGAGGTGAATGCACACATCACAAAGCAGTTTCTCACAAAGCTTCTCTCCACTTTTTATCTGAAAAAAAATTCTTTTTTCACCACAGGCCTGAAGGCAGTTTCGAATATCCCATCGCAGATCCATCCATGACGGAGTTTCCAAACTGCATAATATAAAGAAAGTTTTATTTATGTGAGATGAATAAACATTGCAAAAAGCAGATGCACAGAAAGCTTCTTTCCAGTTTTTATCTGAAGATACTTCCTTTTTCACCATAGTCCTGAATGTGCTCCCAAATGTCCCTTCGTGGATCCGTCCATGACAGAGTTTCCAAGCAGCGTAATGTAAAGAAATCTTTATCTATGTGAGATGAATACACATATCACAAAGCAGTTTCTCAGAAAGCTTCTCTCCAGTTTTTATCTGAAAAAAAATTCTTTTTTCACCACAGGCCTGAAGGCAGTTTCGAATATCCCATCGCAGATCCATCCATGACGGAGTTTCCAAACTGCATAATATAAAGAAAGTTTTATTTATGTGAGATGAATAAACATTGCAAAAAGCAGATGCACAGAAAGCTTCTTTCCAGTTTTTATCTGAAGATACTTCCTTTTTCACCATAGTCCTGAATGTGCTCCCAAATGTCCCTTCGTGGATCCGTCCATGACAGAGTTTCCAAGCAGCGTAATGTAAAGAAATCTTTATCTATGTGAGATGAATACACATATCACAAAGCAGTTTCTCAGAAAGCTTCTCTCCAGTTTTTATCTGAAAAAAATTCCTTTTTCACCACAGGCCTGAAGACAGTTTCGAATATCCCATCGCAGATCCGTCCATGACGGAGTTTCCAAACTGCATAATATAAAGAAAGTTTTATTTATGTGAGATGAATAAACACTGCAAAAAGCAGATTCACAGAAAATTTCTTTCCAGTTTTTATCTGAAGATATTTCCTTTTCACCATAGTCCTGAATGTGCTCCCGAATATCTCTTCACGGATTCATCCATGACAGAGTTTCCAAGCTGTGAAATGTAGAGAAAGATTTATCTATGTGAGATGAATACACATATCTAAGAACAGTTTCACAGAAAGGGTTTCCTAGATGCTGTATGAGAAGAGAGGTATAACACTGTGAGTGGAAAGCACACGTCACAAAGCAGCACCTCGGAATGCTTCTCTCCGGTATATATCAGAACATATTTTCTTTGTCACCGTAAGCCTCAAAGTGTTCCCGAATATACCTACGCATGCTAAACACAAACAGTGTTAGGAAACTGCTCAATGAACAATGAAGCTTAACTAGGTGAGTGAAATTCACATGACACAGAGCAGTTTCACAGGAAGCTTGCTTCTGGTTTTTATTGGAAGGTATTTATTTTTCAGCATATCTGAAGAGAGTTCCCAAATTTCCTTTCTCAGTTTCCACAGAAAGAGTGATTTCAAACTGCTCAATCCAAAGAATGATTTAGCTCTATGAGATGAATACACACATCACAAAGCAGTTGCTCAGAAAGCTTCTCTCCAGTTTTCAAAGGAAGATATTTCCTTGCTCACCACAGGCCTCCGGTCGCCACTTAATATCCATTCGCAAAGTCCTCAAAGGCAGACTTTCTCAACTGGAAAATGTAGACTAGGCTTTAACTCTCTGAAATGAATGCACATGTCAGAGAGCAGTTTGTTGGAAGGTTTCTCTCTGTGTTTTATTTGAGGATATTTCACTTTTCACCACAGTCTTCAATGCTCTCCGAAATATTACTTTTTCCATTTTACAGGGACAGTGTTCAAACACTGACTTATGAGAAAAGAGGAAAAACTCCCTGAGTGGAATGCAAACATCATAAAGCAGTTTCTCAGAAAGCTTCTATCCAACTTTTATCTGAAGATATCTCCTTTTTCACCGTAGGCCTGAATGTGCTCCCAAATGTCCCTTCGTGGATACATCCACGACGGAGTTTTCAAACTGCGTAATATAAGGAAAGTTTTATCTATGTGAGATGAATAAACATATCTATCACAAAGCAGTTTCACAGAAAGCTTCTTTCCAGTTTTTCTCTGAGAATATTTCCTTTTTCACCGTAGCCATCTATATACTCCCGAATGTCCCCTGGTAGCTTTTCCTCCAAAAGGGATTCCCCAATCCTCTATCAGAAGAAAGGTATAACTCTGTGAATGGAATGCAGACGTCAAAAACAGCTACTCAGGAAGCTTCTCTCCAGTTTCTATCTAAAGATATTTCCTTTTTCAATGTAAGTCTCAAAGCGCTCCCGAATATCCCTTCACAGACTAAACAAGAACAGTGTTGGAGTACTGCTCAATGAAAAGAGAAGCTTAACTGTGTGAGTGGAATTCACGAGACAGATAGCTTCCTTCTGGTTTCTAACTGAGGTTTCTTTTTCAGGATATTCTAAAAAACGTTCCCAAATGTCCTTTCTCAGATTCCACAGAAAGAGCGATTTTAAACTGTTCTTTCCAAAGAATGATTTAACTCTATGAGATGAATACAAACATCACTAAAAGTTGCTCTGAAAGCTTCTTTCCAATTTTTGATGGAAGACATTTCCTTGCTTGCCACAGGCCTCTGGTTGCCACTTAATATCCCTTCACAGAATCCTCAAAGACAGACTATCCAAACTGGGAAATGTAGAGTAAGCTTTAACTCTGTGAAATGAATGTACATATCAGAGAGCAGTTTCTTGGAATGCTTCCTTCTGGGTTTTATTTGATGACATTTCACTTTTCGCCATAGTCTTCACAGTGCTCTGAATATCATTTTTTTAGTTACACAGAAACAGTGTTCAAACAGTGCCTTATGAGAAGAAAGGTATAACTCTCTGAATGGAATGCACACATCACCAAGCAGTGTTTCAGAAAGCTTCTCTCCACTTTTTATCTGGCGATATTTCCTTTTTCACCATAGGCCCGAAAGTGATCCCAGATATCCCTTCACAGATCCATCCATGATGGAGTTTCAAAGCTAGGTAATATAAAGAAAGCTTTATATATGTGAGATGAATACACATATCACAGAGCAGTTTTATAGAAAGCTTCTTTCCAGATTTTGTCTGAGGCTATTTCCCTTTTCACAATAGGCATCAATATGCTCCCAAATATCAATTGGTACCTTTTTCTTCAGAAGGGTTTCCCCAATGTTGTATGAGAAGAGAGGTAAAACACTGCGAGTGGAACGCACACGTAACAAAGCAGTTCCTCGGAAAGCCTCTCTCCAGTTTCGGTCTGAACATATTTCCTTTTTCACCGTAAGCCTCAAAGCGCTCCTGAATATCCCTTCACACACAATACATAAACAGGGTTAGAAAACTGCTCAATGAAAAGAGAGACTTAACTGAGTGAGGGGAATTAAGAAGACACAGAGCAGTTTCAGAGAAAGCTTCCTTCTGGATTTTATCTGAGGATATTTCTTTCTCCATATTCTAAGGAGCGTTACCAAATGTCCTTCCTCAGATTCTACAAAGACAGTGATTTCAAACTGCTCAATCCAAAGAATGGTTTAACTCTATGAGATGAATGCACACATCCAAAGCAGTTGCTCAGAAAGCTTCTCTCCAGTTTTCATCGGAAGATGTTTCCTTGCTCACCACAAGCTTCCGGGTGCCACTTAATATCCATTCACAGAATCCTCAAAGACAGACTTTCCAAAGTGGGAAATGTAGAGTAAGCTTTAGCTCTCTGAAATGAATGCACATGTCAGAGAGCAGTTTCTTAGAACACTTATTTCTGGATTTTATTTCAGGATATTCCACTTTTCGCCATAGTCTTCCACGTACTCCGACATATTACTTTTTCGGTTTTACAGGAACAGTGTTCAAACACTGCCTTATGAGAAAAGAGATATAACTCCCTGAGTGAAATGCACACATCACAAAGCAGTTTCTCCGAAAGATTGTATCCAGTTTTTATCTGAGGTTATCTCTTTCCACCATAGGCCTGAATGTGCTTCCAAATGTCCCTTCGCGAATCCGTCCATGATGGTGTTTCAAACTGCATAATAAACAGAAAGTTTTATCTATGTGAGACGAATAAACATATCTATCACAAAGCAGTTTCACAGAAAGCTTCCTTCCAGTTTTTGTCTGAGGATATTTCCTTTTTGACCATAGCTGTCCATCTACTCCTGAATGTCCCCTGGTAGCTTTTTATCCAAAAGGCATTCCCCAATCCTCTATGAGAAGAAAAGTATAACTTTGTGAGTGGAATGCACATGTCACAAAGCAGCTCCTCGGAAATCTCTCCAGTTTCTATCTGAAGATATTTCCATTTTCACCATAAGCCTCAAAGTGCTCCCGAGTACCTGTTAGCTGACTAAACTAAAATAGTGTTAGAATACTGCTCAATGAAAACAGAAAATTAACTGTGCGAGTGAAATTCACATGACACAGACCAGTTTCACAGAAAGCTTCCTTATGGTTTTTTGTGGAGGGTATTTATTTTTCAGCATATTCTTAAGAGCGTTCCCAAATGTCCTTTCTCTGGATCCACAGAAACAGTGACTTCAAACTCCTCAATCCAAAGAATCATAAAACTCTATGAGATGAATGCAAACATCACAAAAGAGTTACTCAGAAAGCTTCTCTCCAATTTTCAATGGAAGACATTTCCTTGCTCACCACAGGCCTCTGGTTGTCACTTAATATCCCTTCACAGAATTCTCAAAGACAGACTTCCCAAACTGGGAAATGTAGAGTAAGCTTTAACTCTGTGAAATGAATGGACATGTCAAAGAGCAGTTTCTTGGAATGCTTCTTTCTGGGTTTTATTGGACGACATTTCACTTTTCACCATAGTCTTCAATGTGTTCCGAATATCACTTTTTTAGTTTTACAGGAACAGTGTTCAAATAGTGCCTTATGAGAAAAGGTATAACTCCCAGAGTTGAATGCACATATCACCAGGCAGTTTCTCAGAAAGCTTCTCTCAAGTTTTTATCTGACTATATATCCTTTTTCACTATAGGCCCAAATGTGATCCTGAATATCCCTTCGTGGATCCAACCTTGATGGAGTTTCCGAGTTGCCTAATGTAAAAAAAAGCTTTATCTGCCCAGCACGAGTGACACAGAAGACCGGTGATTTCTGCATTTTCAACTGAGGTACTGGGGTCAACTCACTAGGGAGTGCCGGACAATCAGTGCTGGTCAGCTGCTGCAGCCTGACCAGCGAGCGCTGAAGCAGGGCGAGGCATCGCCTCTCCTGAAGCGCAAGGGGAAAGGGAATCCTTTTTCCTAGCCAGGGGAACTGAGACACACAACACCTGGAAAATCGGGTAACTCCCACCCCAATACTGCGCTTTCAGCAATCAGGCACACCAGGAGAATATATCCCACACCTGGCCGGGAGGGTCCCACGCCCACGGAGCCTCCCTCACTGCTAACACAGCAGTCTGCGGCGATCTATCCACAAAGCAGCAGCGAGGCTGGGGGAGGGGCACCCGCCATTGCTGAGGCTTAAGTAGGTAAACAAAGCCAATGGGAAGCTCGAACTGGGTGGAGCTCACAGCAGCTCAAGGAAGCCTGCCTGTCTCTGTAGACTCCACCTCTGGGGACAGCGTGCAGTTGAAGACCAATAGGGGAAGCAACGGAGGCAGGTGCAGACGCAAACGACTCTCTCTGACAGCTTTGGGAAGAGCCGTGGATCTCCCAACACGGAGGTTGAGATCTGAGAAAGAACAAACTGCTGCTCAGGTGAGTCCCTGACTCCTGAGTAGCCTAGCTGGGAGACATCCCCCACTAGGGGCAGTCTGACACATCACACCTCACAGGGGGGAGTACACCCCTGAGAGGAAGCTTCCAAAGGAAAATCAGACAGGTACACTCGCTGTTCAGCAATATTCTATCTTCGGCAACTTCTGCTGCTGATACCCAGACAAACAGGGTCTGGAGTGAACCTCAAGCAATCTCCAACAGACCTATAGCTGAGGGTCCTGACTGTCAGAAGGAAAACTATCAAACAGGAAGGACACCTACACCAAAACCACATCAGTACGTCACCATCATCAAAGACCAGAGACAGATAAAACCACAAAGATGGGGAAAAAGCAGGGCAGAAAAGCTGGAAATTTAAAAAATAAGAGCGCATCTCCCCCTGCAAAGGAGCGCAGCCCATCGCCAGCAATGGATCAAAGCTGGTCAGAGAATGACTTAGACGAGATGAGAGAAGAAGGCTTCAGTCCATCAAACTTCTCAGAACTAAAGGAGGAATTACGTACCCAGCGCAAAGAAACTAAAAATCTTGAAAAAAGAGTGGAAGAACTGACAGCTAGACTAATTAATGCAGAGAAGATCATAAACGAAATGACAGAGATGAAAACCATGACACAAGAAATACGTGACAAATGCACAAGCTTCAGTAACCGATTCGATCAACTGGAAGAAAGACTATCAGCGATTGAGGATCAAATGAATGAAATGAAGTGAGAAGAGAAACCAAAAGAAAAAAGAAGAAAAAGAAATGAACAAAGCCTGCAAGAAGTATGGGATTATGTAAAAAGACCAAATCTACGTCTGATTGGGGTGTCTGAAAGTGAGGGGGAAAATGGAACCAAGTTGGAAAACACTCTTCAGGATATCATCCAGGAGAACTTCCCCAACCTAGTAGGGCAGGCCAACATTCAAATTCAGGAAATACAGAGAACACCACAAAGATACTCCTCCAGAAGAGCAACTCCAAGACACATAATTGCCAGATTCACCAAAGTTGAAATGAAGGAAAACATCTTAAGGGCAGCCAGAGAGAAAGGTCGGGTTACCCACAAAGGGAAGCTCATCAGACTAACAGAAGATCTCTTGGCAGAAACTCTACAAGCCAGAAGAGAGTGGGGGCCAATATTCAACGTTCTTAAAGAAAAGAATTTTCAACCCAGAATTTCATATCCAGCCAAACTAAGCTTCATCAGTGAAGGAGAAATAAAATTCTTTACAGATAAGCAAATGCTTAGAAATTTTGTCACCACCAGGCCTGCTTTACAAGAGACCCTGAAGGAAGCCCTAAACATGGAAAGGAGTAACAGGTACCAGCCATTGCAAAAACATGCCAAAATGTAAAGACCATCGGGGCTAGGAAGAAACTGCATCAACTAACGAGCAAAATAACCAGTTAATATCATAATGACAGGATCAAGTTCACACATAACAATATTAACCTTAAATGTAAATGGACTAAATGCTCAGATTAAAAGACATAGACTGGCAAACTGGATAAAGAGTCAAGACCCATCAGTCTGCTGTATTCAGGAGACCCATCTCACATGCAGAGACATACATAGGCTCAAAATAAAGGGATGGAGGAAGATCTACCAAGCAATGGAGAACAAAAAAAAGCAGGGGTTGCAATCCTAGTCTCTGATAACACAGACTTTAAACCATCAAAGATCAAAAGAGACAAAGAAGGCCATTACATAATGGTAAAGGGATCAATTCAACAGGAAGAGCTAACTCTCCTAAATATATATGCACCCAATACAGGAGCACCCAGATTCATAAAGCAATTCCTTAGAGACCTACAAAGAGACTCAGACTCCCATACAATAATAATGGGAGACTTCAACACTCCACTGTCAACGTTAGACAGATCAACGAGACAGAAAGTTAACAAGGATATCCAGGAATTGAACTCAGCTCTGCACCAAGCGGACCTAATAGACATCTATAGAACTCTCCACCCCAAATCAACAGAATATACATTCTTCTCAGCACCACATCGCAATTATTCCAAAATTGACCACATAATTGGAAGTAAAGCACTCCTCAGCAAATGTACAAGGACAGAAATTAAAACAAACTGTCTCTCAGACCACAGTGCAATCAAACTAGAACTCAGGACTAAGAAACTCAATCAAAATCGCTCAACTACATGGAAACTGAACAACCTGCTCCTGAATGACTACTGGGTACATAACGAAATGAAAGCAGAAATAAAGATGTTCTTTGAAACCAATGAGAACAGAGATACAACATACCAGAATCTCTGGGACACATTTAAAGCAATATGTAGACGGAAATTTATAGCACTAAATGCCCACAAGAGAAAGCAGGAGAGATCTAAAATTGACACTCTAACATCACAATTAAAAGAACTAGAGAGGCAAGAGCAAACACATTCAAAACTAGCAGAAGGCAAGAAATAACTAAGATCAGAGCAGAACTGAAGGAGATAGAGACACAAAAAACCCTCCAAAAAAATCAATGAATCCAGGAGTTGGTTTTTTGAAAAGATCAACAAAATTGACAGACCGCTAGCTAGACTAATAAAGAAGAAAAGAGAGAGGAATCAAATAGACGCAATAAAAAATGATAAAAGGGATATCACCACCGACCCCACAGAAATACAAACAACCATCAGAGAATACTATAAATACCTCTACGCAAATCAACTAGAAAATCCAGAAGAAATGGATAATTTCCTGGACACTTACACTCTCCCCAGACTAAACGAGGAAGAAGTTGAATCCCTGAATAGACCAATAGCAGGCTCTGAAATTGAGGCAACAATTAATAGCCTACCCACCAAAAAAAGTCCAGGACCAGATGGATTCACAGCTGAATTCTACCAGAGGTACAAGAAGGAGCTGGTACCATTCCTTCTGAAACTATTTCAATCAATAGAAAAAGAGGGAATCCTCCCTCACTCATTTTATGAGGCCAACATCATCCTGATACCAAAGCTTGGCAGAGACACACACAAAAAAGAGAATTTTAGACCAATATCCCTGATGAACATCGATACAAAAATCCTCAATAAAATACTGGCAAACCGGATTCAGCAGCACATCAAAAAGCTTATCCACCATGATCAAGTGGGCTTCATCCCTGGGATACAAGGCTGGTTCAACATTCGCAAATCAATAAACGTAATCCAGCATATAAACAGAACCAAGGACAAGAACCACATGATTATCTCAATAGATGCAGAAAAGGCTTTTGACAAAATTCAACAGCCCTTTATGCTAAAAACGCTCAATAAATTCGGTATTGATGGAACGTACCTCAAAATAATAAGAGCTATTTATGACAAACCCACAGCTAATATCATACTGAATGGGCAAAAACTGGAAAAATTCCCTTTGAAAACTGGCACAAGACAGGGATGCCCTCTCTCACCACTCCTATTCAGCATAGTGCTGGATTCTGGCTAGGGCAATCATGCAAGAGAAAGAAATCAAGGGTATCCAGTTAGGAAAAGAAGAAGTCAAATTGTCCCTGTTTGCAGATGACATGATTGTATATTTAGAAAACCCCATTGTCTCAGCCCAAAATCTGCTTAAGCTGATAAGCAACTTCAGCAAAGCCTCAGGATACAAAATTAATGTGCAAAAATCACAAGCATTCTTATACACCAGTAACAGACAAGCAGAGAGCCAAATCAGGAATGAACTTCCATTCACAATTGCTTCAAAGAGAATAAAATACCCAGGAACCCAGCTTACAAGGGATGTCAAGGACCTCTTCAAGGAGAACTACAAACCACTGCTCAGTGAAATAAAGAGGACACACACAAATGGAAGAACATACCATGTTCATGGATAGGAAGAATCAATATCATGAAAACGGCCATACTGTCCAAGGTGATTTATAGATTCAATGCCATCCCCATCAAGCTACCAATGACTTTCTTCACAAAATTGGAAAAACTGCTTTAAAGTGCATATGGAACCAAAAAAGAGCCCGCATTGCCAAGACAATCCTAAGTCAAAAGGACAAAGCTGGAGGCATCACGCTACCTGACTTCAAACTATACTACAAGGCTACAGTAACCAAAACAGCATGGTACTGGTACCACAACAGAGATATAGACCAATGGAACAGAACAGAGTCCTCAGAAATAATACCACACATCTACAGCTATCTGATCTTTGACAAACCTGAGAGAAAGAAGAAATGGGGAAAGGATTCCCTATTTAATAAATGCTGCTGGGAAAATTGGCTAGCCATAAGTAGAAAGCTGAAACTGGATCCTTTCCTTACCCCTTACACGAAAATTAATTCAAGATGGATTAGAGACTTAAATGTTGGACCTAATACCATAAAAACCCTAGAAGAAAATCTAGGTAGTACCATTCAGGACATAGGCATGGGCAAGGACTTCATGTCTAAAACACCAAAAGCAACGGCAGCAAAAGCCAAAATTGACAAATGGGATCTCATTAAACTAAAGAGCTTTTGCACAGCCAAAGAAACTACCATCAGAGTGAACAGGCAACCTACAGAATGGGAGAAAATATTTGCAACCTACTCATCTGACAAAGGGCTAATATCCAGAATCTACAAAGAATTCAAACAAATATACAAGAAAAAAACAAACAACCCCATCCAAAAGTGGGCAAAGGATATGAACAGACATTTCTCAAAAGAAGACATCCATACCGCCAACAGACATATGAAAAAATGCTCATCATCACTGGCCATCAGAGAAATGCAAATCAAAACCACAATGAGATACCATCTCACACCAGTCAGAATGGCAATCATTAAGAAGTCAGGAAACAACAGGTGTTGGAGAGGATGTGGAGAAATAGGAACACTTTTACACTGTTGGTGGGATTGTAAACTAGCTCAACCATTATGGAAAACAGTATGGCAATTCCTCAAGGATCTAGAACTAGATGTACCATATGACCCAGCAATCCCACTACTGGGTATATACCCAAAGGATTATAAATTACTCTACTACAAAGACACATGCACACGTATGTTTATTGCGGCACTATTCACAATAGCAAAGACTTGGAATCAACCCAATGTCCATCTGTGACAGACTGGATTAAGAAAATGTGGCACATATACACCATGGAATACTATGCAGCCATCAAAAAGGATGAGTTTGCGTCCTTTGTAGGGCATGGATGCAGCTGGAAACCATCATTCTTAGCAAACTATCACAAGAAGAGAAAACCAAACACTGCATGTTCTCACTCATAGGTGGGAACTGAACAATGAGATCACTTGGACTGGGGAAGGGGAACATCACACACTGGGGCCTATCATGGGGAGGGGGGAGGAGGGAGGGATTGCATTGGGGAGTTATACATGATATAAACGTCATGCACATGTACCCTAGAACTTAAAGTATAATAAAAAAAAAAAGAAAAAAAAAATAAGAAAAGAGAGAGGAATCAAATAGACGCAATAAAAATTGGTAAAGGGGATATCACCACCGACCCCACAGAAATACAAGCAATCATCAGAGAATACTGTAAACGCCTCTATGCAAATCAACTGGAAAATCTAGAAGAAATGGATAATTTCCTGGACACTTACACTCTCCCAAGACTAAACCAGGAAGAAGTTGAATCCCTGAATGGACCAATAGCAGGCTCTGAAATTGAGGCAAAAATTAATAGCCTACCCACCAAAAAAAGTCCAGGACCAGATGGATTCACAGCTGAATTCTACCAGAGGTACAAGGAGGAGCTGGTACCATTCCTTCTGAAATTATTCCAATCAATAAAAAAAGAGGGAATCCTCCCTAACTCTTTTTATGAGGCCAACGTCATCCTGATACCAAAGCCTGGCAGAGACACACACAAAAAAGAGAATTTTAGACCAATATCCCTGATGAACATCGATGCAAAAATTTTCAATAAAATACTGGCAAACCGGATTCAGCAGCACATCAAAAACTTATCCACCATGATCAAGTGGGCTTCTTCCCTGGGATGCAAGGCTGGTTCAACATTCACAAATCAATAAACGTAATCCAGCATAT
Source organism: Trachypithecus francoisi (assembly GCF_009764315.1). Lineage (NCBI taxonomy): Eukaryota > Metazoa > Chordata > Mammalia > Primates > Cercopithecidae > Trachypithecus > Trachypithecus francoisi. Next base: position 41,940 of record NW_022681449.1, on the reverse strand, counting down.
AAACAGAACCAAAGGCAAGAACCACATGATTATCTCAATAGATGCAGAAAAGGCTTTTGACAAAATTCAACAGCCCTTCATGCTAAAAACGCTCAATAAATTCGGTATTGATGGAACGTACCTCAAAATAATAAGAGCTATTTATGACAAACCCACAGCTAATATCATACTGAATGGGCAAAAACTGGAAAAATTCCCTTTGAAAACTGGCACAAGACAGGGATGCCCTCTCTCACCACTCCTATTCAACATAGTGTTGGATTCTGGCTAGGGCAATCATGCAAGAGAAAGAAATCAAGGGTATCCAGTTAGGAAAAGAAGAAGTCAAATTGTCCCTGTTTGCAGATGACATGATTGTATATTTAGAAAACCCCATTGTCTCAGCCCAAAATCTCCTTAAGCTGATAAGCAACTTCAGCAAAGTCTCAGGATACAAAATTAATGTGCAAAAATCACAAGCATTCTTATACACCAGTAACAGACAAGCAGAGAGCCAAATCAGGAATGAACTTCCATTCACAATTGCTTCAAAGAGAATAAAATACCCAGGAATCCAACTTACAGGGGATGTCAAGGACCTCTTCAAGGAGAAATACAAACCATTCCTCAGTGAAATAAAAGAGGACACACACAAATGGAAGAACATACCATGCTCATGGATAGGAAGAATCAATATCATGAAAACGGCCATACTGTCCAAGGTGATTTATAGATTCAATGCCATCCCCATCAAGCTACCAATGACTTTCTTCACAGAGTTGGAAAAAACTGCTTTAAAGTTCATATGGAACCAAAAAAGAGCCCGCATTGCCAAGACAATCCTAAGTCAAAAGGACAAAGCTGGAGGTGTCACGCTACCTGACTTCAAACTATACTACAAGGCTACAGTAACCAAAACAGCATGGTACTGGTACCACAACAGAGATATAGACCAATGGAACAGAACAGAGTCTTCAGAAATAATACCACACATCTACAGCTATCTGATCTTTGACAAACCTGAGAGAAACAAGAAATGGGGAAATGATTCCCTATTTAATAAATGGTGCTGGGAAAATTGGCTAGCCATAAGTAGAAAGCTGAAACTGGATCCTTTCCTTACTCCTTATACGAAGATTAATTCAAGATGGATTAGAGACTTAAATGTTAGAACTAATACCATAAAAACTCTAGAAGAAAATCTAGGTAGTACCATTCAGGACATAGGCATGGGCAAGGACTTCATGTCTAAAACACCAAAAGCAACGGCAGCAAAAGCCAAAATTGACAAATGGGATCTCATTAAACTAAAGAGCTTTTGCACAGCAAAAGAAACTACCATCAGAGTTAACAGGCAACCTACAGAATGGGAGAACATTTTTGCAATCTACTCATCTGACAAAGGGCTAATATCCAGAATCTACAAAGAACTCAAACAAATATACAAGAAAAAAACAAACAACCCCATCCAAAAGTGGGCAAAGGATATGAACAGACATTTCTCAAAAGAAGACATCCATACAGCCAACAGACACATGAAAAAATGCTCATCACCACTCGCCATCAGAGAAATGCAAATCAAAACCACAATGAGATACCATCTCACACCAGTCAGAATGGCAATCATTAAGAAGTCAGGAAACAACAGGTGTTGGAGAGGATGTGGAGAAATAGGAACACTTTTACACTGTTGGTGGGATTGTAAACTAGTTCAACCATTATGGAAAACAGTATGGCGATTCCTCAAGGATCTAGAACTAGATGTACCATATGCCCCAGCCATCCCAATACTGGGTATATACCCAAAGGTTTATAAATTACTCTACTACAAAGACACATGCACACGTATGTTTATTGCGGCACTATTCACAATAGCAAAGACTTGGAATCAACCCAAATGTCCATCTGTGACAGACTGGATTAAGAAAATGTGGCACATATACACCATGGAATACTATGCAGCCATCAAAAAGGATGAGTTTGCGTCCTTTGTAGGGACATGGATGCAGCTGGAAACCACCATTCTTAGCAAACTATCACAAGAAGAGAAAACCAAACACTGCATGTTCTCACTCATAGGTGGGAACTGAACAATGAGATCACTTGGACTGGGGAAGGGGAACATCACACACTGGGGCCTATCATGGGGAGGGGGGAGGAGGGAGGGATTGCATTGGGGAGTTACAGATGATATAAATGATGACTTGATGGGTGCTGACGAGTTGATAGGTGCAGCACACCAACACGGCGTAAGTATACATATGTAACAAACCTGCACGTTATGCACATGTACCCTAGAACTTAAAGTATAATAATAAAAAAAAAAGAAGCTTTATCTATGTGAGAAGAATAAACATAGCAAGAAGCAGATTCACAGAAAGCTTCTTTCCAGTTCTTAACTGAAGATATTTCCTTTTTCACCATAGTCCTGAACGTGCTCCTGAATGTCCCTTCGTGGATCCATCCATGACAGAGTTTCCAAGTTGCGTAATGTAAGGAAAGCTTTATCTACATGTGGTGTATATACATATCATAGAGCAGATTCATAGAAAGCTTCTTTCCAGTTTTTGTCTGAGGCTATTTCCCGTTTCACCATAGGCATCAACATGCTCCCGAATATTACTTGGTACCTTCTTCTCCAAAAGGGTTTCCCTGATACTGTATGAGAAGAGAGGTATAACTCTGTGAGTGGAATTCACACGTCATAAAGCAGTTTCTCGGAAAGCTTCTCTTCGGTTTCGGTCTGAACATATTTCCTTTTTCACCATAAGCCTCAAAGTGCTCCCTGAATATCCCTTCACATGGTAAACATAAACAGGGTTAGAAAACTGCTCAATGAAAAGAGAGACTTAACTGAGTGAGAGGAATTAAGAAGACACAGAGCAGTTTCACAGAAAGCATCCTTCTGGATTTCACCTGAGGATATTTCTTTCTCGATATTCTATGAAGCATTCCCAAATGTCCTTCCTCAGATTCCAAAAAAACAGTGATTTCAAACTGCTCAATCCAAAGAATGGTTTAACTCTATGAGGTGAATACACACATCAAAAAGCAATTTCTCAGAAAGCTTCTCTCCAGCTTTCATCTGAAGAAGTTTCCTTGCTCACCACAAGCCTTCGGGCACGAGTTAATACCCCTTCACAGATTCCTGAAAGACAGAGTTTCCAAACTGGGCAACGTAGAGTAAGCTTTAACTCTGTGAAATGAATGCACTTATCAGAGAGCAGTTTCTTGGAATGCTTCATTCTGGATTTTATTTCAGGATATTTCACTTTTGTCCAAGGTCTTCAATGTGCTCCGAAATATCACTTTTTCACTTTTACTGGAACAGTGTTCAAACACTGCCTTATGAGAAAAGAGGTATAACGGCCTGAGTGGAATGCACACATCACAAAGTGGTTTCTCAGAAAGCTTGTCTCCAGTTTTTATCTGAAGATATTTCCTTTTTCACCATATCCCAAAAGTGCTCCTGAATGCCCCTTCTCGAATCCGTCCATGACGGCGTTTCAAAACGATGTAACAGAAAGAAAGTTTTATCTATGTGAGATGAATAAACATATCTATCACAAAGCAGTTTCACAGAAAGCTTCCTTCCAATTTTTGTCTGAGGATATTTCCTTTTTCACCATAGCCATATATATACTCCCGAATGACCCTTGGAAGATTTTTCTCCAAAAGAGATTCTGAATCCTCTATGAGAAGAAAAGTATAACTCTGTGAGTGGAATGCACATGTCATAAAGCAGCTCCTTGGAAATCTTGTCTCCATTTTCTATCTGAAGATATTTCCGTTTTCACCATAAGCCTCAAAGCACACCCAAGTATCCCTTAGCTGACTAAACTAAAACAGTGTTAGAACATTGCTCAATGAAAACAGAAGCTTAACTGTGTGAGTGGAATTCACATGACACAGAGCAGTTTCACAGAAAGGTTCCTTCTGGTTTTTATGGGAGGGTATTTCTTTTTCAGCATATACTTAAGAGCATTCTCAAATGTCCTTTCTCAGGTTCCACAAAAAGAGTGATTTCAAACTGCTCAATCCAAAGAATGATTTAACTCTATGAGATGAATACACACTTCACAAAGCAGTTGTTCAGAGAGCTTCTCTCCAGTTTTCAATGGAAGACATTTCCTTGCTCACCACAGACCTCCGTTTGCCACTTATTATCCCTTCGCAGAATCCTCAAAGACAGACTTTCCAAACTGGAAAATGTAGAGTAAGCTTTAACTATCTGAAATGAATGCACATGTTAGAGAGTAGTTTTTTGGAACGCTTCTTTCTGGGTTTTATTTCAGGATATTTTACTTTTCGCCATAGACTTTCATGCACTCCGAAATATCGCTTTTTCGGTTTTACCAGAACAGTGTTCAAATACTGCCTTATGAGAAAAGAGGTATAACACCCTGAGTGGAATGCACACATCAACAAGCAGTTTCTCAGAAAGCTTCTCTCCAGTTTTTATCTGAAGATATCTCCTTTTTCACCATAGGCTGGAATGTGCTCCCGAATATCCCTTCGTGGATCCGTCCATGATGGAGTTTCCAAACTGCGTAATATAAGGAAAGTCTTATCTATGTGAGATGAATAAACATATCTATCACAAAGCAGTTTCACAGAAAGCTTCTTTCCAATTTTTGTCTGAGGATATTTCCTTTTCACCATAGCCGTGCATATACTCCCGAATATCCCTAGGTAGCTTTTTCTCCAAAAGGGATTCCCCAATCCTCTATGAGAAGAAAGGAATAACTCTGTGAGTGGAATGCACATGTCACAAAGAAGCTCCTTGGAAAGCTTCTCTCCAGTCTCCATCTGAAGATATTTTCAATTTCACCATAAGCCTCAAAGCGCTCCCAAATATCCCTTTGCAGACTAAACGAAAACAGTGTTAGAATACTGCTCAATGAAAAGAGAAGCTGAAAATGTGCGAGTGGAATCCACACGACACAGAGTAGATTCACAGAAAGCTTCCCTTTTTTTCTCAGAGGGTATTTCTTTTTTAGCGTATTCTAAAGAGCATTCCCAAATGTCCTTTCTCAGATTCCAGAGAAACAGGGATTTCAAATTGCTCTATCCAAAGAATGATTTAACTGTATGAGAAGAATACACACATCACAAAGCAGGTGCTCACAAAGCTTCTCTCCAGTTTTCATCGGAAGACATTTCCTTGCTCACCACAGGCCCCTGGGCGCCACTTAATATCCGTTCGCAGATTCCTCAAAGACAGAGTTTCCAAACTGGGCAATGTAGAGTAAGCTTTAACTCTGTGAGTTGATTGCACATATCAGAGAGTAGTTTCTTGGAACGTCTCTTTCTAGATTTTATTTGAGGGTATTTAACTTTTCGCCATAGTCTTCAATGCATTCCAAAATATCAGTTTTTCGGTTTTACAGGAACAGTGTTCTAACACTGTTTTATGAGAAAAGAAGTATAACTCCCTGAGTGGAATGCACACATCACAAAGCTGTTTCTCTAAAAGCTTCTCTCCAGTTTTTATCTGAAGATATACTTTTTTTCACCATAGGCCTGAATGTGATCCCGAATAGCTCTTCACGGATCCGTCCATGATGGAATTTCCAAGCTGTGTAATGTAAAGAAAGCTTTATCTATGTTAGATGAATACACATATCACAGAGCAGTTTCATAGAAAACTTCTTTCCAGTTTTTGTCTGAGGCTATTTCCCTTTTCACCATAGGCATCAACATGCTCCCGAATACCACTTGGTACCTTTTTCTCCAAAAGGGTTTCCCCGATGCTGTATGAGACGAGAAGTATACCACTGTGAGTGGAATGCACATGTCACAAAGCAGTTCCTGGGAAAGATTCTCTCCAGTTTCGGTCTGAACATATTTCCTTTTTCACCGTAAGCCCCAAAACACTCCCAAATATCCCTTCACACGCTAAACATAAACAGGGTTAGAAAACTGCTCAGTGAAAAGAGAGGCTTAACTGAGCAAGAAAAATTAAGATGACACAGAGCAGTTTCACAGACAGCTTCATTTTGGATTTTACCTGAAGATACTTCTCCATATTCTAAGGAGCGTTCCCAAATGTCCTTTCTCAGATTCCACAAAAACAGTGATTTCAAAGTGTTCAATTCAAAGAGTGGTTTAACTCGATGAGATGAATACACACATCACAAAGTAGTTGATCAGAAAGCTTCTCTCCAGTTTTCATTGGAAGTCATTTCCTTGCTCACCACAAGCCTCCGGGTGCCACTTAATATCCCTTCACACATTCCTCAAAGGCAGAATTTCCAAACTGGGCAATGCAGAGTAAGCTTTAACACTGTGAAATGAATGCACTTATCAGAGAGCAGTTTCCTGGAACATTTCTTTCTGGGTTTTACTTGAGGATATTTCACCTTTGCCATAGTCTTCAATTTGCTCCGAAATATCACTTTTTCAGTTTTACAAGAACAGTGTTCAAACTCTGCCTTATGAGAAGAGAGGTATAACTCCCTGAGTGGAATGCACACATCACAATGCAGATTCTCAGAAAGATTCTTTCCAGTTTTTATCTGAAGATGTTTCCTATTTCACCAAAAGCCAAAATGTGCTCCTGAATGGCCCTTTGCGAATCCGTCCATGACGAAAGTTGAAAACTCCGTAATAGAAAGAACGTTTTATCTACATGAGATGAATAAACATATCTATCACAAAGCAGTTTCACAGAAAGCTTCTTTCCAGTTTTTGTCTGAGGATATTTCCTTTTTCAGGATAGCCATCCATATACTTCCGAATGTCCCCTGGTAGTTCTTTCTCCAAAAGGGATTCCCCAATCCTCTATGAGAAGAAAAGTATAACTCTGTGAGTGGAATGCACACGTCACAAAGCAACTCCTCGGAAATCTCTCCAGTTTCTATCTGATGATGTTTCCATTTTCACCATAAGCCTCAAAGCGCTCCCAAGTATCCCTTAGCTGACTAAACTAAAACAGTGTTAGAACATTGCTCAATGAAAACAGAAGCTTAACTGTGTGAGTGGAAGTCACATGACACAGAGCAGTTTCACAGAAAGGTTCCTTCTGGTTTTTATGGGAGGGTATTTCTTTTTCAGCATATACTTAAGAGCGTTTTCAAATGTCCTTTCTGAGGTTCCACAGAACGAGTGATTTCAAACAGCTCAATCCAAAGAATGATTTAATTCTATGAGAGGAATACACACATCAAAAAGCAGTTGCTCAGAAAACTTCCCTCCAGTTTTCAACGGAAGACATTTCCTTGCTTGCCACAGGCCTCTGGTCACTACTTAATATCCCTTCGCAGAATCCTCAAAGACAGACTTTAGAAACTGGGAAATGTAGAGTAAGCTTTAACTCTTTGAAATGAATGGGTATGTCAGAGAGCAGTATCTTGGAACTGTTCTTTCTGTGTTTTCTTTCAGGATATTTCACTTTTCGCCATAGACTTTCATGCCCTCCGAAATATCGCTTTTTCGGTTTTACCAGAACAGTGTTCAAACACTGCCTTATGCATTTCCCAGAGTGGAATGCACACATCACAAAGCAGTTTCTCAGAAATCTTCTCTGTATTTTTTATATGAAGATATTTCGTATTTCATCATAGGGCTGAATGTGCTCCCGAATGTCCCTTCACAAATCCATCCGTGACGGTTTACAAAACTGCTAAATAGAAACAAAGTTGTATCTTGTGAGATGAATAAACATATCTATACCAAAGCAGTTTCACAGAAAGCTTCCTTCCAGTTTTGCCTGAGAATAAAACCTTTTTCACCATAGCCATCCATATACTCCCAAATGTTCTCTGGTACCTTTTAATCTAAAAGGGATTCCCCAATCTTCCATGAGAAGAAAGGTATAATTCTGTGAGAGGAATGCACACGTCACAAAGCAGCTCCTCGGAAAGCTTCTCTCCAGTTTCTCTCTGAAGATTTTTCCTTTTTCACTGTAAGCCTCAATGCACTCCCGAATATCCCTTTGCAGACTAAACAAGAACAGTGTTAGAATACTGCTCAAAGAAAAGAGAAGCTTAACTGTGCAAGCAGAATTCACATGACACAGAGCAGTTTCACAGAAAGTTTCCTTCTGGTTTCTATCTGAGGTCATTTCTTTTTCAGGATATTCTAAAGAGCGTTCCCAAAAGTCCTTTCTCAGATTCCACAGAAACAGTGACTTCGAACTGCTCAATCCAAAGAATGATTTAACTCTATGAGATGAATACAAACATCACAAAAGAGTTGCTCAGAAAGCTTCTCTCCAATTTTCGTCGGAAGACATTTCCTTGCCCGCCACAGGCTTCCATTTGCCACTTAATATCCCTTCGTAGAATCCGCAAAGACAAACTTTCCAAAGCGGGAAATGTAGAGTAAGCTTTAACTCTGTGAAATGAATGAGCATGTCAGAGAGTAATTTCTTGGAATGCTTCTTCCTGGGTTTTATTGAATGACTTTTCACTTTTCGCCATAGTCTAGAAGTACTCTGAATATCACTTTTTTAGTTTTACAGGAACAGTGTTCAAACAGTGCCTTATGTGAAAAAAGGTATAACTCCCTGAGTGGAATACACACATCACCAAGCAGTTTCTCAGAAAGATTCTTTCCAGTTTTTATTTGACGATATATGCTTTTTCACCATATTTCACCGAATGTCATCCTGAATATCCCTTCGCGGATCCATCCATGACGGAGTTTCCAAGTTGTGCAATGTAAAGAAATCTTTATCTATGTGAGATGAATAAACATAGCAAAAAGCAGATTCACAGAAAGTTTCTTTCCAGTTTTTATCTGAAGATATTTCCTTTTTCACCACAGTCCTGAATGTGCTCCCAAATATCCCTTCGTGGATCCTTCCATAAAAGAGTTTCCAAGTTGTGTAATGTAAAGAAAACTTTATCTATGTGAGATTAATACACATATCACAGAGCAGTTTCATAGAAAGCTTCTTTCCAGTTTTTGTCTGAGGCTATTTGCCTTTCACCATAGGCATCAACATGCTCCCGAATATCACTTGGTACCTTTTTCTCCAAAAGGGTTTCCCTGATGCTGTATGAGAAGAGACGTACAACACTGTGAGTGGAATTCACACGTCAAAAAAGCAATTCCTCGTAAAGCTTCTCTCCGGATTTTATCTGAAGATATTTTCTTTTTCACCATAGTCCTGAATTTGCTCCCAAATATCAATTTGGGAGATCCATCCATGATGGAGTTTCCAAACTACGTAATATGAAGAAAGTTTTATCTATGTGAGATAAATAAACATATATACCACAAAGCATTTACAGAGAAAGCTTCTTTTTAGTTTTTGCCTGAGGATATTTCCTTTTTCACTGTAGCCCTCCGTATGGTTAATGTCCCTTGGTAGCTTTTTCTCCAAAAGGGATTTCCCAATCCTCTATGAGAAAAAAGGTATAACTCTGTGAGTGGAATGCACACATCGCAAAGCAGCTCCAGGGAATGCTTCTCTCCAGTTTCTATCTGAAGATGTTTCCGTTTTCACCATAAGCCTCAAAGCGCTACAGAATATCCCTTCAAAGATTAAACATAAACAGTGTTAGAAAACTGCTCAATGAAAGAGAAGCTTAACGAGGGAGAGGAATTCACTCGACATATAGCAGTTTCACAGAAACCTTCCTTCTGGTTTTTATCTGAGGATATTTCTTTCTCCATATTCTAAACAGCGTTACCAAATGTCCTTCCTCAGATTCCACCCAAACAGTGATTTCAAACTGCTCAATCCAAAGAAGGGTTTAACTCTATTGGATGAATACACACATCACAAAGCAGTTGCTCACAAAGCTTCTCTCCAGTTTTCATCGGAAGATATTTCCTTGCTCACCACAGGCCTCCCGGCGCCACTTCGTATCCCTTTGTAGATTCCCCAAAGACAGATTTTCCAAAATGGGCAATGTAGAGTAATTTTTAACTCTGTGAAATAAATGCACATATCAGAGAACAGTTTCTTGGAATGCTTCTGTCTGGTTTTATTAGAGGATATTTCACTTCCCGCCATAGTCTTCACGGTGCTCCGAAATATCACTTTTTTTGGTTTTACAGGAATACTGTTCAAACATTGCCTTATGAGAAAACAGGTATAACTCCCTGAGTGGAATGCACAGATCACAAAGCAGTTTCTCAGAAAGCTTCTCTCCAATTTTTATCTAGAGATATTTCCTTATTCACCATAGGCCTGAATGTGCTCCCGAATGTCCCTTCGCAGATACAACCATGATACAGTTTACAAACTGCGTAATATAAAGAAAGTTTTATCTATGTGAGATGAATAAACATGTCTATCACAAAGCAGTTTCACAGATATCTTCTTTCCAGTTTTTGTCTGAGGACCTTTCGTTTTTCACCATAGTCCTGAATGTGCTCCCAAATGTCTTTTCAGGGATCCATCCATGACAGAGTTTCCAAGCTGTGTAATGTAAAGAAAGCTTTATCTATGTGAGATGAGTACACATAGGACAGAGCAGTTTCACAAAAATCTTCTTTCCAGTTTTTGTCTGAGGCTATTTCCCTTTACACCATAGGCTGATATATGCTCCCAGTTATCCTTTGGTACGTTTTTCTCCAAAAGGGTTTCTCCGATGCTGTATGAGAAGAAAGGTATAATTCCGTGAGTGGAATGTACACATCACAAAGAAGATCCTCAGAAAGCTTCTTTCCAGTTTCTATCTGAAGATATTTCCGTTTTCACCATAAGCCTCAAAGCACTCCGGAAAATCCCTTAGGAGACTAATCTAAAACAGTGTTAGAATACTGCTCAATGAAAACAGAAGCTTACTGTATGAGTGGAATTCACACAACACAGAGCAGTTTCACAGAATGCCTGCTTCTGGTTTTTATCTGAGGGTCTTTCTTTTTCAGCATATTCTGAAGAGCGTTCCCAAGTATCTTTTCACAGGTTCCACAGAAACAGTGATTTCAACCTGCTCAATCCACAGAATGATTTAACTCTATGAGATGAATACACACATCGCAAAGCAGTTGCTCACAAAGCTTCTCTCCAGTTTTCAACAGAAGACATTTCCTTGCTCAACACAGGCCTCCGGGCACCACTTACTACCCCTTTGAGATTCCTGAAAGACAGAGTTTCCAAAATGGGCAACGTAGAGTAAGCTTTAACTCTGTGAAATGAATGAACATATCACAGAGCAGATACTTGGAACGCTTCTTTCTCGGTTTTATTTGATTATAATTCTCTTTTCGCCATAGTCTTCAAGGCGCTACAAAATATCACCTTTTCAGTTTTACAGGAACAGTGTTCAAACACTGCCTTATGGGAAAAGAGGTATAACTCCCTGAGTGGAATGCACACATCACAAAGCAGTTTCTCAGAAAGCTTCTCTCCCGTTTTTATCTGACGATATTTCCTTTTTCACCCTAGGCCCGAACGTGATCCCGAATATCCTTTCGTGGATCTGTCCATGACAGAGTTTCCAAGCTGCATAATGTAAAGAAAGCTTTATATATGTGCGTTGAATAAGCATAGTAAAAAGGAGATTCACAGAAAGCTTCTTTCCAGTTTTTATTTGACGGTATTTCCATTTTTACCATAGTCCTGAATCTGCTCCCAAATGTCCCTTCGCAGATCCGACCATGACAGAGTTTCCAAGCTGTGTAATGTAAAGAAAGCTATATCTATGTGAGATGGATATGCAAATCACAGAGCATTTACACAGAAAGCTTCTTTCCAATTTTTGTCTGAGGCTATTTCCCTTTTCATCATAGACGTCAATATGCTCCCGTATATCCCTTGGTAACTTTTTGTCCAAAAGTGTTTCCCCGATGCTCTATGAGAAGAGAGGTATAACACAATGAGTGGAATACACATATCACAAAGCAGTTGCTCGGAAAGCTTCTCTCCAGTTACTATCTGAACATATTTCCTTTTACACCATAACCCTCAAAGCGCTCCCGAATATCCCTTCGCATGCTACACACTAACAGCGTTAGAAAACTGCTCAATGAAAAGAGAAGCTTAACTGAGCGAGAGGAATTCACACTACACACGCCAGTTTCATAGAGCGCTTCCTTCTGGTTTTTATCTGAGAATACTTATTTCTCCATATTGTAAAGATTGTTCCCAAATGTCCTTCCTCAGATTCCACAGAAACAGTGATTTCAAACTGCTCAATCCAAAGAATGATTTACCTCTATGAGATGAATACACACGTCACAAAGCAGTTGCTCAGAAAGTTTCTCTGCAGTTTTCAATGATAGGCATTTCCTTGCTCACCACAGGCCTCCGGACGCCACCTAATATCCCTTCCCAGATTCCTCAAAGATAGAGTTTCCAAACTGGGCAATGTACAGTAAACTTTAACTCTCTGAAATGAATGCACATATCAGAGAGCAGTTTCTTTTAACGATTCTTTCTGAGTTTTATTTGAGGATAGTTCATGTTTCACCATAGTCTTTAATGCGCTCCGAAATATCTCTTTTTAGGTTTTCCAGGAACAGTGTTCAAACACTGCCTTATGAGAAAAGAGGTATAACTCCCTGTGTGGAATACACACATCACAAAGCACTTTCTCTGAAAGCTTCTTTCCAGTTTTTAACTGAAGATATTTCCTGTTTCACCATAGGCCTGAATGTGCTCAAGAATGTCCCTTCGCGGATCCGTCCATGGCGGAGTTTCCAAACTGCGTAATATAAAGAAAATTTTATCTATGTGAGATGAATAAACATATCTATCACAAAGCAGTTTTACAGAAAGCTTCTTTCCAGTTTCTGTCTGAGGGTATTTTCTTTTTCACCATAGCCGTCCATATACTCCCGAATTTCCCTTGATGGCTTTTTCTCCAAAAGAGATTCACCAATCCTCTAAGTGAAGGAAAGTATAACTCTGTGAGTGGAATGCACACGTCATAAAACAGCTCCATGGAAAGCTTCTCTCCAGTTTCTGTCTGAAGATATTTCCGTTTTCACCATAAGCGTCAAAGTGCTAATGAATATCCCTTTGCAGCTTAAACAAAAACACTGTTAGAATATTGCTCCATGAAAAGAGAATCTGAACTGTGTGAGTGAAATTCTCGTGACACAGAGCAGTTTCACAGAAAGCTTCCTTCTGGTTTTTGTCGGGGGTAATAATTTTACAGCATATTCTAAACAGCGTTCCCAAATGTCCTTTCTCAGGTTCCACAGAAACCGTGATTTAAAACTGCTCAATCCAAGGAATGCTTTAACTCTATGAGATGAATGCACACATCACAGGAGTTGCTCAGAAAGCTTCTCTACACTTTTCAACAGAAGACATATCCTTGCTCACCACAGGCCTCAGGGCGCCACTTACTATCCCTTCGCAGATTCCTCAAAGACAGAGTTTCCAAACTGGGCAATGTAGAGTAAGCTTTAACTCTGTGAAATGAATGCACATATCAGATAGCAGTTTCTTGGAACTCTTCTCTCTGGGTTTTATATGAGGATATTTCACTTTTTGCCATAGTCTTCAATGCGCTCCAAATACCACTTTTTCGGTTTTCCAGGAACAGTGTTCAAACACTGCCTTATGAGAAAAGAGGTATAACTCGCTGAGTGAAATGCACACACCACAAAGCAGTTTCTCAGAAAGCTTCTTTCCAGTTTGTATCTGAAGATATTTCCTTTTTCACCATTGTCCAGAATATTCTCCCGAATGTCCCTTCGTGAATCCACCCATGACAGACTTTTCAAGCTGTGTAATGTAAAGAAAGCTTTGTCTATGTGAGTTGAATACACATATCACAGAGCAGTTTCATAGAAAGCTTCTTTCTAGTTTTGGTCTGAGGCTATCTCCCTTTTCACTGTAGGCATCAACATGATCCTGAATATCCCTTGGTACCTTTTTCCCCAAAGGGGTTTCCCCGATGCTGTATGAGAAAAGAGGTATAATACTGTGAGTGAAATGCACACATCACAAGGCAGTTCCTCGGAAAGCTTCTCTCCAGTTTCTATCTGAACATATTTCCTTTCTCACTGTAAGACTCAAAGCGCTTCCGACTACCCCTTTGTACACTAAACATAAACAACGTTAGAAAACTCTTCAATGAAAAGGGAAACTTAACTGAGCAAGAGGAATTCACACGACACATGGCAGTTTTACAAAAGCTTTCTTCTGGTTTTCATTGGAGGATATTTCTTTCTCCATATTCCAAAGAGCTATCCCAAATGTCCTTCCTCAGATACCACAAAAACAGTGATTTCAAACTGTTCAATCCAAGGAATGGTTTAACTATATGAGATGAATACACACATCACAAAGCAGTTGCTCAGAAAGCTTCTCTCCAGTTTTCATGGGAAGACATTTCCTTGCTCACCACAGACCTCCTGGGTGTCACTTAATATACCTTCGCAGATTCCTCAAAGACAGAGTTTGCAAACTGGGCAATGAAGTGTATGCTTTAATTCTGTGAAATGAAAGCACATATCAGAGAGCAGTTTCTTGGAACGCTTCTTTCTGGGTTTTATTTGAGGTTATTTCACTTTCCGAATAGTCTTCAATCACTCCGAAATAACACTTTTTCATTTTTACAAGAACGATGCTCAAACACTGCCTTATGAAAAAAGAGGTATAATTCCCTGAGTGGAATACACATATCACAAAGCAGTTTCTCAGAAAGCTTCTCTCTAGTTTTTATCTGAAGATATTTCCTTTTTCACCACAGGCCTGAATGTGCTCAAGATTGTCCTTTTGCGGATCTGTCCATGAGGGAGTACCCAAACTGCGTAATTAAGGAAATTTTTATCTCTTTGACATGAATAAACATATCTATCACAAAGCAATTTCACAGAAATTTCTCTCCAGTTTTTGTCTGAGGATAGTTACTTTTCCACCATACGCATCCGTATACTCCCAAATGTTCCCTGGTAGATTTTTCTCCAAAAAGGATTCCCCAATCCTCTCTGAGAAGAAAGGTATAAATCTGTGAGTGGAATGCACACGTCACAAAGCAGTTCCTCGGAAAGCTTCTCTCCAGTTTCTATCCGAACATATTTCCCTTTTCACCGTAATACTCATGGCGGTCCCGAATAACCCTTCACAGAGTAAACACAGTGTTAGAATACTGCTCAATGAAAAGAGAAGCTTAACAGTGAGAGTGGATTCACACGACATAGAGCAGTTTCACAGAAAGCTTCCTTCTGGTTTTTATCTGAGGGTATTTCTTTTACAACATATTCTAAAGAGCATTCCCAAATGTCCTCTCTCAGGTTCCACAGAAACAGTGATTTCAAACTGTTCAATCCAAAGAATGATTTAACTTTATGAGATGAATACATACATCACAAAGCAGTTGCTCAGAAAGGTTCCCTCCAGTTTTCAATGGAAGACATTTCCTTGCTCACCACAGGCCTCCGGGTGCCACTTAATATCCCTTCACAGATTCCTCAAAGACAGTTTCCAAACTGGGCAATGTAGTGTAAGCTTTAGCTCTGTGAAATGAAAGCACATATCAGAGAGCAGTTTCTTGGAACACTTCTTTCTGGGTTTTATTTGAAGATATTTCACTTTTCACCATAGTCGTCAAATCCCTCTGAAATATCACTTTTTCTGTTTTACAGGAACAGTGTTCAAATATTGCCTTATGAGGAAAGAGTTGTAACTCCCTGAGTGGAATGCACACATCACAAAAGAGTTTCTCAGAAAGCTTCTCTCCAGTTTTTATCTGAAGATATTTCCTTTTTCACCATACTACTGAATGTGTTCCCGAAAGTCCCTTTGCAGATCCGACCATGACGGAGTTTCCAAGCTGCGTAATGTAAAGAAAGCTTTATCTATATGAGATGAATACACATATCACAGAGCAGTGTCACAGAAAGCTTCTTTCCAGTTTTAGTCTGAGTCTATTTCCCTTTTCACCATATTCGTTAAATGCCCCCTTTTCCTCCAAAAGGATTTTCCCGAATCTGTATGAGAAGAGAAGTATAACACTGTGAGTGGGATGCACATGTCACAAAGCAGTTCCTCGGAAAGCTTCTCTCCAGTTTCTATCTGAACATATTTCCTTTTCCACCATAAGGCTCAAAGCACTCCCAAAGATCCCTTCACACACTAAACATAAACAGTGGTAGAAAACTGCTCAATGAAAAGAGAAGCTTAACTCAGCAAGAGGAATTCACACGATGCATAGCAGTTTAACAGAAAGCTTCCTTCTGGTTTTTATATGAGGATATTTCCTTCTCCATATTCTAAAGAGTATTCCCAAATGTCTTACCTCAGATTCCACAGATGCAGTGATTTCAAATTGCTCAATCCAAAGAATGGTTTAACTCTATGAGATGAATACACACATCACAAAGAAGTTGCTCAGAAAGCTTCTCTCCAGTTTTCATCAGAAGACATTTCCTAGCTCACCAGAGGCCTCCGGGCACCACTTAATGTCCTTTCGCAGATTCCTCAATGACAGAGTTTCAAATACGGGCAAAGTAGAGTAAAAATTAACTCTGTGAAATTAATTCACATATCAGAGCGCTGTTTCCTGGAACGCTTCTTTCTGTGTTTTATTTGAGGATGTTTCACTTTTCGCCATAGACTTCAATGTGCTCTGAAACATCACTTTTTCGGTTTTACATGAACGGTGTTCAAACACTGCCTTATAAGAAAGGAGGTATAATTCCCTGAGAGGAATGCACACATCACAAAGCAGATTCTCAGAAAGCTACTCTCCAGTTTTTATCTCAAGTTATTTACTTTTTCACCATAGGCGTGAATGTACTTCTGAATGTCCATTCTCGGATCCATCCTTGACGGAGTTTCCAAACTGCATAAAATAAAGAAAGTTTTATCTATGTGAGATGAATAAACGTAGCAAAAAGCAGATTCACAGAAAGCTTCTTTCCAGTTTTTGTCAGAGGATACTTCCTTTCTCACCATAGTGCTGAATGTGCTCCCAAATGTCCCTTCGCAGTCCGTGTATGACAGGGTTTCCAAGCGGCATAATGTAAGGAAAGCTTTATCTATGTGAGATGAATACACATATCACAGAACAGTTTCACCAAAAGCTTCCTTCCAGTTTTTGTCTGAGGCTATTTCCCTTTTCACCATAGGCGTCAATATGCTTCCGGATATCACTTGGTACCATTTTCTCCAAAAGGGTTTCCCCGATGTTGTATAAGAAGAGAGGTATAACACTGTGAGTGGAATGCATACGTTGCAAAGCTGTTCCTCGGAAAACTTCTCTCCAGTTTCTATCTGAGCATGTTTTCTTTTTCACCGTAAGCCTCAAAGCGCTCCTGAATATCCCTTTGCATGCTAAACATAAACAGTGTTTGAAAACTGCTCAAGAAAAAGAGAAGCCTAACTGAACGAGAGGAATTCACGTGATACATAGCACTTTCACAGAAAGCTTCCTTCTGGTTTTTACTGAAGGTATTTCCTTCTCCTTATTCTAAAGAACGTTCCTACTTGTCCTTCCTCAGGTTCCACAGAAACAGTGATTTCAAACTGCTCAAGCCAAAGAATGATTTAGCTCTATCAGATGAATACACACATCACAAAGCAGTTGCTCAGAAATCTTCTCTCCAATTTTCAACAGAAGACATTTCCTTGCTTGCCACAGGCCTCCAATGTCACTTAACATCCCTTCGAGAATCCTCAAAGACAGACTTTCCAAACTTGGAAACGTAGAGTAAGGTTTAACACTATGAAATGAATGGGCATGTCAGGGAGTAGTTTCTTGGAATGCTTCTTTCTGGGTTTTATCGGACGACATTTCACTTTTCACCGTACCTTCAATGTGCTCCGAATATCACTTATTTAGTTTTACAGGAACAGTGTTCAAACAGTGCCTTATGAGAAGAAAGGTATAATTCCCTGAATGGAATGCACACATCACCAAGCAGTTTCTCAGAAAACATCTCTCCAGTTTTTCCCCAACAATATTTCTTTTCTCACCATAGGCCTGAAAGTGATCCTGAATATCCCTTCGCAGATACATCCATGATGGAGTTTCCAAGCTGTGTAATGTAAAGAAAGTTTTATCAATGGGAGATGAATAATCATAGCAAAAAGCAGATTCACAGAAAGCTTCTTTCCAGTTTTTATCTGAAGATATTTCCTTTTCCACCATAGTCCTGAATATGCTCCCAAATGTTCCTGCGTGGATCCGTCCATGACAAAGTTTCCAAGTTGCATAATGTAAAGAAAGCTTTATCTAAGTGAGATGAATACACATATCACAGAGCAGTTTCATGGAAAATTTCTTTCTAGTTTTTGTCTGAGGCTATTTCCCTTTTCACCATAGGCGTCAATATGCTTCCGGATATCACTTGGTACCATTTTCTCCAAAAGGGTTTCCCCGATGTTGTATAAGAAGAGAGGTATAACACTGTGAGTGGAATGCATACGTTGCAAAGCTGTTCCTCGGAAAACTTCTCTCCAGTTTCTATCTGAGCATGTTTTCTTTTTCACCGTAAGCCTCAAAGCGCTCCTGAATATCCCTTTGCATGCTAAACATAAACAGTGTTTGAAAACTGCTCAAGAAAAAGAGAAGCCTAACTGAACGAGAGGAATTCACGTGATACATAGCACTTTCACAGAAAGCTTCCTTCTGGTTTTTACTGAAGGTATTTCCTTCTCCTTATTCTAAAGAACGTTCCTACTTGTCCTTCCTCAGGTTCCACAGAAACAGTGATTTCAAACTGCTCAAGCCAAAGAATGATTTAGCTCTATCAGATGAATACACACATCACAAAGCAGTTGCTCAGAAATCTTCTCTCCAATTTTCAACAGAAGACATTTCCTTGCTTGCCACAGGCCTCCAATGTCACTTAACATCCCTTCGAGAATCCTCAAAGACAGACTTTCCAAACTTGGAAACGTAGAGTAAGGTTTAACACTATGAAATGAATGGGCATGTCAGGGAGTAGTTTCTTGGAATGCTTCTTTCTGGGTTTTATCGGACGACATTTCACTTTTCACCGTACCTTCAATGTGCTCCGAATATCACTTATTTAGTTTTACAGGAACAGTGTTCAAACAGTGCCTTATGAGAAGAAAGGTATAATTCCCTGAATGGAATGCACACATCACCAAGCAGTTCTCAGAAAACATCTCTCCAGTTTTTCCCCAACAATATTTCTTTTCTCACCATAGGCCTGAAAGTGATCCTGAATATCCCTTCGCAGATACATCCATGATGGAGTTTCCAAGCTGTGTAATGTAAAGAAAGTTTTATCAATGGGAGATGAATAATCATAGCAAAAAGCAGATTCACAGAAAGCTTCTTTCCAGTTTTTATCTGAAGATATTTCCTTTTCCACCATAGTCCTGAATATGCTCCCAAATGTTCCTGCGTGGATCCGTCCATGACAAAGTTTCCAAGTTGCATAATGTAAAGAAAGCTTTATCTAAGTGAGATGAATACACATATCACAGAGCAGTTTCATGGAAAATTTCTTTCTAGTTTTTGTCTGAGGCTATTTCCCTTTCCACCATAGGCATCAACATGCTCCCAAATATCACTTGGTACCTATTTCTCCAAAAGGGTTTCCCCATTGCTGTATGAGAAGAAAGGTATATCTCTGTGAGTGTAATGCACGTGTCACAAAGCAGCTCCTCTGAAGTCTTCTTTCCAGTTTCTATCTGAAGATATTTCTTTCACTATAAGCCTCAAAGAGTTCCCGAATATCCCTTTGCACACTAAACACAGTATTAGAGTACTGATCAATGAAAAGAGAAGCTGAAATCTGTGATTAGAATTCACACGACACAGAGTTGTTTCATGGAAAGCTTCTTTCTGGTTTTCTCCTGAGGATTTTTTTTTTTTTTAGCATATTCAAAAGAGCGTTCCCAAATGTCCTTTCTCAGGTTCCACAGAAACAGTGATTTCAAACTGCTTAATCCAAAGAATGATTTAACTCTATGATATGAATACACACATCACAAAGCAGTTGCTCAGAAATCTTCTCTCCAGTTTTCATCGGAAGACATGTCCTTGCTCACCAAAGACCTCTGGGCGCCACTTAATATCCCTTCGCAGATTCCTCAAAGATAGAGTTTCCAAACTGAGCAACGTAGAGTAAGTTTTAACACTGTGAAATGAATGCACATATCAGAGAGCAGTTTCTTGGAACACTTCTTTCTGGGTTTTATTTGAGGATAGTTCACTTTTTGCCACAGTCTTCAAAGTGATTCAAAGTATCACGATTTCAGTTTTACAAGAACAGTGTTCAAACACTGCCTTATGAGAAAAGAGATATAACCCCCTGAGTGGAATGCTCACATCACAAAGTAGTTTCTCAGACAGCTTCTCCCCGGTTTTTATCGGAAGATATTTCCTATTTCTCCATAGGCCTGAAAGTGCTCCCAAATGTCCCTTCACGGATCCATACATGATGGAGATTCCAAGCTGTGTAATGTAAAGAAAGCTTTATCTATGTGAGGTGAATTCACATAGTACAGAGCAGTTTCACAGAAAGCTTCTTTGCAGTTTTTGTCTGAGGCTATTTCCCTTTTCACCACAGGCGTCAGTATGCTCCCGAATATCCCTTGGTTCCATTTTCTCCAAAAGGGTTTCCCCGATGCTGTATGAAAAGAGAGGTATAGCACTGGGAGTGGAATGCACACGTCAAAAAGCAGTTCCTCCGATAGCTTCTCTCCAGTATCTATCTGAGTATATTTCCTTTCTCACTGTAAGACTCAATGCACTTCCGAATACCCCTTCACATGCTAAACCTAAACAGTGTTAGAAAACTCTTCAATGAAAAGGGAAACTTAGCTGAGCGAGAGAAATTCACATGACACATAGCAGTTTCACAGAAAGCTTCCTTCTGTTTTTCATCTGAGGATATTTCTTTTTCCATATTACAAAGAGTGTTCCCAAATGTCCTTCCTTAGATTTCACAAAAACAGTAATTTCAAACTGCTCAATCCAAAGAATGGTTTAACTCTATGAGATGAATACACACATCACAAAGCAGTTGCACAGAAAGCTTCTCTCCAGTTTTCATCGGAAGATGTTTCCTTGCTCACCACAAGCTTCCGGGTGCCACTTAATATCCCTTCACAGATTTCTCAAAGACAGAGTGTACAAACTGGACAAAATAAAGTAAGCTTTAATACTGTGAAATGAATGTACACATCAGAGAGCAGTTTCTTGGAACGCTTCTTTCTGAGTTTTGTTTCAGGATATTTCACTTTTCGCCATAGTCTTCCATGTGCTCCGAAATATCACTTTTTCGGTTTTACAGGAACAGTGTTGAAACACTGTCTTATGAGAAAAGAGGTATATTTCCCTGAGTGGAATTCACACATCACAAAGCAGTTTCTCAGAAAGCTTCTATCCAGTTTTTATCTGGAGATAACTCCTTTTCACCATCGGCCTGAATGTGCTCCCGAATGTCCCTTCATGGATCCTTCCATGACGGAGTTTCCAAACTCTGTAATATAAGGAAAGTTTTATCTATGTGAGATGAAGAAACATGTCTACCACAAAGCAGTTTCACAGAAATCTTCTTTCCAAGATTTGTCTGAGGATATTTCCTTTTTCACCATAGCCGTCCCTATACTGTCGAATGTCCCTTGGTAGCTTTTTCTCCAAAAGGGATTCCCCAATCCTCTATGAGAAGAAAGGTATAATTCTGTGAGTGGAATGCACACGTCACAAAGCAGCTGCTCGGAAAGCTTCTCCCCAGTTTCTATCTGAAGATATTTCCTTTTTCACCGTAAGCCTCAAAGCGCTCCCGAATATCCCTTCGCAGACTAAACAAAAACAGTGTTAGAATACTGCTCATTGAAAAGAGAAGCTTTAATGTGCGATCAGAATTCACGCAACACAGAGCAGTTTCACAGAAAGCTACCTTCTGGTTTCTATCGGAGGTTATTTCTTTTTCTGGATATTCTAAAGAGCGTTCCCAAATGTCCTTTCTCAGATTCCACAAAAAGAGTGATTTCAAATTGACCAATCCAAAGAATTATTCAACTTTATGAGATGAATACACACATCACAAAACAGTTGCTCAGAAAATCTCCCTCCAGTTTTCACCAGAAGGCATTTCCTTGCTCACCACAGGCCTCATGGCGACACTTAATACCCCTTTGCAGATTCCTCAAAGACTGAGTTTTCCAACTGGGCAATGTAGAGTAAGCTTTAACTCTGTGAAATGAATGCACATATCAGAGAGCAGTTTCTTGCAACGGTGCTCTCTGGATTTTATTTGAGGATATTTCACTTTTTGTCATAGTCCTCAATGCGCTCCGAAGTATCACTTTTTTGGTTTTACAGAAATAGTGTTCAAACACTGTCTTAAGAGAAAAGAGGAATAACTCCGGGTGTTGAATGCACACATCACAAAGGAGTTTCTCAGAAAACTTCTCTCAAGTTTTTAGCTGAAGAGATTTCCATTTTCACCATAGGCCTGAATTCGATCCCGAATATCCCATCATGCATCTATCCATGACAGAGTTTCGAGGCTGCATAAAGAAAGCTTTTTTATGTGAGATGAATAAACAGAGCAAAAAACAGATTCACAGAACACCTCTTTCCAGTTTTTATCTGAAGATATTTCCTTTTACACCATATTCCTGAATTTACTCCCGAATGTCCCATTACGCATCCGTCCATGACGGAGTTTCCAAAGTGCATACTGTAACGAAAGTTTTATCTATGTGAGATGAATATACGTATCTATCACAAAGCAATTTCACAGAAAGTTTCTTTCCAGTTTTTGTCTGAGGATATTTCCTTTTTCACCAAAGCCATCCATATACTCCCGAATGTCCCTTGGTAGCTTTTTCTTCAAAAGAGATTACCAAATTCTCTAGGAGAAGAGAGGTAAAACTCTGTGAGTGCAATGCACACGTCACAAAGCAGCTCCTTGGAGAGCTTCTCTCCAGATTCTATCTGAAGATATTTCGGTTTTCACCATAAGCCTCAAAGTGCTCCCAAATATCCCTTCACAGACTAAACATAAACAGTGTTAGAATACTGCTAAATGAAAAGAGAATCTTAACTGTTCAAGTGGAATTCGCACGACACAGAGCAGTTTCACAAAAAGCGTCCTTCTGGTTTTTATCTGAGGGTGTTTATTTTTCAGCATATTCTAAAGAGCGTTCTCAAATGTCCTTTCTCAGGTTCCACAGAAAGAGTGATTTCAAACTGCTCAATCCGAAGAATGGTTTAACTCTATGAGATGAATAGACACATCACAAAGCAGTTGCTCAGAAAGCTTCTCTCCAGTTTTCATCAGAAGACATTTCCTTGCTCACCACAGGCCTCTGGGTGCCACTTAATATCCCCTCACAGATTCCTCAAAGACAGATTTTCCAAACGGGGCAATGTAGAGTAAGCTTTAAGTCTGTGAAATGAATGCACACATCAGAAAGCAGTTTCATGGAGCTCTTCTTTCTGGATTTTATTTGAGGATGTTTCACTTTTCGCCATACTCTTCAATGCGTTCCGAAATATCACTTTTTAGGTTTTACAGGAACAGTGTTCAAACACTGCCTTAGGAAAAAATATGTATAACTCCCTGAGTGGAATGCATACATCACAAAGCAGTTTCTCAGAAAGCTTCTCTCCAGTTTTTATCTGAAGATATTTCCTTTTTCACCATAGGCCTGAATGTGATCCCAAATATCCCTTTGCAGATCCGTCCATGAAAGAATTTTAAAGCTGGGTGATATAAAGAAAGCTTTATCTATGTGAGACGAATAAGCATAGCCAAAAGCAGATTCATAGAAAGCTTCTATCCAGTTTTTATCTGAATATATTTCCTTTTCACCATCGTCCTGAATGTGCTCCCGAATGTCCCTTTGCGGATCTGTCCATGACAGAGTTTTCATGCGGCGTAATGTAAAGAAAGGTTTAGCTACATGAGATGAATAAACATAGCAAAAAGCAGATTCACAGAAAGCTTCTTTCCAGTTTTTATCTGAAGATTTTTTTTTCACCATAATCCTGAATGTGCTCCGAATGTCCCTTTGCAGATAGGTCCGTGACATAGTTTCCAAGCTGCGTAACATAAAGAAAGCTTTGCCTATGTGAGATGAATACACATATCACAAAGCAGCTTCACAGAAACCTTCTTTCCAGTTTTTGCCTGAGGCTATTTCCCTTTTCACCTTAGGCGTCAATATGATCCCCAGTATCCCTTGGTACCTATTTCTCCAAAAGGGATTCCCCGATGCTGTATGAGAAGAGAGGTACACCACTGTGAGGGGAATGCACACATCACAAAGCAGTGCCTCACAAAGATTCTCTCCAGTTTCTATCTGAACATATTTCATTTTTCACCGTAAGCCTTAAAGCCCTCCCAAATATCCCTTCGCACACTAAACATAAACAGTTTTAGAAAACTGCTCAATGAAAAGAGAAGCTTAACTGAGCGAGAAGAATTCACACGACACATAACTGTTTCACAGAAAGCTTCCTTCTGGATTTTATCTGAAGATATTTCCCTTTTCACCATAGTCTTGAATGTGCTCCCCAATGCCCTTCGCGAATCTGTCCATGACAGTGTTTCCAAGCTGCGTAATGTAAAGAAAGCTTTATCTACACGAGATGAATAACCATTAGAAAAAAGCAGATTCACAGAAAGCTTCTTTCCAGTTTTTATCTGAAGATATTTCCTTTTTCATCATAGTCCTGATGTGCTCCCAAATGTCCTTTTGTGAATCCGTTCATGACAGAGTTTCCAAGCTGAGTAATGCAAAGAAAGCTTTAGCTATGTGAGATGAATACACGTAACACAGAGCAGTTTCATAGAAAGTTTCCTTCCAGTTTTTGCCTGAGGCTATTTCCCTTTTCACCGTAAGTGTCAATATGTTCCATAATATTCCTTGGTAGCTATTTCTCCAAAAGGGTTTCCCCGATGCTGTATGAGAAAAGGGATATAACACTGTGGGTGGAATGCACACGTCACAAAGCAGTGCCTCAGAAAGAGTCTCTCCAGTTTCTATCTTAACGTATTTCCTTTTTCACTGTAAGCCTCAAAGCGCTCTCGAATATCCCTTCGCACGCTAAACATAAACAGTGCTAGAAAACTGCTCAATGAAAAGAAAAGCTTAATTGAGTGAGTGGAATTCATATGACACATGGCAGTTTCACAGAAAGCTTCCTTCTGGTTTTTATCTGAAGATATTTCTTTCTACATATTCTATAGAGCGTTCCCAAATGTCCTTCCTCAGATTCCACAGAAACAGTGATTTCAAACTGCTCAATCCAAAGAATGGTTTAACTCTATGAGATGAATACACACATCACTAAGCTGTTGCTCAGAAAGCTTCTCTCCAGTTGTCAACGGAAGACATTTCTTGCTCGTCACAGGCCTCGGGGTGCCACTTAATATTCCTTTGCAGATTTCTCAAAGGCAGAGTTTCCAAACTGGGCAATGTAGAGTAAGCTTTAACTCTGTTCAATGAATGCAGGTATCAGAGAAGTTTTTTAGAACCTTCTTTCTGGGTTTTATTTGAAGATATTTTGCTTTTCGCCATAGTCTTCAATGTGCTCCGAAACATCACTTTTTTGGTTTTACGGGAACAGTGTTCAGACACTACCTTATGAGAAAAGAGGGATAACTCCGTGAGTGGAATGCACGCATCATAAAGCAGTTTCTCAGAAATATTCTCTCCTGTTTTTATCTGAAGATATTTCCCTTTTCACCATGGGCCTGAATGTGAAGTCAAATGTCCCTCTGTGGATCCGTCCATGATGGGGTTTCCAGGCTTCGTGATGTAAAGAAAAGCTATATCTATGTGAGATAAATAAACATAGCAAAAAGCAGATTCACAGAAAGCTTCTTTCCAGTTTTTATCTGAAGATACTATATTTTTCACCATAGTCCTGAATGTGCTCCCAAATGTCCCTTTGTGGGTCTGTCCATGACAGAGTTTCCAAGCTGCATAATGTAAAGAATGCCTTATCTATTTGAGATGAATACACATATCACAGAGCAGTTTCACAGAAAGCTTCTTTCCAGTTTTTGTCTGAGGCTATTTTCCTTTTCACCATAGGCGTCAATATGCACCCGAATATCCCTTTGTACCTTTTTCCCCAAAAGGATTTCTCTGGTGCTGTATGAAAAGAGGGGTATAACACTGTGAGTGCAATGCACACGTCACAAAGCAGTTCCACGGAAAGTTTCTCTCCCGTTTCTATCTGAACATATATCCTTTTTCTTCGTAATCCTCAAAGCACTCTCGAATATCGCTTTGCAAGTTAAACATAAATAGTGTTAGAAAACTGTTCAATGAAAAGAAAGGCTTAAATGAGTGAGAGGAATTCACACAACACATAGCAGTTTCACAGAAAGCTTTCTTCTGGTTTTTATCTGAGGATATTTCTTTCTCCATATTCTAAAGGGCGTTCCTAAATGTCCTTCCACAGATTCCACAGAAACAGTGATTTCACACTGCTCAATCCAAAGAATGGTTTAACACTATGAGATGAACACACTCATCACAAAGCAGTTACTCAGAAAGTTTCTCTTCAGTTTTCATTGGAAGATACTTCCTTGCTCACCACAGTCCTCCGGGTGCCACTTAATATCCCTTCACAGATTCCTCAAAGACAGATTTTCCAAACTGGGAAACATAGGGTAAGCTTTTTGACTCTGTGAAATGAATGCACATATCAGACAGCAGTTTCCTGGAACACTTCTTTCTAGGTTTTACTTGAGGATATTTCACTTTTTGCCATAGTCTTCACTGCACTCCGAAATATCACTTTTTGGGTTTTACAGTAACAGTGTTCAATCATTGCCTTATTAGAAAAGAGGTAAGACTCCCTGAGTGGAATGCACACATCACAAAGCAGTTTCTCAGGAAGCTTCTATCCGGTTTTTATCTGAAGATATCTACTTTTCCACCGTAGGCCTGAATGTGCTCCCGAATGTCCCTTCAAGGATCCGTCCATGATGGAGTTTCCAAGCTGCGTAATATAAGGAAAGTTTTATTTACGTGAGATGAATAAACATATCTATCAAAAGCAGTCTCACAGAAATCTTCTTTCCAGTTTCTTTGTGAGACTATTTCCTTTTTCATCATAGATGTCCTTATACTCCCGAATGTCCCCTGGTAGCTTTTTCTCCAAAAGGGATTCCCCAATCCTCTATGAGCAGAAAAGTATAACTCTGTGAGTGGAATGCACATGTCACAAAGCAGCTCCTCGGAAAGCTTCTCTCCAGTTTCTATCTGAAGATATTTCCTTTTTCACCATTAGCCTCAAAGCGCTCCCGGATATCCCTTCGCAGACTAAACAAAAACAGTGTTAGAATACTGCTCAATGAAAAGTGAAGCTCAACTGTGCAAGCGGAATTCACGCGACACAGAGCAGTTTTACCAAAAGCTTCCTTCCGGTTTCTATCTGAGGTCATTTCTTTTTCAGGATATTCTAAAGAGCGTTCCCAAATGTCCTTCCTCAGATTCCACAAAAACAGTGATTTCAAACTGCGCAATCCAAAGAATGGTTTAACTCTATTAGACAAAAGACACATCACAAAGCAGTTGCTCAGAAAGCTTCTCTTCAGTTTTCATAGGAAGACGTTTCCCTGCTCACCAGAAGCCTTCCGGCACCACTTAATATCCCTTTACAGATTCCTCAAAGACAGAGTTTCCAAACTGGGCAATGGAGAGTAAGCTTTAACTCTGTGAAATGAATGCACATATCAGAGAGCAGTTTCTTGGAATGCTTCGCTCTGGATTTTATTTGAGAATATTTTACTTATCGCGATAGTCTTCAATGCACTCCAAAATATCACTTTTTCGGTTTTAAAGGAACAGTGTTCAAACACTGCCTTATGAGAAAAGAGGTATAACTCCCTGAGTGGAATGCACACATCACAAAGCAGTTTCTCAAAAAGCTTCTCTCCAGTTTGTATCTGAAGATATTTCCATTTTCACCCTAGGCCTGAATGTGCTCCCGAATATCCCTTCACCTGTTCAACATAAACAGTGTTAGAAAACTCCTAAATCAACAGAGAAGCTTAACTGAGTGAGAGGAATTCACACAACACATAGCATTTTCACAGAAAGCTTCCTTCTGGTTTTTATCTGAGGATATTTCTTTCTTCATATTCGAAGAGCGTTCTCAAATATCTTACTCAGATTCACAGAAACAGTTATTTCAAACTGCTCAATCCAAGGAATGGCTTAATTCTATGAGATGAATACACACATCACAAAGCAGTTGCTCAGAAAGCTTCTCTACACTTTTCATCGGAAGACATTTCCTTGCTCACCACAGGCCTCCGGGTGCCACCAAATATCCCTTCGCAGATTCCTCAAAGACAGAGTTTCCAAACAGGGCAATTTAGAGTAAGCTTTAACTCTATGAAATGAATGCACATATCAGAGAGCAGTTTCTTGGCACCCTTCTTTCTGGGTTTTATTTGAGGATATTTCACTTTTCACCCTAGTCTTAAATGCGCTCTGAAATATCACTTTTTCGGTTTTACAGGAACAGTGTTCACACACTGCCTTATGATAAAAGAGGTAAACTCCCTGTGTGGAATGCACACATCACAAAGCAGTTTCTCAGAAAGCTTCTCTCCAGTTTTTATCTGAAGATGTTTACTTTCTCAACATAGGCCTGAATGTGCTCCCGAATGTCCCTTCGCAGATCCGTCCATGACAGAGTTTCCAAACTGTGTAATATAAAGAAAGTTTTATCTCTGTGAGATGAATAAACATATCTATCACAAAGCAGTTTCATAGAAAGTGAGTTTCGAGTTTTTGTCTGAGGCTACTACATTTTTCATCATAGCCGTCCATATACACCCGAAGGTCCGTATTTAGCTTTTTCTCCAAGAGGGATTCTCCAATCCTCTATGAGAAGGAAGGTATAACTCTGTGGGTGGAATACATACATCACAAAGCAGTTTCTCAGAAAGCTTCTCTCCAGTTTTTATCTAAAGATATTTCCTTTTTCACCATAGGCCTGAATGTGCTCCCGAATGTCCCCTCACAGATACGTCCATGATGGAGTTTACAAACTGCATAATATAAAGAAAGTTTTATCTATGTGAGATGAATAAACATATCTATCACAAAGCAGTTTCCCAGAAATATTCTTTCTAGTTTTTGTCTGAGGACCTTTCGTTTTTCACCATAGTTCTGAATGTGCTCCCGAATGTCCCTTCATGGATACGTCCATGACAGAGTTTCTAAGCTACATAACGTAAAGAAAGCTTTATCTATGTGAGATGAGTACACATAGCACAGAGAAGTTTCACAAAAAGCTTCTTTCCAGTTTTTGTCTGAGGCTATTTCTCTTTTCACCATAGGCGTCAATGTGCTCCTGGTTACCCTTGGTTCCTCTTTCTCCAAAAGGGTTTCTCCGCTGCTGTATGAGAAGAAAGGTATAATTCTGTGAATGGAATGCACACGTCACAAAGCAGCTCCTCGGAAAGCTTCTCTCCAGTTTCTATCTGATCATATTTCCTTTTTCGCCATAAGCCTAAAAGCGCTCCCAAATATTCCTTCGGAGACTAAACACAGTGTTAGAACACCGCTCAATGAAAAGAGATGCTGAACTGTGAGAGTGGAACTCACGGGACACAGAGCAGTTTCACAGAAAGCTTCCTTCTGGTTTTTATCTGAGGATATTTCTTTCTTCATATTCTAAAGAGCATTCCCAAATGTCTTTCCTCAGATGCCACCCAAATAGTGATTTCAAACTGCTCAAACCAAAAATGGTTTAACTCTATGAGATGAATACACACATCACAAAGCAGTTGCTCAGAAAGCTTTTCTCCAGTTTTCATCAGAAGACGTTTCCGTGCTCACCACAGGCCTCTGGGCGCCACTTAATATCCCTTCACAAATTCCTCAAAGACAGAGTTTCCAAACTGGGTAATACTTCAATTTTCGCCCTAGTCCTGACTGTGCTCCCGAATATCCCTTTGTGGATCCGTCCGTGACAGAGTTTCCAAACTGCATAATGTAAAGAAAACTTCATGTATGTGAGATGAATACACATATCACAGAGCAGTTTCACAGAAAGCTTCTTTCCAGTTTTTGTCTCAGGCTATTTCCCTTTTCACCATAGGCGTCAATATGCTCCTGAATATACCTTGGTACCTTTTTCTACAAAAGGATTTACCCCATGCTGTATGAGAAGAGAGGTGTAACACTGTGAGTGGAATGCACACGTCACAAAGAAGTTTCTCAGAAAGATTTCTCTAGTTTTTATTTGAGGATATTTCCTGTGTCCGCATATGCTTCAAAACTAGAAAGAAGGTTTCCGATAAAATGTTCTCGGATGTTTGAATTCTTCTCACAGAGTTACACCTTCTTTTCATGGAGCAGTCTGTTACCACTGTTTTTGGGGAATCTGGGAAGTGATTTTTTTATCGCATTGAAGCCTACACAGACAAAGGAAATATCCTCAACTAAAAACTACAAAAAAGCTTTCTGAGAAACTTCTTCGTGATGTGTGAATTCATCTCAAAGAGATATACCTCTTTCTTCATGAAACAGTTTGCTAACACTGTTTTCGTGGAATCTGAAAAGTGATATTTTGGAGTGCATTGAGGCCTATGGTGAAAAGGAAATATCGTCAGATAAAACCTGGAGAGAGAGTTCTCAGAAACTGCTAAATGATGTGAATGCAACTCAGAGAGTTACACTTTTCTTTTCATTGATCAGTTTGCTAACTCTGTTTTGATGGAATCTGCAATAGGACATATCTTAGCACAAGGAAGCTTGCAGTGACCAAGAAAATACCTTCAGATAAAAACTAGAAAGAAGCTTTCTGAGAGACTGCTTTGTTATGTGTGAATTCATTTTACAGAGTTACACATTCTTCTCCATGAAGCAGTTCCCTAACACTGTTTTGGTGGAATCTGCAAAGTGATATTTGGGAGCACATTGAGACATAGGGTGAAAAAGGAAATATCCCCAGATGAAAACCAGAAAGAAGCTTTCTGAGAAACTGATTTCTGATGTGTGAATTCATCTCACAGAGTTACACTTTCGTTTCATGGAGCAGTCGCTTACCAGTGTTTTTGAAGACTCTCAGAAAGGATATTTTGGATCGAATTGAAGCCTACACTGACAAAGGAAATATCCCCAAATAAAAACTAGAAAGAAGCTTTCTGAGAAGCTTCTTTGTGGTATGTGAATTCATCCCAAGGAGATACACCTTTCTCTTCATGAAACAGTTTGCTAACACTATATTCGTGGAATCTGCAAAGTGATATTTGGGTGTGCATTGAGGCCTATGGTGAAAAGGAAAATATCATCAGAAAAAAACTGGAGAGAAGCTGTCTCAGACACTGCTTTGTGATGTGAATGCAACTCACAGAGTTATACTTTTGTTTTCATTGATCAGTTTGCTAACACTGTTTTCTTGAAATCTGCAATAGGACATACCTTAGCGCAGGAAAGCTTATGGTGACAAAGGAAATACCTTCAGATAAAAACTAGAAAGATGTTTTCTGAGAGATTGCTTTGTTAAGTGTGATTTCATCTTACAGAGTTACACCTACCTATTCATGAAGAAGTTTCCTAACACTGTTTTCGTGGAATCTGCAAAGTGATATTCGGGAGTGCATTGAGGCACAGGGTGAAAAAGGAAATATCCTCAGATGAAAATCAGAAAGAAGCTTTCTGAGAAACTGATTTTTGATCTGTGAATTCATCTCACAGAGTTACACTTTCGTTTCGGGGAGCAGTCTGTTACCAGTGTTTTTGGGAAATCTGAGAAGGGATACTTTCGATTGCATTGAAGCCTACGTTGACAAAGGAAATATCCTCAAATAAAAACAAGAAAGAAACTTTCTGAGAAACTTCTTTGTGATGTGTGAATTCACCTCACAGAATTACACCTTTCTCTTCATGAAGGAGTTTTCTAACGCTGTGTTCCTGTAATCTGCAAAGTGATATTTGGGAGTGCACTGAGGCATATGGTGAAAAAGGATATATCTTCAAATGAAAACTAGATAGAAGGTATCTGAGAAAGTGTTCTCTGAAGTGTGAATTCTTCTCACAGAGTTACACTTTTTTTTTCATGGAGCAGTATGTTACCACTGTTTCTGGGGAATGAGAAGTGATATTTTTTATCGCATTGAAGCCTATTGAGACAAAGGAAATATCCTCAAATAAAAGCTAGAAAGAAGCTTTCTGAGAATCTTCTTTGTGATGTGTGAATTCATCTGAAAGAGATACACCTTTCTCTTTATGAAGCAGTTTGCTAATACTGTTTTCATGGGATCTGAAAAGTAATATTTGGGAGCATAGTGAGGTATAAGGTGAAAAAGGATATATCCTCAGATTAAAACCAGAAAGAAGCTTTCTGAGAAACTGATTTCTGATGTGTGAATTCATCTCACAGAGTTACACTTTTCTTTTCATTGATCAGTTTGCTAACACTGTTTTCTTGCAATCTGCAATAGGACATATATTAGCACAAGGAAGCTTAAGATGACAAAGGAAATACCTTCAAATAAAAACTAGAAAGAAGCTTTATGAGAGACTGCTTTGTTATGTGTGAATTCATCTCACATAGTTACACCTTCCGCTCCATGAAGCAGTTCCCTAACACTGTTTTCGTGGAATCTGCAGTGATATTTGGGAGGACATTGAGGCATAGGATGAAAAAGGAAATATCCTCAGATGAAAACCAGAAAGAAGCTTTCTGAGAAACTGATTTCTGATGTGTGAATTCATCTCACAGAGTTACACATTCGTTTCATGGAGCAGTCTGTTAACAGCGTTTTTGGGGAATCTCAGAAGGGATATTTTGGATCTCATTGAAGCCTATGCTGACAAAGGAAATATCCTCAAAGAAAAACGAGAAAGAAGCTTTCTGAGAAACTTCTTTGTGATGTGTGAATTCACCTCACAGAATTACAGCTTTCTCTTCATGAAGGAATTTGCTAACACTGTGTTCCTGTAATCTGAAAAGTGATATTTGGGAGCGCACTGAGGCATATGGTGAAAAAGGAAATATCCTCAGATGAAAACGAGAAAGAAGGTTTCTGAGAAAGTGTTCTCTGAAGTGTGAATTCTTCTCACAGAGTTACACTTATTTTTCATGGAGCAGTCTGTTATCACTGTTTTTGGAGAATCTGAGAAGTGATATTTTTTATCGCATTGAAGCCAAGAAGACAAAGGAAATATCCTCAAATAAAAACTAGAAAGAAGCTTTCTGAGAAACTTCTTTGTGATGTGTGAATTCATCTCAGAGAGATACACCATTTTCTTCATGAAACAGTTTGCTAACACTGTTTTCGAGAAATCTGAAAAGCAATATTTGGGAGCGCATTTAGGCATAAGGTGAAAAAGGAACTATCCTCAGATTAAAACCAGAAAGAAGCTTTCTGAGAAACTGATTACTGATGTGTGAATTCATCTCACAGATTTACACTTTCGTTACATGGAGCAGTCTGTTACCAATGTTTTAGGGGAATCTGAGAAGGGATATTTTGGATCGCATTGAAGCCTACACTGACTAAGGAAATATCATCAAATAAAAACGAGAAAGAAGCTTTCTGAGAAACTTCGCTGTGATGTGGGAATTCACCTCACAAAATTACACCTTTCTCTTCATGAAGGAGTTTACTAACCCTGGGTTCCTGTGATCTGCCAACTGATATTTGGGAGCGCACTGGGGTATAAGGTGAATAAGGAAAGATATTCAAATGAAAACTAGAAAGAAGGTTTCTGAGAAACTGTTCTCTGATGTGTGAATTCGACTCACAGAGTTACACTTCCTTTTCATGGAGCAGTCTGCTCCCACTGTTTTTGGGGTATCTGAGAAGGGATATTTTTTATCGCATTGAAGCCTACGTAGACAAAGGAAATATCCTCAAATAAATACTAGAAAGAAGCTTTCTGAGAAACTTCTTTGCGATACGAGAATTCAGCTCAAAGAGATACACCATTGACGTCATGAAACAGTTTGCTAACACTTTTTTCGTGGTATCTGAGAAGTGATATTTGGAAGAAATTGAGGCCTATGGTGAAAAAGTAAATATCATCAATAAAAACTAGACAGAAGTGTTCTCATAAACTGCTTTGCGATGTTTGAATGCAACTCACAGAACTACACTTTTCTTTTCTTTTGTCAGTTTGCTAACATTGTTTTCTTGAAATCTGCAATGGGACATATCTTAGTGCAAGGAAGCTTATGGTGACAAAGGAAATACCTTCAGATAAAAACTAGAAAGAAGCTTCCTGAGAAACTGATTTCTGATGTGGGAATTCGTCTCACAGACTTACACTTTCGTTTCATGGAGCCGTCTGTTACCAGTGTTTTTGGGGAATCCGAGAAGGGATATTTTGGATCACATCGAGGCCTACACTGCCTAAGAAATATCCTCAAATAAAAGCGAGAAGTTTGTGAGAAACTTCTTTGTGACGTGTGAGTTCACCTCACAGAATTATACCTTTCTCTTCATGAAGGAGTTTGCTAACACTGTTTTTTGTAATCTGCAAAGTAATATTTGGGAACACACTGAGGCATATGGTGAAAAAGGAAATATCCTCAGATAAAAACTAGTAAGAAGGTTTCTGAGAAAGTGTTCTCTGATGTTGTAATTCATCTCACAGAATTACACTTTCTTTCCAGGGAGCAGTCTGTTACCACTGTTTTTGGGGTATCAGAGAAGGGATATTTTTTATCACATTGAAGCCTACACTGACAAAGCAAATATCCTAAAATTAAAACAAGAAAGAAGCGTTCTGAGAAACTTCTTTGTGATCTGGGAATTCACCTCACAGAAATACACCTTTCTCTTCATGAAGGAGTTTGCTAACACTGTGTTCCTGTAATCTGCAAAGTGATTTTGGGAGCTCACTGAGGCCTATGGTGAAAAAGGATATATCCTCAGATGAAAACTAGAAAGAAGCTTTCTAAGGAACTTCTTTGTGATGTGTGAATTCATCTCAAAGAGATACAACTTTTTCTTCATGAAACCGTTTGCTAACACTGTTTTCATGGAATCTGAAAAGTGATATTTGGGAGCCCATTGTGGCCTATGGTGAAAAAGGAAATATCGTCAGATAGAAAGTAGGGAGAAGCGTTCTGAGAAACTGCTTTGTGATGTGTTAATGCAACTCCCAGAGTTACACTTTTCTTTTCTTTGATCAGTTTGCTAACACTGTTTTCTTGAAATCTGTAATGGGACATAGCACAAAGAAGGTTAAGGTGACAAAGGAAATACTTTCCGATAAAAACTAGAAAGAAGCTTTCTGAGAGACTGCTTTGTTATGTGTGAATTCAGCTCACAGAGTTACACCTTCCTCTCCATGAAGGAGTTTCCTAACACTGTTCTCATGGAATCTGCAAAGTGATATTTGGGAGCGCATTGAGGCATAGGGTGAAAAAGGAAATATCCTCAGATGAAAACCAGAAAGAAGCTTTCTGAGAAACTGATTTCTGATGTGTGAATTCATCTCACAGAATTGCACTTTAGTTTCATGGAGCATCCTGTTTCCAGCGTTTTGGGGGAATCTGAGAAGGGATATTTTGGATCTCATTGAAGCCTATGCTGACAAAGGAAATATCCTCAAATAAAAACGAGAAAGAAGCTTTCTGAGAAACTTCTTTGTGACGTGTGAAGTCACCTCACAGAGTTACACCTTTCTCTTCAGGAGGCAGTTTGCTATCACTGTTTTCTTGAAATCTGCAATGGGATATTTCTTAGTGCAATGAAGCTTGTGACAAAGGGAATATCCTCAGAAATATAGTGGAAGGAAGTTTTCTGAGAAACTTCTTTGTGATGTGTGAATTCATCTCACAGATTTCACCTTTCTGTTCATGAAGGAGCTGGCTAACACTGTTTTCCTGTAACCTGCGAAGTGATATTTGGGAGCACACAGAGGCATATGGTGAAAAAGGATATAGCCTCAGAAGAAAACCAGAAAGAAGGTTTCAGAGAAACTGCTCTCTGATGTGTAAATTCATCTCACAGAGTTGCAGTTTCTTTTCCTGGAGCAGTCTGTTACCACTGTTTTTGGGGAATCTGAAAGTTGATATTTTTTACTGCATTGAGGCCTATAAGGACAAAGGAAATATCCTCAAATAAAAACGAGAAAGAAGCTTTCTGAGAAACTTCTTTGTGATGTGTGAATTCACCTCATAGAATTACACCTTTCTCTTCATGCAGTAGTTTGCTAACACTGTTTTCCTGTAATCTGCAAAGTGATATTTGGGAGCGCACCGAGGCATATGGTGAAAAAGGAAATATCCTCAAATGAAAATTAGAAAGAAGGGCTCTGAGAAATTGTTCTCTGATGTGTGAATTTGTCTCACAGAGTTACACTTTCGTTTCATGGAGCAGTCTGTTACCACTGTTTTTGGGGTATCTGAGAAGGGATAATTTTTATCACATTGAAGCCTATGTGGACAAAGGAAATATCCTCAAATAAAAACGAGAAAGAAGCTTTCCGAGAAACATGTTTGTGATGTGTGAATTCATCTCAAAGAGATACAACTTTTTCTTCATGAAACCGTTTGCTAACACTGTTTTCGTGGAATCTGAAAAGTGATATTTGGGAGCGTATTGAGGCCTATGGTGAAAAAGGAACTATCCTCAGATAAAAACGGATAAGAAGCGTTCTGAGAAACTGCTTTGTGTTGTGTCAATGCAACTCATAGAGTTACACTTTTCTTTTCATTGGTCAGTTTGCTAACACTGTTTTCTTGAAATCTACAATGGGACACATCTTAGCACAAGGAGGCTTAGGGTGACAAAGGAAATACCCTCAGATAAAAACTAGAAAGAAGCTTTCTGAGATACTGCTTTGTTATGTGTGAATTCATTTCACATAGTTACACCTTCCTCTCCATGAAGCAGTTTCCTAACACTGTTTTCGTGGAATCTGCAAAGTGATATTTGGGATCACATTGAGGCATAGAGTGAAAAAGGAAATATCCTCAGATGAAAACCAGAAAGAAGCTTTCTGAGAAACTGATTTCTGATGTGTGAATTCATCTCACAAAGTTACACTTTCTTCTCATGAAGCAGTGTTACCAGTGTTTCTGGGAAATCAGAGAAGGAATATTTTTTATTGCATTGAAGTCTAAGCTGACAAAGGAAATATCCTCAAATAAAAATGAGAAACTTTCTGAGGAACTTCTTTGTGATGTGTTAATTGACTTCACAAAATTACACCTTTCTTTTCATGAACGAGTTTGCTAGCACTGTGTTCCTGTAATCTGCAAAGTGATATTTCGGAGCACACTGAGTCATATGCTGAAAAAGGAAATATCCTCAGATGAGAACTAGAAAGAAGGTTTCTGAGAAACTGTTCCCTGATGTATGAATTCGTCTCACAGAGTTACACTTTCTTTTGAAAGAGCAGTCTTTTACAACTGTTTTTAGGGTATCTGTGAATGGATATCATTTATCGCACTGACACCCATGCAGACAAAGGAAATATCCTCAAATAAAAACTAGAAAGAAGCTTTCTGAGAAACTGCTTTGTGATGTGTGAATTCATCTCACAGAGTTACACCTTTCTCTTCATAAAGCCATTTGCTAACACTGTATTTGGGAGCCCATGGAGGCCTATGGTGAAAAAAAATATCGTCAGATAAAAACTGGAGAGAAGCGTTCTCAGAAACTGCTTTGTGATGGCTGAGCGCAACTCACATAGTTACACTTTTCTTTTCTTTGATCAGTTTGCTAACAATGTTTTCTTCAAATCTGCAATGGGGCATATCTTAGCGCAAAGAAGGTTACGGTGACAAAAGATATACCTTCAGATAAAAACTAGAAAACTAGACAGAAACTTTCTGAGAGACTGCTTTGTTACGTGTGAATTCATCTCACAGAGTTACACCTTAGTCTCCCCAAAGTGGTTTCCTAACACTGTTTTCATGGAATCTTCAAAGTGATATTTGGGAGGGCATTGAGGCATAGGGTGAAAAAGGAATTATCCTCAGATGAAAACCAGAAAGAAGCTTTCTGAGAAACTGATTTCTGATGTGTGTATTCGTCTCACAGAGTTACACTTTCTTTTCATGGAGCAGTCTGTTACCACTGTTTTTATGGAGTCTGAGAAGGGATATTTTTTATCACGCTGAAGCCTACACTGACAAAGAAAATATCCTCAAATAAAACGAGAAAGAAGCTTTCTGAGAAACTTATTTGTCATGCGTGAATTCATCTCAAAGAGATACACCTTTTTCTTCATGAAATAGTTTGCTAACACTGTTTTCCTAGAATCTGAAAAGTTATATTTGGAAGCGTATTGAGACCTATGGTGAAAAAGGAACTATCCTCAGATAAAAACTGGGAAGAAGTTTTCTAAGGAACTGCATTGTGATGTGTGAATGCAACTCACAGAGTTACACTTTCCATTGGTCAATCGGCTAACACTGTTTTCTTGAAATCTACAATGGGATATTTCTTGTCGCCATGAAGTTTGTGAAGACAAAGGAAATACCCTCAAATAAAAATGAGAAAGAAACTTTCCGAGAAACTTCCTTATGATGTGTGAATTCACCTCACAGAGTTACACCATTCTCTTCTGGAGGCAGTTTATATCACTGATTCTTGAAATATGCAATGGGATATTTCTTAGAGCAATGAAGCTTACTATGACAAAGGAAATATCCTCAGAAAAAAAGTAGAAAGAAATTTTCTGAGAAACTGCTTTGTGATGTGTGAATTAATCTCACATAGTTACACCTTTCTCTTCATGAAGCCATTTGCTAACACTGTTTTTGTAGAACCTGCAAAGTGGTATTTGGGAGCGCATTGAGGCCTATGGTGAAAAAGGAAATATCGTCAGATAAAAACTAGAGAGAAGCATTCTCAGAAACTTCTTTGTGATGTGTGAATGCAACTCCCAGAGTTACACTTTTCTTTTCTTTGATCAGTTTACTAACACGGTTTTCTTGAAATCTGCAATGGGACATATCTTAGCTCAAGGAAGCTTACGGTGACAAAGAAAATACCTTCAGATAAAAACTAGAAACAAGCTTTCTGAGAGACTGCTTTGTTATGTGTGAATTCAGCTCACACACTCACACCTTCTTCTCCATGAAGCAGTTTCCTAACACCGTTTTCATGGAATCTGGAAAGTGATATTTGGGAGCGCATTGAGGTATAGGGTGAAAAAGGAATTATCCTCAGATGAAAACCAGAAAGATGCTTTCTGAGAAACTGATTTCTGATGTGTGAATTCATCTCACAGAGCTACACTTTTGTTTCATGGAGCAGTCTGTTACCAGTGTTTTGGGGGACTCTGAGAAGGGATATTTTGTATCGCATTGAAGCCTAGGCTGTCAAAAGAAATACCCTCAAATAAAAACAAGAAAGAAGCTTTCTGAGAAATTTCTTTGTGATGTCTGAATTCATCTCACAGAATTACACCTTTCTCTTCATGAAGGAGATTGCTAACACTGTGTTCCTGTAATCTGCAAAGTGATATTTGGGAGCGCTTTGAGGCATATGTCGCAAAAGGAAATAGCCTTAGAAGAAAACTAGAAGGAAGTTTTCTGAGAAACAGTTTTCTGATGTGTGAATTTGTCTCACAAAGTTACACTTTCTTTTCATGGAGCAGTCTGTTACAACTGTTTTTATGGAATCTGAGAAGGGATATTTTTTATCGCATTGAAGCCAAGAGGACAAAGGAAATATCCTCAAATAAAAACGAGAAAGAAGCTTTCTGAGAAACTTATTTGTGATGTGTGAATTCATCTCAAAGAGATACACCTTTTTCCTCATGAAACAGTTTGCTAACACTGTTTCCGAGGAATCTGAAAAGTGATATTTGGAAACGTATTGAGGCCTATGGTGAAAAAGGAACTATCCTCAGATAAAAACTGGGAAGAAGTTTTCTGAGAAACTGCATTGTGATGTGTGAATGCAACTCACAGAGTTACACTTTCCATTGGACAATTGGCTAACATTGTTTTCTTGAAATCTACAGTGGGATATTTCTTGTCACAACGAAGCTTGTGGTGACAAAGGAAACACCCTCAAATAAAACCAAGAAAGAAGCTTTCTGAGAAACTTCTTTGTGATGTGTGAATTCACCTCACAGAGTTACACCTTTCTCTTCAGGAGGCAGTTTGCTAGCACTGTTTTATTGAAATCTGCAATGGGATATTTCTTAGAGCAATGAAGCTTATTGTGACATAGGAAATATCCTCAGAAAAAAAGTGGAAGCAAGCTTTCTGAGAAACTGCTTTGTGATGTGTGAATTCATCTCACATAGTTACACCTTTCCCTTCATGACGCCGTTTGCTAACACTGTTTTCGTGGAACCTGCAAAGAGATATTTGGGAGTGCATTGAAGTCTATGGTGAAAAAGGAAGGCCAGGTGTGGTGGCTCAAGCCTGTAATCCCAGCACTTTGGGAGGCCGAGATGGACAGATCATGAGGTCAGGAGATCAAGACCATCCTGGCGAACACGGTGAAACCCTGTCTCTACTAAAAAATACGAAAAGCTAGCCGGGCGAGGTGGCAGGCACCTGTAGTCCCAGCTACTCAGGAGGCTGAGGCAGGAGAATGGCGTAAACCTGGGAGGCGGAGCTTGCAGTGAGCTGAGATCCGGCCACTGTACTCCAGCCTGGGCAGCAGAGCGAGACTCCATCTCAAAAAAAAAAAAAAGAAAAAAGAAAAGAAAAAGGAAATATTGTCTGATAAAAACTGGAGAGAAGCATTTTCAGAAACTGCTTTGTGATATGTGAATGCAGCTCACACAGTTACACTTTCCTTTTCATTGATTGGTTTGCTAACACTGTTTTCTTGAAATCTGCAATGGATCATATCTTAGCGTAAGGAAGCTTGCGGTGGCAAAGGAAATACCTTCAGATAAAAACTAGAAAGAAGCTTTCTGAGAGACTGCTTTGTTATGTGTGAATTCAGCTCATGGAGATACACCTTCCTCTCCATGAAGCAGTTTCCTAACACTGTTTTAGTGGAATCTGCAAAGTGATATTTGGGAGCACAATGAGACATAGAGTGAAAAAGGAAATATCCTCAGATGAAAACTAAAAGAAGGTTTCTGAGAAACTGTTCTCTCACGTGTTATTTCATCTCACAGAGTTACACTTTTTTTTCATTGGGCTGTCTGTTACCACTGTTTTTGGGGTAGCTGAGAAGGGATATTTCTTGTTGCATTGAAGCCTACACGGATGAAAGAAATATCCTCAAATAAAAAGTAGAAAGAAGCTTTCTGAGAAACTTCTTTTTGATGTGTGAACTCATCTCACAGAGTTACACCTTCATCTCCATGAAGCAATTTCCTAACACTCTTATCGTGGAATCTCTAAAGTGATATTTGGGAGTGCATTGAGGC
Organism: Trachypithecus francoisi; assembly: GCF_009764315.1. Taxonomy (NCBI): domain Eukaryota; kingdom Metazoa; phylum Chordata; class Mammalia; order Primates; family Cercopithecidae; genus Trachypithecus; species Trachypithecus francoisi. The sequence goes on along the minus strand of NW_022681449.1, from coordinate 824 downwards.
ATCGGGTGAAAAAGGAAATATCCTCAGATGAAAACCAGAAAGAAGCTTCCTGAGACACTGATTTGTGATGTGTGAATGCAACTCACAGAGTTACACTTTCCATTGGTCAATCGGCTAACACCGATTCTTGAAATCTACAATGGGATATTTCTTGTCGCCATGAAGCTTGTGAAGACAATGGAAATACCCTTAAATAAAAACGAGAAAGAAGCTTTCTGAGAAACTTCTTTGTGATGTGTGAATTCATCTCACAGAGTTACACTTTTCAGGAGGCAGTTTGCTAGCACTGTTTTCTTGAAATCTGCAAAGAGATATTTCTTAGAGCAATGAAGCTTATGGTGACAAAGGAAATATCCTCAGAAAAAAAGTGGAAAGAAGCTTTCTGAGAAACTGCTTTTTGATGTGTGAATTCATCTCACATAGTTACACCTTTCTCTTCATCACGTCGTTTGCTAACACTGTTTTTGTGAACCTGCAAAGTGATATTTGGGAGTGCATTGAGGCATATGGTGAAAAAGGAAATACCCTAAGATGAAAACCAGAAAGAAGCTTTCTGAGAAACTGCTGTCTGATGTGGAATTCATCTCACAGAGTTAAACCATTGTTTCATGGAGCTATCTGTTACCACTGTTTTTGGGGAATCTGAGAGGGGATATTTAGGATCACATTGATGCCTACGCTGACAAAGGAAATATCCCCAAATAATAACTAGAAAGAACTTTCTGAGAAACTTCTTTGTGATGTGTGAATTCATCTCAAAGAGTTACACCTTTCTCTTCATGAAACAGTTTGCTAACACTGTTTTCTTGGAATCTGCATGGTGA